>NW_018164444.1:27892124-27897253 GCF_001263595.1 Phalaenopsis equestris | reverse complement strand
GATTAGCCAATGTTCTTTATAGCACTTGAGAGCCAGTATCCTCCCATCCTAAACATGGATTTAGGGACTAAACCTAGGATTAGCCAATCTTCTTTATAGCACTCGAAAGAGCATAAAAAATAGGATTGCTCCTATTGGGCACATATAATATTTAATGCACCACATTCCCTTACATTATCTAATTCACTACATAAGAATAGTAGTTTTTAACATTTCAAAATTATCAAAACCAATTCATCCAAAAAGTGGTTATCTTCAGAATTAACATTTGCATTTAGGAATAGTAATTATCACTACATTTAACATTTGCATTTAGTAAACGACATTCCAATCTAAGGCCTGATAGTAGTATACTAGAACTTTGAATAAGGACTTCTTACCTCGCTTCCCTGTGGGATCGATAAATGTGACTTCATTAGAGTCCTGTATTACTTGAGTGATACGTATACTTGCATTTATATAATTGTGAATATATAGAATATATAAAATTAATCAAGAAAATAAATTTACATCAAGTTTTTGGCACCGTTGTAGGGATTAAAATCTTCATGTAGTGGTGTCAACTTCATGAAGCCTAACATATAAAAAAGTTTCATCAATAGCTTGGGAAGTCTCCGAGTTTCTCCTTAAGATCTTTGACATCCCCTAGTCTCTCTTATTTTTGAGCCCATAATATGTTCAAAATTTGAGCAATTCCCATTTCACACCTCTTCGTCCGATCTTGTTGAAAAGTCACATCCCTTTGAACTCCTTTAAGATAATATCCTCTGATTTTTATCAAGAGTTTTCTTAGGTGACTTCGATTATCTAAGATGTAATTAAATATAAGGACTTGCCTTTATTGGAAACGTTTGGGAACCCAACTTAATGCAAACCCTATTTAATTTTTCATAATAAATATGGGAACTTGTCGGCTTATGATAAAATAGTTCCGTACGTAAAGAGGATGTCATATATTTCCTAGTTTATTTGATTGAGCCTCACCATCAAGCCATGTGTCCATTTTTTGATAGGGACACATAGCTTAAGGTGTGGCGCACTTTTAAACTATGAAAAATATGATATCTGTTTGATTTCATATTTTTCTAAACTATATATATATTTATATATATTACAATGAAATGATACTCCTCTAAAGTTTTTTCATAGCTCTAACAATGCGAAAATTCAACCATAAAATTGAATTGTCGTCACAGGACTAATGAAAAGCTAATATAATTGTTAAAAATATCTGTTTCGAAAATTATTCAGTAAAATATTACAAAAGATCATTTAGATCAATGATCATTTCACTATTCCAATTAATCTCATTAGTATTTCTCCTAGATAGTGAACAAAGGCTTTCTTCCATACTATCAGCCAAAGCAACTTCCATTAAATCAGCTAAGTCTCCCTCCAAAAGGCTTAATTTGTAGACCTTCTTGTAAGCATCATATCCTGCTACCCTCAAACCTTTCAAAATAATCTCTCTTAAAACACTGGAAATAGTGTCAACTGAATCCATGTCCTTAACTTATGTCCGAGCTGCACCCATCCTCCCAAAAACAACATCAACGCAGGATTTATCAGTAAGTAGAACACCAAAATCTGTTAAAAACACTGGATGGATTAACAAAAGATGATTTTTAAGCTCCATTGCAGAAATAACACCACCAAATCCCCATAAGAAAAATATATTATCTGTGCTTACTCTCTTGGTAGTATCAATCTGCAAGCCAGTCTCATCATCATCATCATCAGGTTTAGGACTGCTTACAGCTGGATTGAAAATGTTTGCATAATCTTACATTGAAGTGGAATACTCAAGTTTTGTTAGGCTAGAAGGAGCATTCTTCAACATTATATTCAGATTAGCAAATAAAAAATTTAGCTTTAGAACATTATTTTCATGACACTGGTTCCCATCTTCAGCTCGCATAGGAACTTCAAGTTCTATTAGTACATAATATTGTCTTTGTAAATTACTGAGGGCGCTTAGGATATTCTTTACTTTTCTCAATGGCCCAAACCCCTTGAACAAATGATTGAGATCAATCACATTGGAGAATGGTGACAACAACTTTATATATGCTTAAAAAACAAGAATTTGAGACCACTACTAGAAGATTTAAATCCTTGACAACGGTGCCAAAAATTTGATGCGACTTTTAATATGAAAGAATTTATGAACCCAGATTTACATATTTATAATGATTTTGTAAAGTCAAAATTTCAAACGCAAGTATACGTATCGCTCAAGTAGTACAGGGCTCTAGTGGAGTCCCGTTTATCGATCCCACAGGGAAGCGAGGTAAGAGATCCTTAGTCAAATTCTAATCTACTACTATTATTCCTTAGTTGGAATGTCAATTAAAATGATGTTTTATCTAGCAATTATTCTTAAATGAAAGTGTTAAATGTAAAGATAGTAACTACAACTAAATGCAAATATTAATTCTAAAGAGACGCCTGGTCTGGAGAATTTTGAGATAAAAAAAACTAGTATTCTTATGCAATGAGTCAAATAACGTAAAGGAATGAGTAGCATTAAATATTGTATGTGCCAAGTAGGATCAATCCAATTCTTTACCCTTTGGTCCAAGCATAAAAAATATTGACTAATCTTATGCTTGTTTACTGAATCTGTGGCTAGGCTGAAAGGATATTAACTCTCACTTCAGAGGTCCCACATTCCCCTCTCCTGAGGGCTAACATCTCACTTAAGTACTCAAACAATAGGGCCAAATTGGAGATTTTAGTCTGTCACCCTAAAATCTCCAATCCTACGCCCATCAAAGTATATTTCCCTATTTATTTGCATTCAACTCTCATGAACTTAACCATCCATGAAATCTGAACGTGGTTCTACTTTGTTGAGAATTACACAGCCCTCTCGAGTCTTAGTGCAATTACAACAAATTTTATCAAATTTTAACACTACAACGGGCCCTTATTATAATGTAAATAAAGTGCAAGTAAAAACCATCACATTTATAATTAAACCAGCTTCTAACATGCATCACAAAATCCTAACATGAATTCTACTTCTTACAAAATAAAAGTAAGATGAAAACAACGGCATAATCTTCTTATACCATTATTTCTAAGCAAGAGGAGAGAGTAAGAGAAACACATCACAAAATATGTTGAAAACCCCACGGAAAACGTCATTTCATCAAAGTAAATCCACTAGATAAGTGTTTACAAACCCATAAGATAATGAAGAACACAATACTTAGTTTTTTTCCTTTGAAAGAAAGAAGAAAATCTCTCCCACAAAGTCTCCCGCCGATCCATGCAATGCTAGAACATCTCCTTACAAATTCTCTCAAAATCCCCTCTCCAATCTCTCCAAAAGGGTACAAATCTACATTTCTACTCCTATTCTAAAAACCCTAAACTTTCTCCACACTTTTCCTAACATTCCTCTCACACAAAACCCTCCTTTATCTAACCTAAATTAGTTCTTTTAAAGTGTAGGGATGAAGTTTGAAGAGTTGCCATAAGAGTCCTTTCAAAAAGCGTCCAAATACGTTGAATTTCGGCCCACAACAGCCAAAAGTCGGTCCATAGTCGTCTCGGGTGTCGTCGGTGAGCTTTTCTGTCATTTTTTGGTCTTCTCAGATAAATCTCACCGTCAACACCATTTTGGGAGCCGTCGGCGAGCAAACTGCGCGACTCCACCGTTTTGCTCCATTTGGCTTTATTTTAGCTCTGTTTCGCCCCATTTTAGTTGCGTTGTGTTCCTAAAAGATAGCCCTACAAAATAAGTATGAAAACAACCTTCCTTTTATAGTGTAATCTCATTCAAAAATATGCAAGAAGTGTAAAAGAGATTAAGCATCGAAAAACTTATCGAAAGGTGATAGGGCAAAATTTCATTTCTTGCTCGCTTTTTCTCCAAATTGCACCGTCTTTGCATCTTTTTGTTCCAATGACCATAATTCATAATACCTGCAACAAAACATCAAAAATACCCTTCTTTAAAGTGCAATATCATAAAAAATAGTGTAAAATAGGTATGAAAATCTCAACATACTTTCCTTTGGTCAAAATCCCCTAAACTTAATTGTTACTTTTCCTCAAGTAATTTTAGTACTACATCATAGTTATGATCTATTGTAGTAAAGTTTTAATCCAAAAATACTATAAGTTTAATTTAAGTATATATCATAGTGAGATTTTCAGAAAAAATTCAAGTAATTAAATTAACTCTGTAGGTACAAGATTATCTAGCCATCAAGTTTAAGAGTTCTAGTTTTCTATTCATTTCAACAATGACTATATGTTGTAATATCAAGTCACAAAAAATATTCAAATGATAGGAACTTCATGAGAACACTATTAGTAAAAGATGCTAATATATAAATATAAGTTCAGGAATGTACTTAGGTTTTCCCTTTAGGTAGGTCTAGTGAGCCAATTTTTTATTAGGCATATCATCAAGCTTCTCCTCACTTCCATAATTTTTTTTCTTTCTTTTCTCTTTTTCATTTAGATTGCTTTCAATCCTATATATTTTTCATTTCTTTTCAGGGATTGTTTTCAATCCTTTCTTTTTCCTTTTTCAAGTGAGGATTAATATATCTGGATAACCTTTAATGATTTTGAACTTCACTTTTCTTTCCATTTGAAGCTAAAAGCATTCCTTTACCTTATAAATATTTCATAGCTTTTACATCATTGTGCCCCAATCTTTTCTTCTCAAAAAAATTTTCAGGATTCTTAATACTTCAAAATATAATTTCCTTTACTTTAAATTGTTAATTACAGTCTTATTCTCTTATACTAAATATCTTAATCTATAAAATCAATTTTCATTACAAAAATATTCTTTTAAATATATGATAATATTTAAATATCTACAAAATATAGTTATCTGAATTAAATTTACTACCTAAATTAATATTAATAATTTTTGAAAATATTTAAATTGAAAACATCTAATAATTAATCTTTTTCTTCCCTCTCCCAAACTTAAATTTATCAATATGGAATGATACTGGTGGAAAGAAAAATTCTAAATATAAATCATACCTCAGTATTTTAGTCTTTGTTTTATTGTTTTCATTTTGTGCAGTCCTTCTCAAAATTTCTACTTCGCTTGGTCTGTAACATTAGGAGCTTTCTACACATATAAATCATTAGAG
>NW_018164444.1:27857929-27891833 GCF_001263595.1 Phalaenopsis equestris | reverse complement strand
AGAAAATATAAGTAGGAAGAAAAACAGTTTAGAAATTCTATCTACCACAAATTTCTATCAAAAACATCTACAATTATTTATTAGGATAGAAAACATGTAGTAGAATGTAAATCTAAACTAAACTTGCTAGAATGAAATTAACTAAACAAGCTTCTAACTAGCATAACATGGATCAACATTCGAATATAAAAATGGTCTTCAAGTCTTATAAATTGTAACACAAATAAAAACACACAAACAAGATAAATGAGGTAAATTCTTCCTCCATCTCATCGCATCTCACTAACTTATTTCCAATTTCTAACAGAATCCCTACATAAATATATTTGGTGTTTATAAATGATTTTATAGATTCTAATCCCAAAGATAAGATTATCCCTGATATATTGGTTCTCGGGCTCCAACACCAGATATCACCATATCCCAATAATTAAGCACCTCTAGCAGTTATAAGGATAGTGTAATATCATCCAAAAGTTACTCATTAAATATGTTTTCGACTCCTATCAAATGAAATTAAAGTCTAAGAGAGGAAGTAATAAAATTGAGATGGAACTGTCTTTGTTTGAATTCATGATATCTCTTATGAAACCTGAGTCCGGGTGAGACCCGAGTTGTAGTGTTCTCATCATTCTAACTACTACAAGAAAACATATAAGTCTAACCATAATAATAATTTAAGGAATCATCTCCCTCATGACACACAAAAAGTAAATTAAAACACTAACAATCCAATTATCTACCTAACATCATGCAAACAGATCAACCCACACTAAAGCAAACACAATACAACACTCACAATCATTACTCTTAAGCATACTAAATCAAACCACACAGATAACAGATAACTTCACAGATAACTTTGGGTTGCCTCCCATAAAGTGCTTGATTTAACATCTCTAGCCTGATAAATGATTCCACCTGGATCAAAATTCCAATTAAGTAATCATTGATCAATACCCCAATTTTTTCCAGATATGGGGATTCCTACAAATTCCTCAAATTTAAATTTTTCTTTCAGCTCTTCCTTTTCATATTGATTCATATCCTTGTTCTCATATTTCTTTCTAGATCCAATATTCTTCTAGTAATTTTCTCGTATTGCATATTAATATCATCCTTGAAATTTATAAGAAATGGATCTCTATATTATACTTCATGATTCTTAAAGTTTTGGATCAGATTCTCACTAGATAATTTAGATTCTGAATCAAATTTTTCTATGTTGCTCTTCTGTTTCAAGTTATCTTCCAATTCTTCAGGAATTTCTTCCATTGATCTTTCAATTTCCTTATCGTTATCTCTTAACTCAAAGCTCTTTTAAAACAAATCCTTGAACTCTCTTTTAAATATCAGTTCAATAATTTTAAATTGCTCATAATTCTTTTTCTTAGGATTTATCTCAGAGTCACTAGGTAAAATCTCTTGGGGGGTAACTGTTAATTGCATTAATAATCTTCCCCAACATTAGAATCTCATTCATTTTATTTGTATATCATTGAATATGTCATTCAGTGACTTAGAATAACTATTTCATAGGAGATCTTTTACTAATTTCATCATTCAATTTAGGTTCATCTTGTGACTGAGTCAAATATGAAAATATAGAGACTGGTGGTGTATATGAATTCACCAAATAGGTCTTCATTTTAAGTTCATGAGATTTTTCAACAGATAGAAATAAAAGTTTACTATTTTTGGTAACGTCCATCATTTCACACCTCTCCTGAATATACATATCGTCCTCTTTAAACAACATTTTAGACTCATCATGAAAGCCCATTTTGATCTCATCTGTTAACTTACTCTCAAAACTTTCTGGAAATAGTTTTTACTTAGATAATCAATTTCATCCATTCAAAAATAATCATCACCATTTCTCTCAGCTGGATATTTCATAACCTTTAAAAAATCAAAAGTTGTTTCATGGTCATTAATATTCATAGTTAACTTTACTTTTTGCACATCTATCATAGCTTGTCTAGTAATAAGAAAAGGTCTCCCAAAAATAATGGGATGTTCTTTATCTTCCTCCATAGGAAAGATAAATTTATCACATAATATAGATAAAGGCATCACATTAATGCTCGATCCTAAATCACATAAAGCTTTTCCACATAATCTTTTCCCAATTACAAAAGGAATTGTAAAGCTTCAATGATCTTTAAGTTTCCGAGGAAATCTTTTATGAAGTATAGCACTGCACTCCTCACTTAGTGCAATTGTCTCGTAATCCCCAAATTTCCTTTTCTTGTTTAATATCTCCTTCATAAATTTTGCAAAACTTGGCATATGTTTCAAAGCTTCAGTGAAAGGAATATTTATCGTTAACTTCTTAAGTACGTCCATGAACTTTGAAAATTTTTTATCCAACTCATGCTGTCTAAGTCTTTGAGGAAATGGAGGTGGTGCTCTTTCCAACTTGATTTTAGTTGGAGATATTAATTTTTCCAGATCCTTAGAAACATGTTCTTCAGGTCTTTTAGTTTGCTTTGTTTCTCTCACAACATTTTTCTCTTTTCTAACCACATCCTCTATCTCTCTTCCACTTTTTAATTGGACAGCTTCTACTTCTTCATTAGTGTTCTCTTTAGGGTTGATCTCAATGTTGCTAGGTAGTGTTCCTTGGGGTCTATTTCTAAGCTTTGCAATGCCACTTCTTCTATAGACATCTTCTTATTTTGAAATTGTTGATCATTGTTAGAGTCCAGTGGATATGAAGGTCTATAGTTTGTGTTCCTTTAATTATTCCAACTTCCATTAGGATTTGCATGATTATTTTCCCATTTTTGGTTTCCATCGTCAGTAGTATGATTCCATTTAAAATTAGGACGGTTCTCCCAACCTAAGTTGTAAAAGTTAGAGTACGGGTTGTTTATGGTATTTAAAGCATCATATGATAAGTTAAAATCAATAATATGCCCTAATGAACTTTCCTCACTTACTGGAGTAAATTGAGTTTGGCTCATTCCAAATTGTTCCAACTTCTTTGATATTGCAGCAACTTGAGATGCAAGAATTAAAATCTCATCTGTATCATAAGCACGGGCTACCTTCTTAGGATTTACCCTTGTAGAGGGCCATTGAAATTAATTTGTAGCCATTTCTTCAATTAATGCATATGCTTCGTCAAGTGATTTTGATATTAATGATCCACCAGCGACAACATCAGTTATAAGCCTAAGGGATTCTACTAACCCATTATAAAAAGTTAGAATGATTAACCAATCAGGCAGAGCATGATGTGGACACTTTCTTAGGAGTTCCTTAAATCTTTCTCAGGCTCGTATATTGATTCCCCTTCATACTGACAAAATGAGATAATATCTTTTCTAAGTTAAGTAGTCCTTGAAGGTGAAAAATACTTAGTTAGGAATTTCTGAGTTAAATCCTCCCAATTTTTAATAGAGCCAGGTGCTAATGACTATAACCACATTTTAACCTTGTCCCGTAGTGAGAAAGGAAAAAGCCTTAGTCTGACAGCATCGCCTGACATACCGTTATAATGAAATATAGCACAAAGTTCTATAAAATTTGATAAGTGTAAATAAGGATCTTCCAAACGATTTCCCCCAAACTAATTCTTCTGCACCAGTTGGATAATCTCAGGATTTATTTCAAATGAGTCAACTTCTACGATAGGGTTTTGTATACTTAAGTAAATTTCATCTATCATAGGATTTACGTAATCCCTTAATGAAGTATGATGATTTTTCAAGTTATTATCTTGAAAGTTTTTCATTTCCATTTCTAGTTTTTCGAGTCCTCTTCATATTTTTACTTTTTTATTTTTTTTCAAACTCGGGATCATAAGGCACAAGTCCTGCAGACCCTTTATTTTGCATAGGAACAAACAATACATTAACAATTAAACAAATAACAGATGAAATTTATTCAACACAACAAAACATTTTCACGAACACGTTATTATTCATAAAAAGAATTTTTTTTCTTTTTTTCAAAACACTTTTTCATATAAAAACATTTTTCACACAAGATTAGTTTTTTACGACACTATAGTTTTCCAAGTCTAAGCCTAATTACTTCCCTAATTACTTCAAATAAAATTCTCCTAAAGTTCTTACCGAAGCTTCCCCAGCAACGGCACCAAAAGCTTAACAGCGACTTTATATATGCTTATAAATACAAGAATTTGACACCACTACTAGAAGATTTAAATCCCCGAAAATGGGGCCAAAAACTTTAATATGCAAGAATTTATGAACTCAGATTTATATATTTATAATGATTTTGTAAATTCACAGTTTCAAACGCAATTATACGTATCGCTCAAGTAATACAGGGCTCTAATGGAGTCCCGTTTATCGATCCCACAGGGAAGCGAGGTAAGAGGTCCATAGTCAAATTCTAATCTACTACTATTTGTCCTGAGTTGGAATGTCGATTAAAATGATGTTTTATCTAGCAACTACTCCAAAATGCAAGTGTTAAATGTAAAGATAGTAACTATAACTAAATACAAATATTAATTCTAAAGAGAAACCTTTCTTGAGGAATTGGTTTGGAGAATGTTGAGATAATAAAAACTAGTATTCTTATGCAATGAGTCAGATAACGTAAAGGAATGAGATGCATTAAATATTGTATGTGCCAAATAGGAACAATCTTATTGTTTACCCTTTGGTCCAGACATAAAAAATATTGAATAATCCTATGCTTATTTACTGAATCCGGGCTGGGAGGATCCCGGCTCTCACTTCAGAGCCCCCACGTTCCCCTCAACTGAGGGCTAACATCTTCGCTTCAGTACTCAAACAATAGGACCGAATTGGGGATTTTAGTCTGCCACCCTAAAATCTCCAATTCTATGCCAATCAAAGTATAATTCCCTATTTATTTGCATTCAACTCCCATGAACTTAACCATCCATGGAATCTGAATGTGGTTCTACTTTGTTGAGAATTACACAGCCCTCTCGGGTCTTAATGCAATTACAACAAATTTTAACACTACAACAGGTCTTTATTGTAATGTAAATAGTGCAAGTAAAAACCACCACATTTATAATTAAATCAGCTTTTAATATGCATCAAAAAATCCTAAACATGAATTCTAATCATTACAAAAGAAATGTAAAATGAAAATAACGGCATAATCTTCTCATACCATTATTTTCAAACAAGAAGGGAGAGTAAGAGAAACACATCAAAAAGTATGAAGAAAACACAACGGAAAACTTCATTTCATCAAAGCAAATCCACTAGATAAGTGTTTACAAAACCATAAGATAATGAAAAACACAATACTTAGTTTTTTCCTTTTGAAAGAAAGAAGAAAAACTCTCCCACAAATTATCCTGTCAATCCAAGCAACGCTAGAACATCTCCTTACAAATTCTCCTAAAATCCCCTCTCCAATCTCTCCAAAAGGGTAGAAATCTACATTTCTACTCCTATTCTAAAAACCCTAAACTTTCACCACACTTAAAAACCTTCTAAAAACCCTAAACTTTCACCACACTTTTCCTAACATTCCTCTCACACAAAACCCTCCTTTTTCTAACCTAAGTTTGTCTTTTTAAAGTGTAGGGATGAAGTTTGAGGAGTTGCCACTAGAGTCCTTTCAATAAGCATCCAAATACATTGAATTTTGGCCAATACCTGCCAAAAGATTGTCCATAGTCATCCCGGGCGCCATCGGTATGCTCGAGGGCGCCGTCAGTGAGCTTTTCTGCCATTTTTTGGTCTTCTCAAGTAGATCTCACCGTCGACACCATTTTGGGCGCCGTTGGCGAGCAGACTGTGCAGCTCTACTATTTCGCTACGTTTGTCTTCGTTTTAGCTCAATTTCACCCCATTTCAATTGCATTATGTTCCTAATAGATAGCCCTACAAAATAAGCATGATAACAAACTTCTTTTAAAGTGTAACTCCATTCAAAAGTAACTCCATTCAAAAATATATCATTCAAAAATATATAAGAAGTGTAAAACAGATTAAGCATCGAAAGACTTATCGAAAGGTTACAGGGAAAAATTTCATTTCTTGCTCATTTTTACTCCAAATTGTACCGGTTTTGTATCTTTTTGCTCCAATGACCATAATTCATCATACCTGCAACAAAACATAAAAAATACACTTCTTTAAAATGCAATATCATAAAAAATAGTGTAAAATAGGTATGAAAATCTCAACATATTTTCCTTCGGTCAAATAACAACCTTAACGGGCACATGAATTCTGACAAGGTAGCCGACAATGGGCTGAGAAACCTCTGATGAATGATTGTAAATTCATGCAGACAATTGTACAAAACTATTGCTTTGTGAGAACTTGAGATCAAATCAATGACATGTTTGAATCCTCTGAGTTTGAGATTCTTCTCATCTTCCAGATTCTGAATTTCTATCAAGAGAGCTTTTTTATCCTCTTCTGAGCTGGTTAACACAACACACACTGCTTTTGGCTCTCTTCCATTATGAGATATAACTATAGGTACAAGTCACCAGAAATATGTTCCACAATCCCAAAAACTAATAGCACCTACATTTTACTACTGATTTTTACACTCATAGTAAGCATAGAACCATAATCTTCCCCACCTAATACTATTTTCCATAGAAATTGAACAAAAGATTCATCTTTTGTTCGGCAGGTAACCTTAGAACCTTTTCTCCAATTAGTGATGCTTGCCTTGATTATCTTATTAAAAATTGAATCTGCGACATTAGAATTTTGTAAAGAAACAATATATATATATATATATATATATATATATATATTAAATGTCTCTTCGAAGCAGGCGATGAGATTTTCATTCCGGCAACTGACAGCTTCAACAGGATGACCCTCCCCCCCCTAAAATTTTGTTGACAACAATTTCTCACCTTTTCACCAAGAGTTGCTTCAAACTCCTCTTAAAAAAATTGTCTAAATTCATTGAATCCCCAAGTAATTACCTCTAGCGCTTAACTATGTGGTACTTGGCACTTAGGCGTAGCCTTCTCGTTTTTTCTGTCGCAAAGTGTCAGTTTTGCACGCTTAAGTGTCACAGTTATTTTACACACCTTCTTCATTTTTGCTCCAAAAATGATCCTTTTTTGCTCATTTCACAATTTTTCTTCCATTTGATTGTAGCTGAAAGAAAAACACACAAGTACTTTTCATTAAAACATAATATCTCAGAAATATGTATAAAAATTATGTTCATAAATATTATATATTTTTAGTGTATCATTCTCCCATTTATAGAGGAGCATCTAGTGGTCAATAAGGCATGTCATGGTAGCAAGGTAGCAGCTTAGATGAAGGGAAGAAGAGCTCTAGTGGCTAATTGGGCTGAGTGGTTTAATTTTGGGTTTTCTCCTATTGAAGCTTCTTGGTTTTGCCATTTCACAGTGGCTTCGGTGGTCGGCCGACCATGGTCAAGTCACCTATGAGTTTAGGGAAGTAAGGGAGGTTGAGTTTTCAAGCCAATTTGGTCCTAAGCTGGGTCCAAGGATTTAGTCCAAGGGGAAGTGAGGTTCAGGTTTAACCCCTTTGTCCAAGGGCTAGGTTGGTTCCATGGTGGCTAGAGTGAGTTTCATGACCCTAAGAGAGGTTTTAGTGGACTTGGATGGTTGGTTTGTGCATAAGCTAAAAAGATTTGAATTTGCATGAGAAAGGAAAAACTTGTGTGAAGAGGAAAGGGGGTGGTGTCCTCCTTTTTCCATTATTTGCCAAAGTTGATCCTCAAGAGGCCCATAGATGGCTGCATTAGCCATGCCATGCCATACATGATGCCATGTATGAATTTCATGAAAAGGAAATTTAAACCTTTTGTAAATTTTGAAGAAAAATGCCATGATAAATTTTGGCAAAAAATCAAATACATCCATGATATAATGCCATGATGCATGGTTTTATTAAAAGGATGATGATGAGAGAAAGTTTGTCATGTGGGCTTGGATTTGGGCTTTTTCAAATTAACAAAATGGGGTTTTTAACATGAATATGAAGATGGACTTTTAAAATGCAATTAAATTGATTTGGATCATGGGGCAAATCAAATAAGTTTGGTTTTAGTTTCAATTGGCCTTGAACATGTTTAGTTTTGATGTAGATTTAGAATTAGGTAAATTTGACATCAATTTGATGGAAGGTGGGAGTAAATTGGGGAATTTGTTTCTTTAGGTTTAAAATTGGGATTTTTGACAAAATTGATCAATTTGGTCAAATTGGGCCAATGGGCAGTTATGATTGTTTTTGAGGATGTTTGAAATGATTTGGGAGCTTTTAGGAATTTTTTGGCAATAAGGGGCATTTTGGTAAATTTGGCAAACTTAGGGGTTCTTTGGGAATTTTGGAAAATTTGGGGTGTTTTGGTCAATTTTGATGGTTTATAATGGTTTGACATTATTTCTGGCGAATATTGATACATTGAGTCATTATTGGAATTTTTAGGGTTGTAGGGGCAATTTGGTAATTTTGAAAAAGTTCGGGGCTAAAAGGCCAAAATTGGTCATTTTGGTAGAATTTAGGGTTTAAGGAATCGATCATGGTTCTTAGCAATAGTTAAAAACCTTGGGACCAAACCTAACCCAATGGCAACCTCTTATGTACCTTCACTTATTGATACTAGTCATCTCAATCAAAGACCAGAGGCTTAAGAGTATCCATGTGAGTTTCATAAAGGGTAAAGGAGGTTGGTTTAGTTGATGTAACTTAGGTTTTTAGGACTAGTGGGAAGTTGTGATGTGCTTTAGTGTGTGAAAGACCAATCCCTAGTCACTCAAGGTTTCCCTAAGTCCAAGTAGTCATATGGGCACTCATCCTTTGAATCCTCAAATGTTGGCCTCAACCTTTCATGTGCTGAAGGTTCATGACCACCCATGTGGGTCTCAAAGAGAGTAAGAAAATTTTATGAATTTCTTATGTAGGTGGGCTCCATCTTTACTCTTCTAAGATAATCACATGGAAAGTCCTAAGGCTAGATCCTAAGCACTAAGAAGAAGAGAAGACCTCACAAAAATTGAGGTCAACATTGTTCTGTGATATATGTTGGTGCTTAATGTCATGGTGCTAGTTTTTTATTAGTGTACTTCTATATATTATTATTTGAATTATCTATTTCCTATAAGTAGCACTGCAATGTTGATTGTTTAGCTCTACAGTTTTTCTTTCATAATGCCTTAGTTCCGTTGGTGTGCATCGTAGTATTGTAATCTTGAATGTATTGTGTATTCTTATGGTAAATTCAAAACACTTATCTATCAACACTATGAAACCAGTTTGTTGATATTATATTAATTTGTGCTTGTGACATTTTTATATTTTATATTATTTTATACTAAAATGAGACTGACTTTGAATAGTCAAAGTGCCACAAAACTATTTTTCAATAATAACATGGTGCTATAAAAAATTTTCAACTATTGAACCATCTTTTTTGCAAAAAATATTTGGTTGAAATAATGATTTTGGGTAGTAATTAATTGCATATATTATTTTTATTTATCTGAGTGAACCACTAACTAGCTTTGCAATTCTACTCGTTGGCACTGGGGTGATAGATATCTTGACAAGCTAATGTTTTTGACATAAGAAGAACAACATTGTGGTTGCAAATTTTAAATAACAAGGTTAAAAGTGAAGTTAAGACAAGTAAAGGAGATAATAAAAATCTATGTCAACATTTTCATAAATTTTCTTTCCTTATAAATCATCTTGTCTTCTAGAAAAGTTTTATTAAAGAAGAAGAAGAAGAAGAGTGCTAGAGGATGATTTGATTCCAAATAATTTATTCAAAATGTGGTAGAATAGAGATAATTTATAATGAAATAATGCATAGAAACCTTATTTCTATGAGAGGATACATGAGTTTTAGGGGCTGTATAAAGTCTATTATAACTCAAAGGGGCTTGGTTCTACTAATATATGTTCCTAAGAAGGCATTTTTTCTAGTAGTTAAGAAATTTTTTCCACAACCAATGGACATCCAAATTTTAAGTCCTTTATTAAAATAAATAGGTAATTTCTAATAGATTCAATATTAATAAGAAGTCTAACATGTAGAGCATATTTATAAATGAGTATACATCCTACTATAAGGGGCACCTAGAATATGTTGATGATTAGTGTATTTTTACTAATCCCATTTCTTATTAGTAATGGAAGAATATAGATAATATATTTTAATGTGACTATGGAACATGATATTTAAGGTTTTAAAATTAAAAAGAGAATGACTATAAATATATGAATATTTGTTTTTGACTTGTCTCATTAAAGTGTGAAGATGATTTAACATTGTAGGTTATGGTATCCTTTTTTAATTTATCAATTATTTATGGCATCATGAATTTTAGACACCCCATTAAAAATACAATTGCCCTTTAAATCTACTCGTAAAGGATAGAAATTGTTTCATAGGAGTCTTGACATCTAAGGAATGGTGACAGTACTTCTTAAGCTTGTACTTCAGCATCTAGAGTTAGGGCCCCCAAGATCATTAGTGAGTAGGTGGAAGATTTAAAAAAGACCATTTTTGTCCTATAAAAAATGGGAAATGAAGGACTTCAATGGTAGTTGAAGATGAGCCACAAATTTTATTACTACATGGACTAATATCAATATTAGTTCAACTATACTTATGATTATAATACAATCATAGTGCATATGTTCCATAATTTCCAGCCTAATGTTAGTTCTAGTTCAGTTTATTTTCTTATGCTACCTTAATTACATCTTTATGTCAGACCCATCAGCACATCAAAAACCACAGTAGAAGATGAGAGAGAATCTAATGAAGAAAAAGAATATTAAAGGATGGTGATTTCTTGTCTTCGTTGTCTCAATGTTTTATTTATTGTAAGAAAAAAATTTGAGTTCAGGGGAGGGAGTTAAGTTTTTCTTTTTTTTTAATTTTTTTTAACATTAGGGACTATACCTTTCTACAACATATATGCACTAAATCATTAGCATTGTGGTTCCATGGTTATGGTTTTTTAATTTACATCAATTTTCTACTTTGTGTAGCTAGATGTTTTTATTTTAACTTGATTATATATTAAGCATTATCTGAAATATATAAACATAAGTAATAATTTAAAACTTAAAATAATAAAAATTTATTAATTATTGAATAATAATTAAATTAATGATATAATTAAACTTCTTACGATTATTATTATTTTCTTATGAAATAATATTCTTCAAAACACAAATGTACAAATGATTGATTAGAATTAAATTTAAGTAGTTAAAAAATTATAAATGTAAACCCACTATCATCTCGGATAACATAATTAAGATAAGTATCGAGTAAAGCATAATACATGATGGATAAATCTTATATATATATAGTTTAATAAATTCAAGTACATAGGAGAATGAAACTATATTTAAAATCAACTAAACGATACTCAGCCAATTATTTAATCTTCTAACAAAAATTAAGGAAGAAAAAAATTGAAAGACTGTGTATTAAATAAAAAACCGTACCTTGCAATTTTTTTTTATAAATTAATAATCAAAGAACAATCAAAGCTAAATTGAATGTGTTAATTTAAGATAGAATTTTTTTTGTGATTTTTTCAATGATAAATGAATAAAGTTAAATTTAACTAACTAATGTCTATGAAGAGTTAATTACAATACTAGAAAGCAAATGAAGAAAAAATTCAGTGAAATATTAATTGAAGTAATAACTTAGAATGTTAGCCCATTAAGTATTATTCCTAGTTACTAATTAAGGGTCTGTTTGGGGCAGCTGCAGCTTTTCCAGCTTATGCTGATAACCGGTTGATCTTGATAAGCTGCTATTCAACAGCTAATCCTGATAAGCTAGCTAGTTGTTTGGTTTGTGCATTTGAAAATTAGCTAATTTGTAACTATTTCAGAATAAATGATCATTATGCAATTAATATGAATAAATTATC
Organism: Phalaenopsis equestris; assembly: GCF_001263595.1. Taxonomy (NCBI): domain Eukaryota; kingdom Viridiplantae; phylum Streptophyta; class Magnoliopsida; order Asparagales; family Orchidaceae; genus Phalaenopsis; species Phalaenopsis equestris. The sequence continues at coordinate 27,879,955 of NW_018164444.1, read as the reverse complement.
TAGTTTTTTGGTTTGTGCATTTGAAAAACAGCTGATTTACAGATAATAAAAAATATGTAAAATCTTAGCATAAGCTCACGCCGAACATGAAAAACTTATAATTGTACCAAGCAAAGTTCAAACTTTGATATACTCAGCTCAACTCATCTTGAGTACATCCCAATTTTTAATCATCATCAATGCACTCATATATCATTAACCATAAATAGAACAAGTTATGATACTCTAATGCAAGTTTCAAGCATGTCACAAATCTAAAGGTTTGCATTTTATAGATACGAGTTACATCAATATTCAAACTTTGCTTTGAATCTGTTTCAAATGGTTTCAAATTTAATAAGCAGACATTGAATACTATAGGTTATTCATCATTAGTTTATTTAAATGCAAAATGGCTTTTTATTATTCTGGGAGACTTTTGTTAATGTTGATCGCCAAATTAGAAGTTGTCTATCTTTATAATGGATATCCCGACGCTCATTTTAAAAGACGTTTAAATTATTATATATATATATATATATATATTAGAAAAAGTTGTATTTTAATTTTTAAAAATATGTGACCAAATTGATCTCATATCCTCAATAGTTTAAATAAACGAGCAAAACACCATAAGCAATGAATCTATATCGAAGGGTATACATACTACTTACCGGTAAGGCTCGATTAAATAAACTTGAGAATTTATTACATCTGCATAAGTATGTGAAAAACTATTTTTTATGTTGACCGACAATTTCCCTTATTTAATAAAAAAAAATTAAATAAGATTTATATTAAGCTGGGTTCATAAAAGTTTCCTATAAGGGGATATTATCTTAAATAATCGAGGTCACCTAAGAAAACTCTCAATAAAAATCAAGGGATATTTTCTTCAAGATTTTTAAAGGATAGGACTTTTCAAAATACTAGACAAAAAGATGTGAAAGGGCAATTGCTCAAATTTGGATCATTTTATTTTGGAATCCAAAGTAAGAAGAACTAGGGGATGTCATGGATCCTGAGGAGAACCTCAGTGAATTTCCAAGCTATCCTATGATTTTGCTTCAATTTTGGAGATAATTATTGAATGTTTAATCTTACCAATTTTATTAATTAGGGCTTACATTTATGTGAGACGGTCATATAACTAGCTTAAAAGATGTGCGGATTTAGTTCAAAATGAACGACAACCTCCAAATCCTAAAACGAGTTAGCGCTTATATTGCACAGCAAGATTGTGCAAAAGCCTAAAAGATGAGTTAAGGTTTTACATCGCATTAGGAGGGCAACCTTGAAATCCTATAGCTTGTTGTTTAACTTATAAGGAAAGTGACATGATGTTGTAGATCCTCGTGCTGTTGTAGAATTCTTCCCACAATGTTAGCTTCTGGCTCCTTGGTGAAGTAACAGTCCTAAAGTCTAAGTTTTAACAGTTTAAATGACAAGTTTAAATTTCAATCATTATAGGGGGGTTAAAGTTGAGTAGCACAACATCAGTTAGGATCCCGTGGTTCCCTCGTTCCGGTATCACTATTTTCTTTTGAATTTACTTAGCTTAAATGAGTTGTTAAACCCATTTAAACAGGGGAGATCCCGTTAGCAACTGTGGGTTACCTCGTTCGAAGAACTCACACAAATTCAAAATGACATTTTATGTTTAGTGAAATTTCGAAGGATTTATGGTTATCTTTGAAACAATTTGTTTTATATTTTTGAAAATTTTGATTAATTTTTTGAAAATGGTGTTGGTTCTTTGCAAATAAAGTAAAGTGCACAACCAAGTAGTTTTAGTATTTAGCAATAAGAGTAGATTACAGATAGTAAGTTCATAGAAATTAAATAACACTGTAAGAGCATACCTGTCTTCTTATCGGCATTATAGTTGTAAGATTAGCTTTTGCAACATGTATAAAATTTTGAAAGAAATTTAAATAAATAGCAAGAGTAGATTAAGGTGTAATTTCCTAACCCTGAAACTATGACTCATTTAGTCCTGAAAAATCTTAGTGGATGATTTTAGAACAAAATATAGCAAGCTCAATTTATCCTTTAAAATTTTTAAGAGATTCCAAAGTATTCGGTGAATGACCCTGAACCACTTTAAAGATCTCTTGAAACATTTTGAGTTTGTTTCGAACTTGATATGTTATTCTATTAATCATCCAAGGTCGAATTAAAATTACCACAATAGTCGGTGAACCTTGACATTTCAATTATCACAAGGACAGAGTATTTAACTTATCAATTGATGTTTCACTTAAGAGTTATGTAGATCAATGCCCGTAAGGCAAGTTTAAGTCATTAAAGATTTTGTACCCACCACTCAAGTTGGGCTTGTAGTGTTTAGAGATGTTTATAATTAATCATGTTACCTTACTATCAATTAAGTTTAAATATCAAGCTAGGTCACTACCAAGCCCTTAACAATCTCAATGAGAGAAGTTACAATTATTAAAATTTTAATTTATGTGATACATATCCTTATTGAAATATCATATTATCGGTAATTGTGGGCTTAAAATAACTGAATCATCATCTTCCCAACTTAAGCCCATCACTTCATAATCATTTGATTTTTGATTAACTTCCAAATCCTGTTAATTTAGAGAATTATAATTTTACTCCTACCTTGGAATGGTGGCAAATTGATTGCTACCATTTAATACTTCATGTTTCAATCATCCATGAGTATTTTTTAAGATTGAAATTACCCATTTTTTTCTTTTGGTTGATCCTAAATTTTTATTAAGGCACAAGAATCTAAAATTATCATTTTGCACTTGTGGCTCTCCACTTCATAACTCCTTAAGCATAATTCAACTGACTTTAAAAATCATAGAGTGCTCTATCCATGGGGAAATTAAAACATCAGAGGAGAAAACGTAATTTTTTCAAAAGTTAATTTAATTTAAATAACTATCTTAACTTAGAAAATAGGATTTTTAACATTAGTTTTTTTATTCAATCAAAATTTATTTTTTTGTTTATGGGAAAAATATTAAAGTTTCACCTAGGTCAGAGAAACACTTCGGCAAAATTCCATGATTTTTTCAAAATTAAATTTTATTTTAATTATATATTTATTTATTAATTTTTAGTAATTTAGTTTAATGTAAAATATGTTATAATTACAAAAAAAATTATTTTTATATTTTTATTAAATCTCTCCGTGTCTAGAGAACCCAGAGAAATAAATTTTATAACTTTTGTGATTTTTAATTTATTTTTTAAAATTATTTTAATGGGAGAATAGGAAAAATATATTTTATACCTTTAAAAATATATTTTTAACTTACAAGAATTGGAAAAAAATATTTTAATGAGTCCTAGGTGGTTAGGAAAATATTAGGCACATTTTGAAATATTTTGATATTTTTAGAATTTTTAATTATTTTAAATTATTTTTAATTTTAAATATAGTTAAAAAATGAAGTATCTACTCAAAAATAATTTTTATTTCTTCTAAGTACCCCTAAAATGAAGGAACTCAAAAACCACTTTTTCATAAATTTCATAAGTGTATTTAATTTAATATAATTATTTTTATGCAAAAATACATGTTTCTCATAAAATCAACTTTTGCGCTCAAACTTAATCAAATACATTTTAAATTTTAATAGTAAGTCAACATGATTTTTCTACACAATGTAGAAATGGATTTATTATTTTTTTATTAATATTTAATTTAAATAAATTAATAAAAGATATAAAATTTTATTTAATTATAGAATTGCACAAAATTATTCAAACCCTCATGATATTTTTCCTAAGCTTCTCTAATTACAAGAAACCAACTAAAATTTATCTCAAAATTTTCCGAGCGATATTTTAATTTATTTAACTATATTAAGCCGAAACAGCCATTTGAGCTTGAAATTAGGGTTACAAGCGTAGAGAAGCTCTCTAACCTTGGACAAATTAGAGAACGTCTCCTCTATCATAAGGATCGAAGCCTAAAAATTTCAAGCCATGGTAAGCAATATCTATTCAAAATAGATTAAAATACTTTAGACAGTATTTAATTAATTAAAAATCAGAGAGTTAACAAATAATTTTGATCTTTAGTCCACATTATTCTCGTATGTGCACTAAGCAAGAGTGTATTTTTATTTTATTTTTATTATTTTTCTATGTGAAGTTATGGATTTTTTAAGATTTGGCATTTAAATAATTCAGAAAAAGCCTAATTTTCTACTTATCTAGCTCAATGCCAGTGCATCCTTTGGCGCATCGAGCTTTACACGTGGCATTATGTTGTTTGACCCCACCAGCCATGTATCCACTTAATCAGCCCGCTATTCAAGCCCCAAGAGTTCATTCGGCTTGATCTCCTCTATCCATTTGATACAAGCGCAATTGGACTGCTCTCCGTCATTGTCCCCGATTGACCTAACCTGTAAGTCATCCACACTAAAACCTTAAGATCTCAAGCTAGACTTAACCAAATCACTTGTGGTTTGTTCCTACACCTTCATCTACTCAAGAAAAACCTATCGATACATTTGATTGAGCATGAAGTATAGTATGTACTCATGAAGAATCAAGTTAGGCTCAGTTTAGGGTGAGATCTCAATACCTTTATCTGAGAGGTGTGGCCTTAATCTGATGGTTGGAGAAGCTTCAGAGGAGTCCAAAGAACCTTCAGATGAGCTCCTGGGTTGTTATGAAATTTCTAGGTATGATTTCAACCATGGCTGATTTCTGGTGTTGGTTTACAACTAAGTTAGATGCTCTCTGTGATGGGGCTTTTATGGGGATCAAATCATCTCACTCTGAGGATGGTGAGAAGCAAGTCAATTTGAAGTTTGGTGCACTTTGGAGTAGTGAAAAAAAGTTTCTTAATTTTAGGAAAAATTTCAGTGGTGAAATTGGCCCTAAGTTGTGGTTGTTGGTGGTTGAGAGCAGGGGGATTGCACATAGGAAGGTTTATAGTAGCTTTGATGAGATTTTGGTAGTGTTTCCCTAAGTTTTGTACACTCTCCCCTTTGGCCGTTAACAACTCAATTTGTAGCCATGGCTTACTGGTGGAGCTCAAGGCTTGGCAATGTGTACAAGGGCTTGCTGAGGTGGAGGGAAGAAAAGCTATAATGGACAACAGGACTTAGCCAACTCTGAGAAATTTAATTTTGGGTTTTGGCCACCTGAGTCTCTCTTGGGTTGGATATTTCTAGCAAATGAGGTGGTGGTTGGCCAGTGTTAAGTCACTTATGAGCTCAAGGAGGCAAAGGGGTGGCTAATGTTTGTTAACTCCTAATGACAAGTGATGATGGCTAAGATATTTTGGTTCAGGATCCACTTAAGGTGGCATCGTACCTATCTTGAGGAATAGGGTAGAGCATGGTATCTCATACTCAATTTAAGGTGGCCTCATACCAATCTCAAGAGACGAGAATAAGATGTCATTCTCCATTTAAAGTGGCCTTATACCTATCTCGAGGAATTGAATAGAGAATCAGATGTCATACACCGTTTAAGGTCATCTTAAATCGATCTTTGAAAATAACAAAAAGATGTCATAATCTATCTATGGTTGTCTCATACCTATCTCAACAGACTAGAATAAGATGTCATACTCCATTTAAGGTGGCCTTATACCTATCTTGAAGAATTTAATAGAGAATCATCTGTCATACTCTATTTAAGGTGGTCTCAAACTAATCTTAAAACATGATAATAGGATGTTATACTCCATTTATGGTGGCTTTATACCTATCATGAGGAATTAGGTAGAGAATCAGATGTAATACTCCATTTAAGGTGGTTTTAAACTAATCTCAAAAGATGAGAATAGAATGTCATACTCCATCTAAGGTGGCTTCATACCTATCTCAAAAGATTAGAATAGGATGTCAAACTCCATTGATGGTGGCCTCACACTTATCTCGAAGAATAGTGTAGAGAAGTGGATGTCATACTTCATTTATGGTGGTTTCATATTGATCTCAAAAGATGAGAATAGGTTTTTATACTCCATTTAAGGTGGCCTTAAATCTAACTTGAGGAATAGGGTAGAGAATCCAATGTTATAATCCATCTAATGTGTTCTCAAACTAATCTCAAAAGATGAGAATAGGATGCCATACTCCATTTAAGGTTACCTATCTCAAAGAATTAAGTAGTGAATCAGGTGTCATACTTCATTTAAGGTGGTCTCAAACTAATCTCAAGAGATGAGAATAGGAAGTCATACTCCATTTAAGGTGGCATTATTCCTATCTTGAGGAATTGGGTAGAGAATCAGATGTCATAATAAATTTATGGTGGTCATAAACTGATCTCAAAAAATTAGAATAGAATGTCATACTCCATTTGAGGTGGTCTCATACCAATCTCAAAGAATTGGGTAGAGAATCACATGTCATACTCCATTTATGGTGGCTTCATACTGATCTCAAGAGATGATAATAGGATGTGATACTCCATTAAAGGTGGTTTCATACCTATCTTAAATAATTTGATAGAGAATCATATGCCATACTCCATTTAAGGTGGTTTCAAACTGATCTCAAAAGATGAGAATAGGATGTCGTACTCCTTACGGTGGCCTTATTGCTACCTTGAGGAATTGGATAGACATTAAGATGTCATACTCCATGTAGGGTGGCCTTAAATTGATCGCAAAATATAAGAATATGATGTCATACTCCTTTTAAGGTGTATTTATACCTATCTCAAAAGATGAGAATAGGATGTCAGACTCCATTTAAGGTGGTCTCATAGATACCTCAAAGAATTGGGTAGAGAATCAAATGTCATACTCCATTTAATGTGGCCTCAATCGATGTCAAAAAATAAGAACAAGATGTTATACTCCATTTAAGGTGTCCTCATACCTATCTTGAAGAATTGGGTAGAGAATTGGATGTTGTACTCCATTTTAGGTGGTCTCAAATCGATCTCAGAAGATAAGAATAGGATGCCATACTCCATTTAAGTTGACCTTATACCTATCTTGAGGAATTAAGAATTAGAAAATCGGCACTGATCCCAGAAACATTGTGAGAATAGCGTAGAGAATTTGTGGTGTTGAGCTTATAGATATAGGGAATATGAAGATTGACAGTGGTGAGGAGAAAATTGGTCAGATTTTTGGCAGTGTGAAACTCTATGAAGGTTGTGACAAACTGGTGCAAACAAGGACATTTGTGCTGCGAAAATAGGGAGCGAGAAACTTCGAGCTCAAGAGAAGCAAACTTATCAAATTTATCATTTTCCTGTGTCTTTATCACATTTAATTGTCAAAGTATATTTTAAAAATTTAATTTTCGTTGGTTGATTTATTTATCAAAAATTTTATTATTAGACTTTTGTTGTAGTTTTCTTTGAACATCATAATCTAGAACCAACGTATGTTTCTGCAACTTTTTATCGATTGCACAAAAGGGCAATTTAATAATTCATTGAAATTTGGAAGAAATTTCATTAATTTGCTTTGAATATGTATTACAAGTTGAATGCTTGCTGAAGCTATCAAAAGATGCCATGTTGAATACTTTATGAAGTATCAAATGATTAGTACATATCATATACTATCTGTCCTCAGTGGTGAGCTCTTTATCAAACTGACATACTAAGCCACGTTCCAAGACAAGAAATCCTTTCAAATGTACTTAGAGGTGCAACCATCTCATAGCTTGTATAGGCACAAATCTTTCAATTTTGGGTCCGGACGAAACCCATTTGTTATTTTATTATCATCCATCCTTATCAATGTCACATAAACACTGCGGTGTCGTACTCTTGGGATGGAGTGCTTTGCTAGATCTGCTTCTTTTCCTTTCAAAATTAAAACTAAACCCACTGACAGTAGTATCTCGACAGATCCTATAAATTCCTTAAAGCCAACAATATCAATTTCTTTCCAAACAGAATGTTACTCTTACTCATGAAGGACACCATGCAGAAGGGCCTTACAAAATTGTGGAGATCAACATGTGGAGGAATACAGTCTCCTTAATCATAAATGTTCATTATGCAGCTATTCAGGATGCAGTCTGCCGGTAGTATGCTCCCCTTGACCATTCTTTTAATCCTTATTTTTATCTTGGAAGGTAAAGAACCCCACCTTGTTGTATCTCAAGATACCTGGAGGGTTCTCTAGCCTATCTTTGACAAAGTTGTAGTAGCAACCATACTGATTGGTTATTCTGCCTTACCCGTGCATCCACTTGCACGGCTCTGAATAGGTCTTTTGGATTAACAGACCAAATCGACCTCTATCCCTCAAGCTGAATACACTGTTGAGAATCTTACTTTCACCATTTTTGGAGAAAACTCGCGTATGCAGTTCCAGACCTTCCAAGATGTTGACAAATTTTCCTTGGATTTTTTCATAAAATTTAAATTCTATTTTCTTAACTATTTTTACTCTTTCTAATTCTGCTATAGGAATCCTTTGTGGTTGGCGGGTCTACTCTCTCATTTTAATGTTTGCAAGAAAACCATGTCTGACTCGGCTCTTGTATGTAGTGGAAAATATGATTCAGTATCTATATGTGCGGCTGATGACCTCACTTTTGGTTAAGGTTTAGTGCTTCCTCTTTAGTAGCCTAAGGTCTAGCCATAGGACTTTCCTATAGCCATAGGACTTTCCTATTGACTATTCCTAGAAAACTAGATAAGGAACCCTCACCATTAGAAATTCTACACTCTTCTTTACCATTAGTTTTCTTGACTTTGGTCCCTTGATCCTTTGAGAGACTCGTGTAGGTGGTCCCTTAAATCCACTAGCCCTAGGTTAGGGCTTAGCTAAGACCAGTACATAGAGGACCCAAATGGGATTTCCATTGGTCCATAGCTCATTTGTTTATCTCATTTGTTGTGGTTATCTCCCCAATTCTACCAAAATATCCAACTTGGCCTTTTGCCCCAAAATCCCCCAAATTACCTAGATACCCTTGAAGCCCTAATTTTGGCCAAAATTTCCAAAATCCCCAGATCCATAAAAAATATCAAAACTTATTCAAAAATCATTGTAAACCTTTTGAAAATACTCAAATTACCCAAAAATACCAAAAAATTCCAAATTTATCAAAATACGTGATACACCGAAAATATATGCATTTTTATACCCATATTTTATACTTATTTTTGATGATATTGCATTTTAATAGAAGGTATTTTGATGTTTTTTTATAGGTTGTTGATTTTTAGGTCATAAAGCAAAAAGGAAGCAAAAATGATGAAATTTGGAGTGAAAATGACGGTTTTGAGGAAATACTTAGCGCCAGCAGTGCCAAAGTCAGCGCCTACGGCGCAGAACAATGGAAAGCTGAAATATTTTTACTCAGTGCCGATGGCACTAGACTAGCATTGATGAAGCCAAAGGCAGTTCAAACCCCGTTTCAAGAAGGTCGATGTATTTGGATGATTTTTGAAGAGTTTTTAGAAGCACCCCTTGGAGAACCAACCATAGGCTTTATTTTGGGCCAAATTTCATCAAAAAATGCTCTCCTCTATGTTCATTTTTGGCTCCACAATATTCCACCACGCCACATTTTCATACCCATCTTCATTCCACCACCATATAGGAGTCATATAATAATTTTTCTTTCATAGTTTATAGTTTTTGTGGTGAGATTTAGTGTGAAACTTTCTGTAAGAGTTTTGGAGAAGGAGAAAAGTGATTGGAGAAGGAGAAAAGTGAGAGAGATTTCTTTTTCCCGCATTTCAAAGGAAAGGCTACGAAGGATTTGCTTTGAGAAAGAGTTCCAGATAAGTTTGTATGTTTATTTTGTATTCTATGAACTTTCTTTTATATATGAAATTAGTGTTTTGTCGTATCTTTCTATTGAAGTCTGAGTAGTTCCCTCTATCCTTCCCCCTACTCTGAGATATGGTGAAATGAAGATATAAAATGAATGTGCCATAATTAAAATATTAAAGAAATTGTGATGATATTTCAACTCCAAACTTAAATTACTTTTCAATCTGGCCAATTGCTTTGTTAAAATATATTTGGTGAAACATTTGATCCGGGAAATGGAGTATGAGTTCTATAATAGAATGATGGTCACATTTGATTTCATGAAGGATTTCATGAAGGAGAATTTTGTTCAAGAAATTAAGTGCAAATAAATAGGGAAATATTCTTTGTTGAATGTAGAATTAAAGAATCTTTAGGGTGACAGATAAAAATCCCCAATTTGGTTTTAGTGTTTAAAAACTAAAGCGAGAGTTAGCCTTTAGCTGAAGGGAAGTAGGAGCTCTGGAGTGGGAGCCTGTATTCTTCTACCTTAGCCACCGATTTAAGGACTACACCTAAGAATAACCAGTGATTTTGTATGCACTATATCAGGCTAGAAAATTAAAATTTATCCTATTTGGCATAATACATTTTATAAACATTTATCTTATCTCATTTCATTAGAATTTCATTGTAGTGGGATGGATTATTTTCCACATAAGAAATCTTCATTACATAAATTTAGTTAGTAGATTAGTAGTTATTATTCAAAATTTGCATTTTTGTTTTGCTAATAGTTAAGTAATTTAGTTTTGTTAATATCTCAACATTCAAAATTAATGACAGTGATTTCGTTTGATTTTCTGTAAATTTCTTGTTAAAATTTATCATTGCTAACTTACACCTTCCCCGTGGGATCGATATTTGGGGCTTAAATAGAAAGTCTATTATTACTTGATAAGGATGCGTATACTTACGTAAAATTTTATTATTAATTGCCTATAATTATATATATTTTATACAACTTACTTTTCATATAAGGATCAAATTTTTGGCACTGTATTGGTGTCAACTTCCTAAATCCTTACATATAAAAATCGGGATCAAGTTTTTTGTGTCGTTGCCGGGGAAGGTAAAGGTTAAATTGATTGAAATTAAATAGTTTCGATAAATTAAGAAATTTAGATAATATATTTATACAAATATATAAAAATACAATACATATATATATACATATATCAAAAAAATTTATTTAAGAGTTTATTTTTAAAGAATTTTACTATGCTTACTTTATTTGTTTATGTGAAATATTGGATCAGAAGGTTTAGTACCTTACAATTCAGAATTAGAATGTACTATTAGAAATATTCAAAAATAACAAAGATAAATTAGTAATTTGAAAGAAATTACAAATAATATAGAAAATCCAATAAATGAGAATCAACAAGGAACTTAAAAGAATATGCGAATCTAACAGCAGATGAACTTCATTTAACTATTTAAAATCCTGATGTTGCTGCTAATTCATTTTAGCTTAAACCTGCTATTATTCAAATGGTACAAAATAATTACTTTGGAGGATCACTTACTGAAGATCCTAACATACATCTTGGTAGTTTTCTTGAAATTTGTGTTATATTTAAATATGACGGAGTGCCTAATGATATTGTTTGGCTTAGACTTTTTCCTTTTTCATTAAGGGATAAAGCCAAGGCTTGGTTAAATTCATTAGTACCTGGATCTATTAGAACTTGGGGAGAACTATCACAAAAATTCTTAGCTAAATATTTTCCACCCTTGAAAACTGCTAAGCTTAGAAATGATATTACATCTTTTTGTTAGTTTGAAGGGTAATTGATATATGAAGCCTGGGAAAGATTTAAGGATCTTTTTAGAAAATGTCCACACAATGTATTAGAAGGATCATTAAGATCTATTATAGATGCCGTTGCGGGTGGATCATTAATGTCAAAATTTTTTTATGAAGCATATTCTTTAATTTGAAGAAATGACTACTGACAATTTTTAATGGCCCTCTGAAAGGGTAAATCCTAAGAGAGTAGCCAGTATTCATGACTCTGATGCAATGTCTATTTTGGAATCTCAAATTACTACTATTTCTAAAAAGATTCATAAAATAGGAATAAACTATTTTCAATTACCCCTAGTATTAGAGGAAAATTCACTAGGACAAATTATTGATACTCAACCATCTTATAAAACCTTAAATGATATAAATAATTGAAATAATAATCCCTATTATAACTATTTTAACCCTAGATAGAAAATTCACCCTAATTTTAGTTGGAATAATTATAATAATTTGGTGAATCCATCTGTAAATCTGAACAATCAAGGAAATCCAAAATTTTGACCTTATTATCCTTTAGGATTTAACTCCAATCCTTACCCACAAGTTAAGGAAAAGAAGTTGATGATGGAAGAAGTGGTGTTGAATATGGGAAATCAAATATAAAATCAAGGGTCTGTTATTAGAAATATTGAAAATCAATTAGAACATATTTCTACTGCACTTATTAACAGACCTTCTGGAATTCTTTCGAGTACTGTGCAATTTAATCTGAAAGATGAAAATAAGAGCAAATTAAAGCTATTCAACTACAAAGTGAAGAAGAGATTGAAAAAGAAGTTGAAACAAGGATCCAAAGAGAAATTAAAGTTGATGAAGAAAAGGAAGAAATGGAAAATGATCAATAGGACAATGAAAAAATATAGGTTCCACTAGAAAAATCATTACCCCCTTTTTCTCAAAGACTGAAGCAGAAGAATAAAGATAAACAATTTAGAAAATTTGTGGAAATCCTTAAAAAGTTAAAAATAAATATTCCATTGGTTGATGCTTTAGAAAAAAATGTCAAGTTATGTGAAATTTATCAAGGATGTACTAAATAAGAAAAAGGAAGTTTATAAACCATGAGATCGTTGCATTCAGTGAGGAGTGTAGTGCTATTATTCAGAAAAAGCTTCCTGAATAATTAAAAGATCCTGGTAGTTTTACTATACCTTGTGCAATTGGTGAAACAATTGGTGAAAATTTTTATGGAAAAGCTTTATGTGATTTAGGAGTGAATCTCAATCTTATGCCCTTATCAATTTTTAAACGTTTAGGTTTGCGAGAAATTTCCCCTATTAATGTAACTCTTAAGATAGCTAACCAATCAATAAATTATCCAAAATGAGATATAGAGGATGTACTAGTAAAAGTGGATAAATTTATTTTCCCATGTAGACTTTATAGTATTGGATATGGAGGAAGATAAAAAGATTCTTATTATTTTAGGGAGACCATTTCTTTTAACAGGAAGAGATGTAATAGATGTACAAAAAAGAGAATTAATAATTAGAGTTAATTATCAAGAAGTAAAATTTAATAAAGCAAAAGCTATGAATCATCCTGCAATAGAAAAAGATAATCAATGTTTTAGGATGAAAGTAGCTGATTATCTAAGTAATGAATAATTTAAGAAAGAATTCAAAGATAAATTTAAGCAAGGAGAACTTTTTTAGAATGAACATGAAATTAAAGAAGAAGATTTGAATTATATTTAGGGCAAATTTGAAACATTAGACTTGTTGGAAAACGATAATAAAAATCTTATCCCTTCAAGTATTAAACCACTTGAACTTGAATTAAAGATATTACCTGCCAATTTAAAGCATTTATTTTCAGGAGAGTCATCTACATTGTCGGTTATTATATCTTCCGAGTCAACAAAAATTCCAGAACAAAAGTTAATAAAAATGTTGAAAAAGTATAAAAAGGTTTTTGGATGGACTTTAGCAGATATTAAAGAAATTAGTCCTTCAATTTGCATGCACATAATTTTATTAGATGAACAATAAGAATCTAAGAAGATTAAACCCAATAATGAAAAAAGTTGTTTAAAAAGATATTTTAAAATAGTTAGATGCTAGAATTATACATCCTATTTGAGATAGTTCTAGGGTAAGCCCAATTCACTATGTCCCGAAGAAAAGAGGAGAGATTGTTGAAGAAAATGATAAAAATGAATTAATACCAATAAAACAAGTAACTGGTTGACAAATTTACATTAACTATAGAAAATTAAATATGGCCACCAGAAAATATCACTTTCCTTTACCCATTCTAGACCAAATGTCGGATAGATTGGCAGGGAATAAGTATTCTTTCTTTTAGATGGATGTACAAGTTATCAAAAACTTCCAATTGCTCCAGAGCATCATGAGAAAACAACGTTTACAAGCCCATAAGGAACATTTGCTTTTTGTAGAATGTCTTTTGGACTATGCAAAGCACCAACAACATTTCAAAGATGTATGATGTCAATTTTTAGCAATTTTATAGAACATTGAAAGAAAGTGTTTATAGACAATTTTTCTATATTTGAGACTTCATTTGAATTATGCCTTAATAATTTTCAAAAAGTTCCAGAAGTATGTGAAAAAGTCAATTTAGTATTAAATTGGGAAAAATGTCAATTTATGGTTGCAGGAGGTATTGTAGTCGGGCATAAAATTTCTGAAAAAGGCATGGAGGTAGATTCTACAAAAATCTATGTTATAAACAAATTACCACTTCCTACTAGCGTTAAAAGGGTGAGAAGTTTTCTAGGACATGCTGGTTTTTACAGTCGCTACATAAAAAATTTTTCAAAAGTAATTAAGCCTCTATGCCAACTCTTACAAAAAGATATAAAATTTGATTTTAATGAAGAATGCATAATGAAGATTTTAATGAAGAATGCATAAAAGCATTTGAATTATTAATGAAAAAATTAGTCACTGCATTTATAATAGTACCACCTGACTGGGAGAAATCGTTTGAAATAATGTGCAAAGCTAATGATTACGCTATTGGGTTTTTATTAGGACAAAGGCACGATAAAGTTTTTAAATTTATATTTTATGCTAGTAAGACTCTAAATGAAGCTCACTCTAAATGAATAGTAAGACTCTAAATGAAGCTCAAATTAATTATACCACTACTAAAAGAGAGTTATTAGATATTGTTTATGTGTTTGATAAATTTAGTCCTTATTTAATTGGAACTAAATGTATAGTGCATACAAATCATTCTGCTATTAAATATTTAATGCAAAAGAAGGATGCTCAACCAAGATTATGGATACTTCTATTGCAAGAATTTAATTTTGCCGTGATTGATATAAAGGGAAATGATAATCAAATAGCTTATCATTTGTATAGAATAGAAATAAAAATATTAACTAATTTTGCAAATTAAATTTTAGAGAATTTACCTGATGAACATATATATAGTATTGATGAAATAGATGTACTGTGGTATGCTGATATAGTAAATTATATTGTAAGTGATATTCTACCACTTGATATAAAAAATCCACAATTAAAGAAGTTTATATATGATTCAAAAGACTATTTTTTGGATGAGCCATATTTATATAAACAATGTAAAGATCTAATTATAAGAAGATGTGTACCTTATGAAGAAACTCAATAGATAATTGAAAGTTGCCATGAATTTAAATTTGAAGGACATTTCAAAACAAATAGAATTGCATATAAAATTTTACAAGCTGGATTTTGTTGGCCTATTATTTTTAAAGATGTTAATGAATATATTAAAATGTGTGATATATGTCAACGTGTAGGAAATATATCTAGATGAAATGAAATGCCTCTAAATTACACATTGGAAAATGAAAGTTTTGCTTTGTGGGGATTAGATTTTATGGGACCATTTATGCCTTCATTTGGAAACTTATATATATTAATTATTGTATGTACAAATGGACTGCCTTCATTTGGAAACTTATATATATTAATTGTTGAATGTACAAATGGATTGAAGTTATTGTTGTACCTAAATGTGATGCTCGTAGTGGTTCTAAATTTTTAATTAAAAATAAATTTGCAAGATATGGAATACCGAGAGTAATTATTACTAATGGAGGATCTCATTTCAAAAATATGAGAATCAAAAAATTAATAAAGTAGTATGATATTATGTATGATATTATGCATAGATTTATTATGCATAGATTCTCAACTGCTTATCATCCTCAGACTAGTGGTCTAGTAGAAATATCAAGTCCTGAAATTAAATGCATTTTAGAAAAAGCTGTAAATCCTTATAAATTGGATTGGTCTTCTAGATTTGATATTACATTACGGGCATATAGAACCGCTTATAAGACTCCTATAGGAATGTCCCCAAACAGGCTGATACTTGGAAAAACATGCTACTTACCTGTAGAATTAGAGCATAAAACATTTTGGGCTATTAAGGTATTTAATTTTAATCTAAAAGATGCTGGTGAGAAAAAGATTATTGCATCTCAATGAACTTGAAGAGATTATAAATTAAGAATATGATAATACAAAAATCTATAAAGAGAAAATGGAAATATGGCATGATCATTATTCAGAAGAAATTTGAACATGGATAAGAAGTTCTATTAGATAATACAAGATTGAGATTGTTTCTAGGAAAACTGAAATCCAGATGGTTAGGACCATTTAAAGTAATTAAAGTTTATCATTATGGAACTGATGTGATTAAGGATCCTAACCCTAGAAAGATATTTAAAGTTAATGGGCATCATTTGAAACACTATTATGAAGGACACATACCTCAATTTAAATATATTTTAATGTTAAGTCAACCCAACTAAACAAATGGTATCTCGGGCTGATGGGCTGACAACGTTAAACCAAGTGCTTTGTGGGAGACAACCAATACTTTTATGTCTATGTATTACTGTTTAGTTGGTTAAGTGTCTTACATATTAGTAGATAATAATCCTACACAATTTCATTTATTATAAATTAAGTCCAATATTGGTATTGGAAGAAATACTAGAATCTCATTGAACGAAAAATGAAAATCGCAAAAATTTGGCCACTGGCACCGACGTGCCATAATGGGAGCCAACGACGTCCAAGAAAATGGATCTTAGCATCGGCAACGCCCATGAGGAGCGCAGGAGGCACCGAGAGCGGTTGGACAGTTCCTGCGACTTTTGGCAGACTTTAGTAAAATTTCACTCCATAATAACCGCTGAGAAGTGTTTTTAAAGTCCTAAAAACTGCCTAGGATGTCTAGAAACTTTATATTTTTGGATTCCTTGGCTTCCAATTCCAGAAATACTTCAAGGTATGGAGTTTTCAATAGAATAAAGTTTTTTAGTTTCAACACGCAGAGATTTATACTATAAAGTTATTATGAAAAAGTGATTGATCAAGAAAAGAGGATTTGTTAATCATGGGTTGATCAATTTAAGTGCTCCAGTTGACAAGATTATTTTTCAAAGGCAATGAGAAGTTCTATGTTACACTACCGTTGCGGTTATTGTACCTGTAGTAAAGGAGTTCTATGCAAATATACTTGGAATTACCCAAGGAGTTGTCTTTGTACGATGTAATGGTGTACCATTTACTCCTGCGAAGATTAATGAATTAATGAATTGTAAATGATACAAAATGTTCCAATCTGTCATTATGCAAATTTCATTCCTACGCAAGATTTGATGCAAGATATTTATATATTTCAGACGGATGCAAGTGATATGTGGGAAGTACAAGATGAAGGATATATTAGTTTTCTTGCTTCATCACTAAATCAAATTTTAAAGGAGTGGCATTTCTTTATTTGTGTAAAACTACTCTCTACTATGAAGGTCAGTAGAGTCACCAAGGAGAGTTTTATTTTAAAATACTATTTTTAAATGGAGAAACCTATTGATATATGTTAAATTATATTGAAATCTGTTATTAGAATCACTATGAATGGGCCAATTTATGAACTAAGGCATCCTTCTACAATTTATCTGATTTGCAGTCAATCCCAAGTACCATATGAAAAATGGAAAACGTTTTATTACCGTGGGAGCCCATGATACCTATTGATGATCAATATGTTGGTATTGGAAATGAAGCACTAAATGCTATTATAGATCATTCTTCACATGCTTCAACTCCATTAATGCCACCAAAATTTGGAATTTTGCTTGCTTTAGAGAAGAAATTGAAAAAAATTGAAAGTATTATGAATGTAGTGGGAGATCTCAAGTACCTTTTTGATCACTTAGATTGGAGAATGAAAGAGAATTTCGATCACACTGAAATTTTTGAAGCAGGATTAGTTTGGATTTTTAAAGAAAATGGGTAGATCGAAGAAAATTTGACAGATCAATTCACATATAGATCTTTCTACAACTTATATGTTTATTACCAATCTATGAGAGATATTAGAGGAGGTGAAAGCACTGAAGATGAGGCTGAATGATTGAAGATGATGAATTCTCTACTTGCTTAAAAATGTTTATGTGTTTAGTGTAATTGTGTGATTTTTTTTAGGTTTGATTTGGTTTGTTTTTGCTTTAGAATTGTGAACTTTAATTATGTGTAGAGTTTTAGGTCTGCGTTTAGTGTTGTGGCTTGATTTTGACGCTAATTTATAATTAGTTTGCTTAATAGGTGTGAATTTTTTAATTGTGAAATGTGTTTGTTAAAAGTGTATTTTCATATATGAAAGACAGTTTGTCGTTGTCTATGAAAATGATTGTTTGTGAATTGTGTATTTATGACTTTACATAAAACTTTGTGTTTAAAAATACTAAAAAATTTGGAGAAAATTGTAAAGGAAATTGAAAATTTGAGAATCAAAATAGCGAATTTTGGTCATTCAGTGTCGACAACGCTGGCATTGGTCTCGATGGTGCCTTCGACCCGAGAGCGATGAATTAACCCTTTAATTCACGATTCTCATTGAAAACCTCCATTTTTACTCATTAAGTCACCTTTAACCTTCAATTTTGTACCTAGGGCTTGCTTTTGGGCTGATTTGAGGTGATTTAGAGGCAAAGGAAGTTCAGATTTCATCTTCTATAGGTAAGAGCTATACTTTAAAATAAAAATTTTTTTTTTCACCAAAGATTTTTCTCACATTGACTAGATCCAAAACTAGATCCGATTTTTCTCACATTGACTAGATCCAAAATTTTGAAATTTTTTTTGAGAGATTTTGAGAAAATGCTTTGGTGAATAACTTTTGATTTAAGTTTAAAGTGATTTATATTTTGATTTTTAGAATTTTGGGATCATACAGATTTTTTTTCATATTTTTCTAGATTTTCTATAGCACCTAGATCGAGCAAAAGGAAAGTAGAACATTACGAGCAAAGGTTTATTAGCTTTAGAGCCAGTGCTCGATTTCATAGTCTTCAAGAAAATAATAAAGTGATTCAGGACCGAGGTTTTAAAAATCAGGGACGAGAAGTTAAATGATTGATTATCGCTCGGTAGTGGGAAAACTTCTGCTATTTTATTGTCGATGCGATAGTTGGGATTGTGATGAATTGTATGCCAACCTTCCTGACGCTTCTAATGATTTTTTTTTATTCGATGAAAAAGGGTGAAGTTTACTCCAAAGAAAAATCAATGAGTTTTATCAATTAAAGGAAGTTTATAAATGCCAGTATCATTAATTTTCTGCTACATACCAAACCTTAGATGAAGTTACCTTTTTTCTGACTAGTGAGAAAGGGTCTCAGAAAATAAAGAATGGAGTTAAATTTAACTTTCCCCTTTCTATGTTAAATCTAGTGTCTAAGGCCTGACATTATTTTATTTCTTGGAGGATGATTCCAACAAACCATCATAGTGAAGTGACCAAGGAGAGCCATTTATAGAGCCATTTTGAACTTCTGTATTTAGCAAGTGATGGATATAAATGTAGGCTCTATCATTTATATGAACATTTGATCTAATGCTCTGAGAGAGACCACTAGTGGATTGGCACACCCTGCTCTCATTTACACACTTTGTGAGCATGCAAGAGTTGATTTCGGACCTTATGAGGAGAGGATTGAGCCTTAGAGATCAATTGGGCCTGTCATCATCAAGACTTATGAGTCCCATGTTGATTGGAGATCTGGAAGACAGACCAGTTATATTCCTTCCATTTACACACTTTGTGAGCATGCAAGAGTTGATTTCGGACCTTATGAGGAGAGGATTGAGCCTTAGAGATCAATTGGGCCTGTCATCATCAAGACTTATGAGTCCCATGTTGATTGGAGATCTGGAAGACAGACCAGTTATATTCCTTCCACTTATAGAACCCCTACTTTTAGTGAGCCTACTTCAAGTGACCCCTGTAACAGGGAGTTGTTGGACCAGATGATGATTGAGCAAAGAGATATTTTAAGGTTGGATCATAGGATACAAAAGATGGAGGCTAGAAATGCTCACACTGGTGATCTAATTTGCAAGAAATTTGAGTATGATGCTGCTTATGATGATGCTTTAGTGAGATAGCTGAGGGGTGACCATATAGTTCAATTCCTTATTTACCCTACTTATACTCCATATCAGCAGCAGAAGTTAGATGTCGATGATAAGAAAAATGATGACTGGTGTTCTTTCTATTTGTTTGTTTGTATGTGTTTGTACTGTGTGATTGTATTATTTGTGTTATGTTGTTGTTAAGACTATGTTTTTATGTTATGTGAAACTGTATTGTGAAAAACTATTTTTATTTTTAGAATTTATTTTAGCTCTTCCTCAACAAATTTTAAATGTATTATGAGCAATTTCATGTTTTTAGCCTTGCTGTTTTCATATTAGCACCTGCAGTATTTCAAAATTTCTGTTCAAAAGTTAGAATCTCTGATAGGTATGAATTTTTTTATGTATTTAATTCTTTCTTTCATTCTTTTTTTCACACTTCATTTTTAAAGTTCTTCACGTAAAAAAAAATTCTTTTAAAAATTTAAGTTTGGTGGTAAGAAGAAAAAAGAAAAATCTTTTTTAGATAGAGAGAAAGAACTTAATTTTATTTGTCCTCACTTAACTAATTTTTAAAATTTTAAAACTAACATGACCTTTGGTATTAAGGGTTAACTCTAAATAAATATATTTATGTTTCTAAATATACAGTAAATTTAAGTAAAAATTTTCAATAATAAAGGTTAATTATAGGGGCTAAGACATTTTGTAAAAGAGAATAAGACTATAGTTTTCTATTTTTAGTAAAGAAAATTTGTATTTTTGAAATATTAAGAAAATCTTAAAAGATTCATGTAAAGTATTAAAAATCTTAAAGATTCATGTAAGAAGAAAATAATTAAACTTTATGAAATCTTTAAGCTAATATAAATTTGTTAAGTGAAGAAATGTGAAAAGTTTTTGACTTTAAGAAAATAGTGAAGTTCAAAATCATTAAAGACTATCCAAATATAGTAATCCTCACATAAAAAAAGGGAAAAAGGAAAAGAAAAGAAAAGAAAAACGATTGAAAATGATCCTGAAAAGAAAAAAAAAGAAAAGAAAAAGATAACGTGGGGAGAAGCTTAAGGAGATGCCTAATTAAAAATTGGCTTCACTTGAATCAACTTAAGAAAAAAGACTAGATACATTTTCTAAACTTCTGATTTGAATAATAACATAATTATTAAAAAAGTTTTATGAAGTTCTTTAATATAACAAGTTGCAATTTTTCTTGACATAAATAGAGGATTAAAAACCTTAGACTTAATTATTGACTATCTTTACACCTTTAGTATTTTACACATCTTTACACCTTTAGTATTAACTGAAATTGTTTTGAATTTTTCATAAGTTAAACTATTATGTTTAGAGAACTAACATATGTAAGTCTAAAAGTTAAATTATCTACCATAAGTCATATTTTTATGTAATAGAGAAGTTACTTGAGGACAAGTAACATGTAAGTTTGGGGGATTTTGATACATTGAAAATATATGCATTTTTATACCCATATTTTATACTTATTTTTTTTTTAAATTGCACCTTAATGGAAGGTATTTTTATGTTTTCTTGTAGGTTATTGATTTTTAGGCCTTAAACAAAAAATGAAGCAAAAAGGATGAAATTTGGAGTCAAGATGACATTATTTAGGAAATACTCAGCGCTGGCTGTACCAAGGTCAGTGTCGATGGCGCAGAACAACCGAAAGCTGGAGAATTTTTACACAGCGTCGACGGCGCCAGACTAGGGCCGACGATTCCAAAGGTGGTTCAGATCCCGTTTCTAGAAGGTTTTATGTATTTGGATGATTTTTGAAGAGTTTTTGGAAGCATCTCTTAGAGAACAGACCTTGTGCTTTATCTGGGGCCAAATTTCAACAGAAAATGGGCTCCTCTACGTTCATTTTTCCTTCCACAATGTTCCACCGTGCCACATTTTTACAATCAATCTTCATTCTACCACCATATTGGAGTCAACTAATAATTTTGCTTTTATAGTTTAGAGTTTTTGTGGTGATGGTGAGATTTAGTGTGAAACTTTGAATCTTGGGGAAGGAGAAAAGTGAGAGATATCTTCTTCCTGCATTTCTAAGGAAAGGCTACAAA
>NW_018164444.1:27835714-27857802 GCF_001263595.1 Phalaenopsis equestris | reverse complement strand
TATCTTTCCCCCTACTTTGAGATATGGTGAAATGAAGAGATAAAATGAATGTGCCATAATTAAAATATACAATAAATTGTGATAATCTTGCAACTCTGAACTTAATTTACTTTTCAATCTGGCCAATTTATTTGATAAAATTTGTTGTGAAACATATGATCCAAGAAAAGGAGTATGAGTTCTACAACATTATGAGGGTCACATTTGATTTCAAGAAGGAGAAATTTGTTGAAGAAATTAAGTGTAAATAAATAGAGAAATAATAGGAAAATATACTTTGTTGGGTGTAGAATTGGAAAATCTAGGGCGACAACAGACTAAAATCTCCAATTTGGTCTTAGTGTTTAAAAACTAAAGCGAGAGTTAGCATTCAGGTGAAGGGAAGTGGGAGATCTGGAGTGGGAGCCGATATCCTCCTAACCTAGCCGCGGATTTAAGGACTAAACCAAAGATTAACCAATGATTTTCTATGCACTATATCATGGTAAAAAATTAAAATTTATCCTATTTGTCATATTACATATTATAAACATTTATCTCATCTCATTTCACCAGACTTTCATTGTAGTGGGAAGAATGTTTTTTCACATAAGAAACCTTCATTAGATAAACATTGTTAGTATGTTGGTAGTTATTATTCAAAATTTGTGTTTCCGTTTTGCTAATAGTTAAGTAATTTAGTTTGGTTAATATCTCAAAATTTGAAATTAGTGATAGTGATTTTGTTTGATTTTCTGTAATATTTCTATTAAAGTTTATCATTGTTAACTTACACCTTCCCCGTGGAATCGATATTTTAGGCTTAAATAGAAAGTCCATTATTACTTGATAATGATATATATACTTGCGTAGAATCCAATTATTAATTTCCTATAATTCTAAATATTTTACACAACTTAATTTTCATATAAGGATCAAGTTTTTGGCGCTGTAGTGGTGTCAACTTCATAAATCCTTACATATAAAAATCACGATCAATACCCCCAAAATTGCCAAAATTACAAAAATACCCTTCACACCCCAAACTTTCCCAAAACCTTCAAAATCACTCCAAATATCTCCAAAACCCATTTGGACCCTCAATTGGACCTAATTTGATCAATTTGATCATTTTGACCAAAACCACCAAATTACCTTTAAAGGCCTAATTTCCCCAAATTTACCTCAAATGTCCATCAATTTAGTCTAAATTTCCCCCAATTTCAATCATAAACTCAAATTCATCTTCCATAAGATCAATTTAAAACAAATCTAAACTCAGTTGGCCCATGCTTTGAGCCCAATTTTGATCTAGGTCAAACCCCTAATTTTGGCTACATGACCTAATCCCACTAAACTGAACCCCTTGGACTCCATTGGCCTTAATTTGAATCATAAACTCTTCATAAAAATCCTAAACATCAAAATTGGCCTTCAATGTCCTTGGTGAAGCCTCAATTTCATTTAATTTCAACCCAAATCTAAAATCCCCAAATTTGCCCCATATTGGTTGTCTCTAAGTTCCACCAAATTGATTGTATAGCCCCAAAATTTGCACCCAATTTATGTTGAAAACTCTTCATGATATTCCTATTGACCATTTTCAACAATCAGTTTCGAATTAGCTCAAGCCTAGCACAATCTAGACCCAAGTCTAGCCCAACATGACCAAAGTGACCAAATTTCCAAAATCATTTAAATTGAACCACCAATTGAACTCAAAATCATTTTAATCCTTCACCAAAACTTAACCAAAAATCTTCATTAAAATCATATACACAATGCTTATCAATAAATTGGGCTCAAAGTCATGGCTATCCTAACCCAAAACCAACCTTTGGTCATTTGGATCCAAATTGAACCTATACACCAAAATTGAGCTAACCACCCTAAAGTCACCAAATTTACGACTCCACGGCCACTAAGCTCTTCCTTTGGACCAGGCTAAACTACACAAAACCCACCCAAGCAACCCCCCCAAGCATGCTATGGACCAATGGATTCCCAAATTAAGGGATTCATTCCCTTTTTTGGGCTTTAATAACAAAATCTCCCTCATCATCACTAACCCTTGGCGGTAAATCATAATTAAGTATACCCCTGACTCATCTGACTTCTTGGACACCTCCCCTGGCCCTATCAGCTGGCCTAATCACCGGATAACCCCAAAATTGAGAGCCCCGAGGCCAAATCAAACCCAACCTCAACCCTAGAGGCCACCTCACCCTAATTAACATTTGGAGCTCCTCGGCCCTCCACCTAAGCAAGCCTTTGCACCCAAGGCCAGGGAGCTCCCCTCTCCAGCCATGGCTATAAAATGGCCATTCCACGGCCAAGAGAGACGTGCTGAAATTTTCTCGAGGAAATCCCTCTAAATTGATCTCATAGGCTCTTTGTGACCTCCTTAGTGAAACCCAACAACTTCCTTGCCCCAATTCACCTTGTCGGAGTTCAATTTTTGAGTTCAAATCCTTGATGGAGATAGGATAGGACTCTCCACACACCTCCATAGTGCAAAAAAATTAATTCAAACTTACCCACACATTCACCACAGAGAAAGAAGGACAAGCCCCATCAAACCCCTTTCACATAGAGCTTATACACTAGATCAAAGCCTTGATCGAATTTGGGTCTAGACCTTTCACCATGACTAGAGGCTCAATCCCTAGGCTCCTTAGACCTCTACAAATGTGTCAAGTACCTCTGATTGAAGCTCCCCTTCTCAAAGCAAAGGTATTGAACTTCCCGTCTTCCCGAGCCTACTTGATTCTCCGTTTGATTAAGGTTAGTTTTATGGCATGTTTATCGTATGGATGTGTTCTTCATGTATAAAAAAGTTCATAGGATCAAACCCGAGGTCATTTTGTTGAGAAATGAGAGAGATCTTAGGAATTTAATGTTAACGGTCATGAGTTCACTCTATTTAGGGATGATGATGCAGAGTCGTTGGATCGCGCGTGTATTAAAGGGAGGGCTTTGATTGAACCGGATGGGAGCATGGTTCATAAAGCACGGGCTGAGTCAGAGGCTACGTGGAAGGCGACATCCAACCATAGCGATCCACGTGTGTTATAGGAACCGTCGCATGATTGCGTGGCATCACGGGTTTAAATAGAAAAATAGGGTATTTTCTGATTTATTCAAATGCCTGATCTTTAAAAATCCATATCTTGGCGTAGAAAAATTACCAAAATAAAATAAAAATATACTAGTGCTCAGTGAATATAGAAGAACAAACTGGAAATGGTTTGAAGTTTATTTCATGCATATTTTATTTTTAAAAAATTAAATACTATTTTTAGTATTTTAACACTCCATGCATGTAACCATTTCACGATGGCTTGATATTTTTCAGGTTGTTGCCTCTATCTTTAGAGAAGATCTCCGGGTAGAGATTCATATTTTTCAAATTTATGTCCATTACTTGCATAAATTAATCATAATAATTCACATGTTGCTTAGAAAAATCAATGAAAACTTTGAAAGGTCTGATGTGACTAGAGAAACCTTTGGAAATTATTTCATGAGCTAAGTCATTAAGACCACACTTAACTCTCACAAAACCTTAAAACACAAAGAAAATTAATTTGGGAAATACAAACATCTAAATGACTTGATTTTAAATTCATAGAACTCCCCATAATATTTTTAACATATTTGGAGCTCATATTATAACTCAATTTGATTTTTTAAGTTAAATGTCATTTTGACACTAAAAATGATTTTTAATAAATAAAATATAACTCAACCATTTATAAAAATTTGTTTTGTGAGTTCCTTGTGATTAGAAAAATTTTCTAAAAATAAAATTATAATTAAAATAAAAACTTCATTTTTGAAGCCTATTTTGAATATTTAAATAATTAAAAATTAATAAAATTAAAAGATTAATAAAATTCATAGAAATGTTCTAAATTTTTTCCTAAGCACTTAAGAACAATTAGAACTTTTTTCCTAATTTTCTAAGTGAAGCTATTGAATTTAAAAACTTAAAATAATTTTTTGAAAGGCTAAAAATGAATTTTTCTTAATCTTTCACTTACAAAATTCTAACAATTCAAAGAAAAATGAAAAAAAAGTAAATATTGTTCCCCTAGGTTCCTTGACCTTAGAGAGATTTAATAAAAATATAAAACTTAATTTTCCACATTAAAAAT
The DNA here is from genome assembly GCF_001263595.1 of Phalaenopsis equestris. Lineage (NCBI taxonomy): Eukaryota > Viridiplantae > Streptophyta > Magnoliopsida > Asparagales > Orchidaceae > Phalaenopsis > Phalaenopsis equestris. Next base: position 27,853,666 of record NW_018164444.1, on the reverse strand, counting down.
ATTTTATAATTAATTAATATTCCATAAGTTAAAATAATTTTATTAATTCAAATAAAACTCACAAAATCATGAAATTTGGCCCAAGTGTTTCTCTAGTCTAAGTCTACCTCCAGTAAATATTTCAATAGATTAAACTTTACCTTGGTCAAGTTGTTGAATTTTCTTTGAAAAATCCCATTCTTGCATTTTCTCCTCTTATGTCTTAATTGGCCCATGAGTAAGGTGGGATGATAATTCCTAAGTCATTTGGAGAAAATTTGATGAATTATGAAGTGATAGTGCCTTAGGGGCAAAAGTAGAGCCTATGGGGCAAACCTATGGGGCAAACGTGTAATTTTAGAAATTTAGCCTTAATTAACATTTAGGCTTAATTCAAGAAAGGGAAATGGGCAACCTTTGATCTGAGATAACATATTTGGATGACTGAAACACGAGGGATTAATTGGTAGAAACCAATCTCACTTATTCCAATTAAAGGATAAATTTGAAATTTTTGAGGTTATCAAAATGTGGAAGTCTACCAAATTGAATGATCCTAGACTTAGGGGTATAGTTCTGGGTGTTAAGAACTCACCAATTTAATACCCCTATCTGGTGTTTAAGTGACATTCAAATGTTTTTTATGATGAATTATTATCACTTAAAATTTAATCTCTTTTCAAAATGATTAAGACATCCACCAGGATCTTAAGGGCTTAGTAGTGATCTAAGCTAAATCAAATTTGATTAAATGAGGATTAAAAAAGTTAATGTAACTAGAAATTGAACATCTTTGAAACACTACAATCCCAAGTTAAAACCAAAAAACCAAAATTGGCTAAGTCCCTCAATAACACTGACTTGTCCCTTTAAGGGTCTTCACCTGCAAAATTCTTGAATTGAAGGATAAATGTTAATCACACTATTCTTAGGGATAATTGAAACATCACTGTTCATTGAACACTAGAAATATTTATATGATGGATTATCAGGCCGAAGCGGGCGACGTGATTTTGATTCCGGTGACGGACAGCTTCTTACGCGCAACTCCTTTAACCAAAAAGTAGCACCGACAGAGGTCTACTAAACCTAACACATTTTGCTTAATGAAATCATCCTTAGTCAAGTTAATAGGTGCTCACCAAGATATGATTTAAGATTTTGGTAGATCACCAGAACCTTATTTTTCCACTTTACATAAAATGCCCTTACATGCATTTTGAGTTTCAGGTGGTGGAACGAGAAGACTCGTCCGATACGCTTTTAAAGTTACAATACCATCTTTTCTATACTTTCCACACTATACTTTTATGTTTGTAAAACTTGCATGCTAAACAACGAAGTCACCCTATATGAAAATCAAAACTGCTAGGATAGCTGCAAAACCAAAATAAACACTAAAATAAACCAAGATAAAATTCACCGCTTACAACATTCAAATATAAAACAACTCAAAATTTAATCACAAACACACACAAAATCATAACTGCAACTAAATTAAGATGTATCTATTGGATGATCAAGAATCCCTCGGAGGAGTTAACCTACGGTTGCTAATGAGGCCTCCCACGGTTTAAATGAAAGTATGGAACTCATTCAGTTGAGTTTATTAAATTCATCTAGACTAAGTGAATCAAATAGAAATAGTGGTACCGGAACAAGAGAACCGTAGGATTCTAACTGGTGTCGCTGTAATCAACTGTAAAATGCCCCATAGCATTTAAAGAAGTACAACCATAGGGATATTTGATTTGACATCATAACTTGACGCACTATGAAACTTAAACTCCTCACGGCAAGGAACTTAAAGCTATCACTGTAGGCTAACCCATCTTCAACAGTAGAACATGTCTACACTAGTTAAACAATTCTTTCTTTAGATTTAAACAACAAGCCATAGGATTTTGAAGTTTTTTGCTTGTGGAACATAAATTTTTACCTTATCTTTAGGCCTTGTACTCTTTAGGCGTTTGTACAGCCCTGCTACACAAAATAAGTTCTAACTCATCTTAGGATTCTGAGGTTGTCATTTGTCATGACCTAAACCCTTATATCTTCCAGGATATTTGTGTGATCTTTTCACACAAATGTAAGTCCTAAATTAAAAAAATTGGTAGGATGAAACATTTAAATAATTTTGTCCTCAAAGCTGAAGCCAAATAATAGAATAGACTGGGAAGTCACCGAGGTCCTCCTCTAGATCTGTGACATCTCTAGGTTCTTCCTCCTTTGGATTCCACAATAAATGTTTTAAATTTGAGACATTCCAATTTCACACCTCTATGTCCAATTTCGTTGAAAATTCTTATCCTTTGACCTCTTTGAAGATAATATTTCCTGATTTTTATCGAGAGTTTTCTTAGGTGACTTTGGTCATTTAAGATGTAATTAATCATAGGGACTTTCCATTATAGGAAGATTGTCTGAATCAAGCATAATATAAACCTTATTTAATTCTTCATATTAAATAGGGGAAATTGTCGTCAAATAAAATATATTTTATATATATATATATATATATATATATATATATATATGTAAATTAAAACTTCATTCCAAAGTGGGTGACAGGATTTCGATTCCTGTGATCGACAGCTTCCAATATGCAACTTCTCAACTTTTTAGTGCCGACAGCTTCTGGTGACTCCGTTGGGGACTAGCTTTTCTCTTCATTTAAAATCAAGAAATACTATCTTCATACATTGGTATTGTGTTCATGTCCCTCATGAACCAAATTACCTTTCTTCCATTGGCATGCTTTACCAATTTCTATCTTGGGAAAGTACGGGGAAAGTACGGTCAAATCTGGTCAAATCTTTTGGACTTCAGGATTGTCTGTTCAACCACCTTTGAATAGAGAGGTTCAAAAGGCCATTAAGGACTTTTTAATCTTCATGTGGGGTCGGACACTAATAGTTGTGTTAGTGTACTAGTTCCACCTCGGCATTGTGCATTTTAAAGTTGGTCCCGCACTGGGTCCTAAACACTTCACATCTTCTTTTCGACTTTGATTTGCTATTTTGCAAATTAAATCAAATTAGTTGTGCTACACGCACTTTCAAAATTTTCTTATATTAATCAAATTTTTCTAATTTTACACTAATTTTACTAAAATTTTAAAACCCCCCATAAACTACATAACAAAAACTTACCCAGTCTACAAATTGACCTTAGTTAAATTTTAATGCTTGCACTAAGATTACGAGGTTTTGGCCAAATAGCTAATCCTAGAGCTTTCTCTTTTGAAGCTGCTGCAATGGCATGCCCAATGCTCTCTTCTTCTTGTAACTTGTCGATGAGCTGTGATGCCCGCAATGTTGCTCCCACCATCAAGTTTGGAGCAGGATTTGATGATTTTGAGGTCATTCTCAGTAAAACCCTGTTTTTCATAATGAAAGTCGTCGCTCCAGAGGTTCAAGAACCATCTGCCGAGTTTAACCCAAACTGCCTTCAGGACTTCCCTTCTTGTATAAGGGTCAAGACTACTACTGTCATGGCACCCACCAATCTTGCTGTTCCAGCTGCTGCTAAAAGAAAAGAAGTTATGATCATTCAAGATCCAACTGAGGGATTGGCTATTTCGACATCTGTCTTTGAAATTGGATCAAGTTCAAAAACTACACCACTAACTCGGACCCAAAGGAGAAATTGTAATAGGAGGGTTCGGAGGGCTATTAAAGCCGAGGCTCCTAAGGAGATACCAGTTGATGAAGATCCTCACGAGGATGAGTCAGAATTACTGGAAACCTATCCTCCCCTGTGAGGAAGTAGATTTCATCCTTTAACGGGTACCAATGGGTACGAGAGTATTCAGAAAATTTCCGCTACTTTACCATCACTTCATGGACATAGTGAGGAGAGAAAGAAGTCCACTCTTATCACCCGAGTCTTCTTAGTTTTCAAGAGGCTAGCTGCCAAGGAAGGTTGCTTGGTTAGTGAACTACTCAAATAAGTGGGACATGTAGTATCCCCTTGCATAAAGAAAGAAATCTTACAAGACGTCAAATCTACAAGATAATCTCAAAAATCAACTGAAGTTTTGCCTGCTCATATTCTTATCTTGTTTTGATTTGGGAGATGAGTTGATACCGCCATAGTTACCACCGATTCTATCATCACCAGGACAACAGGTCATCGACTAGCCAAGTTACGACTGGGTACAAGAATTCTATCGATCACACATTATAAGGATAATCCTAAAGTTTCAAAGGAAAAGATGAAGAAATTACCCAGTACCGTTGTCGGTCTGCATCATGGGGAGCATACTTCTCTTCAATATACCAATGTTTCTACCGAGACACTTCGTCTCAAGACATCACGATCAAAAAAGAAGGTGTGGGTACCCAAGGTCGCTGTATAGATACAGTCTAAGGAGCCCGCAGGGCAAGATCATGGAATGAAGCCAAGGCCCGAAGTATCTGACATTGTTGCAGCAATTTTCAGCAAGATGGAAGAATAAGAGGAGGAGGTCCAGTATGGTCCTCCAGATCTTAAAGCAATTCAAGAATCAATAATTGAAGGAAAAGCTGAAAAGCTCAGGGTCAAGATTTTTGAGTTTGCTCGAGAACATGAAGTCGTAATCAATGATGATGAAGACTTTGACTATAATGTTTACCTTAAAGAAGATTTTATGGATGTCCATATCATTGAAACCAGAGCCACTACTTCTGTGTGTGAGGCTCAACCTTTTGTCGAAGAGAACACCGTGGATGAGTTGCGTAGGGCTATCCTCATAAGGGATGAGCAAGTCAGCCAACTAGAGAAAGGATAGAATAAATGACTGCAGCCACGACCGCCATGGCCACAATTCAAGGATGATCTCAACCCCCACAATTAGCCACTCCAGAGGTCAATCAACCAGAAATTATACCAACCAGAAATTATACACCAGAAATTATACATATTACAGAAGAAAGAAGAGAAGTTGCCTCAGCAAATAGAGATGAGCAACCAAAGAAGAATTCTCCATCAAGCTCCACGACGAAGAAGGAATTTATGCAAATGGTCAAGAAAGTTTGAGAGGCCTTAACCCCTAAGGGTGGTGCATTGGTTTTAAAGAGTATAACTTACTTGGAAGAATTCGATGTCTTACCCTTCCCCAAGGGTTTCATGTCCCCAAACTTTAAGATATCTGATGGGACTGGAAATCCTAGACATCACATAGCACATTTTCGAGCCAGTTGTAGCAACACAAGAAGTAACAAAGTGATCGCAACTTTATATATGCTTAAAAATATAAGTATTTAATACCACTACTAAGAGATTTAATTCCTCAGCAACTGTACATAAACTTAATTAACAGCAATAGATTTGATAAATATGGATGTAATAAATATTCAATAATTATAAAGTCACACTTATCGACGTAAGTATACACATATCTCAAGTAATATAGCGCTCTAATGGAGTCCTAGATATTGATCCCACAGGGAGTAATATTAGAACTACAAACTAAGATTTTAGAAAAGAAATACTTTAATCGCAAAAACGAAATTCAATTTGCTTATCTGTCACTAATAGACAATTAAAATAAATATATAACTGTAATAACTATTACATAACTAAATATATAACTAAATACAGACTAAATACAGTAATGAAGTTTTTAATGTGATATTCAATATATAAGAAAGCATCCTTCTCCTTATCAAGAAATTATAGTGACTGGATAAAGTTAATCAATTCAAATTATATTGTACCAAATAGGAGCACACCTATTCTTTACCCTTTGGTCCAGGCATAAAGAACATTAACTAATCCTACGCTTGTTTACTGAATTTGCGGCTAGGCTGGGAGGATATCGGCTCTCACTTCGGAGCTCCCACATTCCCCTCGCTAAAGGATAGCATCTACACTTCAGCTCCCAAACGATATGGCTCAAACGATAGGGCTGAATTGGAGATTTTAGTCTGTCACTATAAAATCTCCAATTCTACGCGCAATAACTTTATTTTTATATTTATTTGCACCCAAATTTGCACCCAACTTCCGCGAGGGCTTTGACCTCCCTCAATCTTGGATGTAATCTTCACTTTAGCTGTAAAACTCAACATATTTTAACAATTTAATTGGTTAGATGGAAAGTAAATTAAGATCGAAGTGAAAGGATCATCACAATTTCCTTAACATTTTCATGACTCCACCAATTCAAATCATCATTTCACAAATCTCAAGACAAGGAGAAAGACAGAGAAAACTACTCAGATCTCATGGGGAAAACACAAGAAAACTAGGAATTCATATATAAAAGCAATGTCGTACAAACTACAAGAATAAATGAACTTATCTCTAATTTCTTTCCCAAAAAACTCCTTAAAGTTCCTCTGAATCTCTTCCTTTCTTTACAGCACACAGAATTACTCTTCGAAGCGGCAAGGAGGAAGAAATCTCTCACTTTCCCTCAACTCTTAAAATCTCTCGAAGAATTCCACAAAATACTAACCCTAAATTAAACTCTCTACACTCTACAAACAACAAAAACTCAACGGACACCACCACTCGGCTCTCGTAATTTTTGGCCAAAATCTTCTTTTAAAGTTGTGGATGAGCTTTCCTAAGAGTTTCTTAAGCATCCCTTCAAAATTTGTCCTCATCCAAAGCCTAGTTGGGCATAACTGCCGAGCTCGCCGTCGGTGGCCTTGTGGGGGCTGTCGGCGGACCTTCATAATGAATTAATTCTGAAGTTTCGGGGGTCGATGGTGCCGTCGGCGACCTAGTTCAATTCTTCATATTTTAGCATTTTTTGCTCCAAATTCGCTCCTTTTTGCATCTTTTTGCTCCAATGAACCTATTTATTCATTCCTGCAACAAAACATCAAAAAAACCTTTCTTTAAAGTGCAGTATCATCAAAAACAGTATAAAATAACTATGAAAATCTCAACATATTTTCCTCTGGTCAAAATCCCTCAAACTTAACAATTACTTGTCCTCAAGTAATTTTAGTACTACATAAAAGTTATGATCTATTGTAGTAAAATTTTAATTCAGAAATAATATAAGTTTAATTTTAATAAATACCATAGTGAGATTTTTAGAAAAAATTTAAGTAATTAAATTAACTCTGTTATTAACTCTGTAGCCACAAGATTATCTAGTCATCAAGTTTAAGAGTTCTAGTCTTCTATTCATTTCAAGAATGACTATATGTTGCAATATTATGTCACTTAGAATATTCAAATGATAGGAATTTCATGAGAACACTACTAGTAAAAGATATATTCCATAAATATAAGCTCAGGAATGTATTTAAGTTTTACCATTTGGTAGCTCCAGTGAAGCCAATTTTTGATTAGGCATATCCTAAAGCTTCTCCTCACTTTTATATTTTTTCTTTCTTTTCACTTTTTCATTTGGATTGCTTTCAATCCTATAGATTTTTCTTTTCATTTCAGGGATTATTTTCAATCCTTTCTTTTCCTTTTTCAAGTGAGGATTACTATATCTGGATAGCCTTTAGTGATTTTAAACATCACCTTTCTTTTGCTAAATTTGAAACTCAGAGCATTCATTTACCTTATAAATATTTCATAGTTTTCACATCATTGAGCCCCAATCTTTTCTTCTTAAATGAATTTCCAGATTCTTAATACATCAAAATATAGTTTCCTTTACTTTAAATTGTTAACTATAATCTTATTCTCTTATACTAAACATCTTAAGTTACTTATACTAAACATCTTAAGTTACAAAATTAATTTTCATTACAAAAATATTCCTTTAAATCTACTAAAATATTTAAATATTTGCAAAATATAGTTACCTGAATTAAATTCACTAAATAAAATCATATAAATAATTTTTGAAAATAATTAGATAGAGGACATCTAATAGTTAATCTTTTTCTTCCCTCCCCCAAACTTAAATTTTTCAATATAAAATGATACTGGTGGAAAGAAAAACTCTAAATATAAATCATACCTCAGTATTTTAGGCTTTTCCATCATTCCAAAATTTTTGCTGGCCTTCTCAAAATTTCTATTTCATCTGGTCTATAACATTAGGAGATTTCTACAAATATAAATCATTAGAGAAATTTATGGGTAATGAAATTTTGAAATAAGCATAAAACTAAAATATTAAACAAACACAATATTTCCTAACACAACCACAATACTACATAAAACAATTAGAATTAAAATGTGAAATAAAAATAAATCACTATACATTACAAAATACTACTCAACATCTATTATACTACACATGAAAATTTAACTATAACACTAACTTTATAACAAAAATTAAAAATCATCCAAGTACAACATAATAATGAAAATGAAAGTTGAAATACACTTAAACATTCCTTTCTATTACAAAAGATCACAAAAATAAAAGTACAATCACAATTACATCAATTACATTCAAATATCAAAATCCCTAACTATGTCTTCATCTCCATGATCAGCAGGTGGATCGGGCTGATACTGAGTATACCGAGAGTACTCAGGGAAAGTAACATCAGGCTCACCTTCGTAGTGTCGGGTTTAAGCTTCGTAATAAGCTACCTCAAAATTTGAATGCCTTTGAAGGTACTCACTATCATAATCATATCGATGTTCTAAACCTCCAATCCTTTCATTTATTAATTTTATGCTCTTCCGTTGCAAGGTCAACTCATTCATCAAGTCAGTTAGGGTAGGTGAACTAGAAGGTGGAAGGTCATAACTTGTACAGGGGACATCTATATTAGTAGATGGCTCTTCACTCCTACTTCCACTTCTTCATTTCTCATGGGATTCATAAGTTTTTAAATTGGCCTTACTAATGGGTTTCATAAGGGTTTCATAACTTCATCTCCAGTTTCCACTCCAGAAAGTTGGCAAAGTGCATAAATAAGGCCAGGATGACCTAGACCTCCACTTGTCTCACTCTTTGCCGTAGTCAATATATTCATAAAAATAATTCTCGCTACATTTATAGTTCTATTATTTTGAATACAGAAATTCAAAATAGCTCTATCTATAGTTACCTCACTATGGTGATAAGTCGGTAACAGAGTAGAAGAAATAAAATAGTGTTACGCCTTAGAGGTGGCATTCAACATTAAAGCAAAAAAATTTACCCGTCCTCGTTGTTTAATCTTCCACATTCCTTTCCCATCAGTGAGAAAGTTGATCACATCATTCAGGGGGCCTTCCATCGTACTAAAGGATCCATAATGACAGCTATAAGAGTCTGGGACTTCATAAAAGGTGTTGATGCGGGCATCATTAAATTCAACAGGAAATCCCCGCACTTGAATGATTCCATCTTCAGAATAGATTACGTTGGCATAGAATTCTTTCACAACATTTGCATGAGCTTTATTAGTGGTGTAACAAAAGTTTTCTCACCTCCGCTCGGTAATAACTCGTTCAATTTCTCCTCCTAGACTCTCAAAAACTCGATCTTGTATAAACTTCTTTCCCTTAAATACTGAATTAAATCTTGATTTAGCCATTGCATTGATGAAGAGAGAGTTGTCAAACTCAATTCATCTCTTTTAACTTGGAGCCTTTTCAATCTAATCAAATTATGGAAAAACTAAAAAATTCCAAAATATACTTTAAATATGCAAATAATGGCTTCCAATAGTAATTCTAAGAGTTCAACACTAAGATCCAGGAAATTCTTCCCAATATTTTCTTCACATTCTCAATTTTTTCGGATCTCCTCAAAGTGGAAGAAATCCGTGGTGAAAATCAAATATTTTTAACTTGGAGTGAAGCTCTTACTTAGAGATGATCAAATCCGGTGTAAAAAATCCTTGAAATCGCCTCCCAATCCATGATCTCTCAAGCCCTACATTGAAAATTACTTTTTTAGGAGAAAGGGGATGATGAATAGTGGCGGTTGACTGGTCAAAATAGCAGTTAAAGGTGTTTTTTCGTGATCTCACCGTCGGCGGGGTTGATGGCGCCGTCAGCGCGCTCTACTGAAATTTAAACTGAACTCTCGGAAAAATCTGCCGTCAGCGGCGTCGAGGGTGTCGTTGGCGGGCTCTATTGATTTTGGTTCAATTCCCAGATTTTTGCAATTTTGATCAATTTCAAGCCTCAAGACATCCATTCAATCATTATAGACATAATTTTAAGTGATTAAATTATGCCTTATCACAAATAAACTTTCACAACACAAAATATCACATTTATATATAAATTCCAAGGGGTACAATATACGTTACATAACACACCTAAGTTTGGTATTTTCTCAACCTCAACACATTGATTCAGCGTCGCAATCCGAGCCACAAAACTCAAAATGCTGAAAACAAAAAAAATACTGAAAAAAAGACATCCTATGCTTAGTCTCAACTATATAGAGATCTAAAAGCATAATTCTAAAATAAAGTACATGCAAAGTTCAAATTACATAGACAGACAAGTAGTAATATAAATATATTATTCATCAGATTCAATACTAGATTCTCCTCTGAGATCACCCATTGATTGCACATGAACGAAGAGGTTGTAGAAGGGTCGGAATGGAAATTCTTCAGTAGAATCCTCTTCTATCAATTTCATCCTCCTCATCAGCCGTATCAAACTATCGTCAATATGTCCATAGTGAGAAAAATGTTCTTTCATCCTCCAGTCTAGATGGTCGAAGAAATCAGAGATATTATTAATTGTATTCATGAAATTTTATACCTCCTCAAATTTCTTAATTCTGCGCAGGATCCAGAGAGTTTTATCAGGAATTAAGGGTTGAACTGGCAGAGAATTATGAGATGATTGATCTACTATAATGGCCATGTCATTTTCATCTTCAAAAGCTGAGAATCTCTCAGTTGGGTCCAAAGGCTTCCAAGGTAGAAGTGCATTTTCCTAATTTTTGTAGGACACTTGGAACTGACTGCAAAGTGAGAAAATTATGGAAGGTTGTCCAAGCCCATAAGTTGATCCATGAATGATCAGGCCCAAAATTGACTTCATAATTATTGATCTAATATCGATCGGCAGTCCCCTTTGGATGCAGTAATTTAAAATAATACTTTATTTATAAACTTTACCGATCTTCATTGTCGGTAATAGTTTTGCAGAAATGAATAAATTCCACTATTTTGAAACAGGATTTAGAAGTATTGCAGAAAAACTAACATACCCATTTTCTTTCATTTCCCAGTTGTCAGTTTCGTCCGTTAAATATTAGTAATTTTCATTCATCTGGTTTCTTGTCGAGAAGAAGTTGGAATAGTGGTAGACAAGAATGTTCTCGATCATGTATAATTCATTGATCCATGCAGGAGTGAAATTGATCCATCTACCTCGCACATAAATGACTCAATGGTTGATTCCGTGCAAATTTGCATAAAATTCGTTTACCACAGGAACAACTACGGCGGCGGTAGTATAGAACAACACTTCCCATCTTCGTCACACTATCATTTCTTCAATTGTTGTTGAGGGATTATTCAATCCATGATTTACAAATCCTCTTTCTTTGATCAATCTTTTCTTCGTCAATAATTTGCTGAAGATTCGTTGCGCTTCTGCATGCACTAATAAACTGTCGTTGATTAAAAACTCGCATTTTGGGATTATCAGGGGAATTGGACTGAATAGGAATGAATTTGGTGGAGTTTCACTTTTTTTTGGGGGAAATATGAACTTAGGAATCGAATTTGGGAGTTTAAAAGGGTAACTCCCGCCCAAAAACTGCCGAAAACTACCATTCAAACTCCAAAAACCGCAATCTCGCCGGTCTAGCCTTCGGCGGGGTTGATGGTGTCGTCGGCAAGCCTCTGCATTTATTTTTCCTAGACTCTTGGAAAAATCCCATCATCGGCGGCATCAATGGCATCGTCGGTGCCCAAGGCAAAAAATTGTACAGTTTTGCTCTGGTTCGAATGCGCTCCAAATTTTCTCTATGGATCCAATTGTTATGATGATTTAAGGGTAAATAAGAGTAGTAGAGCTTAATACTACCACAAAATAACAATAATTTCAAATAAAAACTAATATAATCACAATAAAAGCAAAGATAACTATGGGTTGCCTCCCATAAAGCGCTTGGTTTAACGTCGTCAGCCTGACCTATTCAGGTATCATTCAGGTTGCCTGATCATTAAAAACCTCTTTAAAATTTGGTCTTTTGCCCTAAAAATATAATTTTAATCTGTTTCCTTTTACTTTAAATCTATTTCCAGTTTTTTGATCTTCAATTTCAACAGCTCCGTAAGTATAAACTCTAGTCACAGTAAAGGGTCCTAACCAACAAGACTTTAATTTCCTAGGGAATAACTTCAGCCTAGTATTGTAAAGCAAAACTTCTTGTCCTGGTTCAAAGTTCTTTTGGTTAATCTTTCAATCATGTCATAACTTTAGTTTTTCCTTATATATTCTGTTGTTATCGTAAGATTTATTTTTTAATTCTTCCAATTCATTTAATTGTAACAATCTCTTCTTACCAACATCTTTCAAATTATAATTAAATTCTTTAATCGCCCAATATGCTTTATGCTCCAATTCTACTAGTAAGTGACAAATCTTTTCAAAAATCAATCTGTAAGGAGTCATTCCAATAGGAGTCTTATAAGAAGTTTTGTAATCCCATAATGCGGTATCTAGTCTAGTGGACCAACCTACTCTACTAGGGTTTACAGTCTTTTCAAGTAATTGTTTAATCTCTGTATTAGAAACTTCAGCTAACCCACTGGTTTGAGGATGATAGGCAATAGAGATTCTATGAATAATATTAAACTTCTTTGCCAATCTCTGAATATATTTATTTCTAAAATGAGATCCTCCGTCAGTGATAAACATTCTAGGCATTCCGTATTTAGTGAAAATATTTTTCATTAAAAACCTTAAAACACATTTACCACCACAATGAGGTAAAGCTTACGCATCAATCCAATTAGAAACCTAGTCTACTGCAATTAATATAGATAAGTTCCCAAATGAAGGAATAAATGGTCCCATAAAATCTAATCTTCAAACATCAAAGATCTCAACTTCTAACATGAAATTCAGAGATATTTCATTTCTTCTAGATATATTGCCTACTCGTTGACATCGATCACAAGTTTTTATTTATCTATAAATATCTCTAAAGATAGTAGGCCAATAAAATATAGCTTATAAAATTTTATAAGCAGTTTTATCAATCCCAAAATGTCCTTCAAATTCAGAATCATGACATTTCTGAATGATCGGCTCAATTTCTTCATAAGGTACAAATCTTCTCATAATCAGATCCTTACATTGTTTATATAAATAAGGCTCATCCCATAAATATGCTTTCGCATCATAAATGAATTTCTTTTTTTGTTGCAATATCAGCATAGGTGGCAAAATATCACTTACAATATGGTTATTAATATTAGCATACCATGGTATTTTCCAATCATTAATATTAAAAAGTTTTTCATCGAGAAAACTGTCTGTAATTTAACTATTAGTGTCAGATAATTTGTGGTTTTCAAATCTTGACAAATGATTAACAATTTGATTATCAAATCCCTTTCTATCAAAAACCACAAGATCAAAGTCTTGCATCAAAAGTATCCATCTAATCAACCTTTGTTTAACATCCTTCTTTTCCATTAGATATTTAATAAGACAGTGATTAGTGTGCACAACACATTTAACTCTAATTAAATAAGATCTAAATTTATTGAAAGCATACACAATGGCTAGTAACTCTTTTTCAGTAATAATATAGTTAATTTGTGCATCATTAAGAGTTTTACTAGCATAGTATAAAACTTTAAAAATCTTTTCATACCTTTATCCAAGAACAGCTCTAATAGCATAATCACTAGCATCACACATCAATTCAAATGGTTTCTCCCAGTTAGGTGAAACTATAATAGGGGTTGTGATTAATTTTTTCTTTAATAACTCAAAGGCATTTAAACAGCTTTCAGAAAATTCAAATTTCTTGTCCTTTTCTAAAAGTTGGCATAGCGGTTTGGTAATTTTTAAAAATCTTTAATAAAACACCTGTAAAAACTAACATGTCAAAGAAAACTCCTAACCTCTCTTACATTAGTAGGAGGTGTTAGTTTAGATATAGCTTGAATATTTGTAAGGTGTGCTTCAAAAATTCCTCTTGCAACCATAAATTGACATTTCTCCCAATTCAGAACCAAATTAGTTCTTTTTCATAACTCTAAAACTTTTTCAAGTTAACTTAAGCATGAGTCAAATGACGTTCCAAATACATAGAAATCATCCATAAATACTTCCAATCCATCATCAATTAACTTACTAAATATGGATATCTAACATCTCTAGAATGTTGTAGGTGCATTACATAATCCAAAAGGTATTCCTCAAAAAGCAAAAGTTCAAAAAGGACTAATAAATGTTGTCTTTTCTTGATCCTCAGAAGCAATAGGAATTCGATGGTAATCGGTATATCCATCTAAAAAATATAAATATTTGTGCCTAAAAAGTTTATCTACTTTTTGATCTAAAAAGGGTAAAGGGAAGTGATCTTTCTTGGTGGGAGTGTTTAATTTTCTATAATCAATGTGAATACGCCACACGATAACATGTCTGATCGATATTAATTCGTTATATTCTTTTGTTTCAATGGTAACTTCTCCTTTTTTAGGAACGCAATGAATTGGACTTACCCATGCACTATCTAAAATAGGATATATAATTCCAGTGTCTAACCATTTCAAAATTTCTTTCTTAATTACTTCTTTCCTAATATGATTCAATCTCCTTTAAGGATCAGCTCTGAGTTTGCAGTTCTCGGATTTAATCTCCTTTGTGGATCAACTCTTGGTTTATATTATTCATCTAAGACAATTCTGTGCATACAGATCAAGGGATTGATTCCCTTAATATCAGCTAAGGTCCAACCAAAAGCTTTCTTATATCTTTTCAAAGTATCTAACAGTCTTTGCTCTTGCAAATCATTTAATTCTGAAGATATAATTACAGGTAATGTAGATGAGTCTCCCAGAAACACATACTTGAAGTGGCTAGGCAATATTTTCAACTCAAGTTTAGGTGATTTTATAATTGATTGAACTAGATTCTTATCAGCATTTTCTGTGATATCCAACATCTCAAATCTTTCCTGAACATAATCTAATTCTTTATTTTCTAATTCGTCCAAAATAACTTCATCACTATCTTTAATTTGTTCTTTCTCTTCAAAATATTCTTTAAAATGTTCATTCAATAAATGTTCACTAATTTTCATACAAAAACATTCATTATCTCTATCAACAACAGGGTATTTCATAGATTTTGCAATGTTAAAAGTCACTTCTTGATCGTTAACTCTCATAGTTAATTCTCCTTTTTGAACTTCTATCTTAGCTTTTCCAGTAGCTAAACATGATCTCCCTAAAATGATAGGTATTTCTTTATCTTCCTCCATATCTAAAATAATGAAATCCACAGGAAAAATAAATTTATCCACTTTTACTAACACATCTTCTATAACTCCCTTAGGATATATAACTGAACGATCCGCTAACTGAAGAGCTATAGAAGTAGGTGAGACTTCTCCTAATCCTAATCTTTTGAAAATAGATAGAGGCATAAGATTATTGCTGGCTCCCAAATCACATAAGGCTCTTCCATAAAATTTTTCACTGATAGGACACGGTATAGTGAAGCTGTTAGGATATTCTAATTTTTCAGGAAGCTTTTTCGGAATAATTGCACTACACTCTTCGCTAAGTACAACAGTTTTGTTATCTGTGAACTTCCTTTTCTTGTTCAAAATATCTTTCTTAAATTTCACATAATTGGGCATTTCCTCTAAAGCATTTACGAAGGGAATATTTACCATTAACTTCTTAATAATTTCTAAAAATTTAGAGAATTGTTTATTTTGTTTGTGTTGCTTCAATCTTTGAGGAAACGGTGGTGGAGCTTTCTCCATAGTAATCTTCATTGGTGTAAATGGATATTTTAAGTCTGGGTATTCATGATCATTTTCTTTGTCTGTATCCACTTTCTTTTTTTCAGTTTCCATTTCTTTTTACACTTATCTCCAATTCTTTTCCACTTCGTAATTGTATTGCTTTTATCTATTCTTTTCCTTGATCTTTAGGATTTGGTTCCACAGTACTCGGAAAAGTTCCTAATGTTCGGTTATTAAGCATAGTATCGATATGCCCTAATTGATTTTCAATATTCTTAATAGTAGTTCCTTGATTTTGTAATTGATTTTCATGAATTTGTAATTGATTTCCTTGATTCTGTAATTGTTGACCCATGTTTAATATCAGCTCTTCCATAGACAACATCTTCTCCTTAATTTAAGTGTTACTGTTAAATCTTGGAGAATAAGAAGGTCTATAGTTAACATTTCCTTGGTTGGATGTCCTAATGGGTTCATTGGGTTATTTGCCCATTATTGATTTGTAGAAGAATTGTTATTCCAATTAAAATTTGGATGATTCTTCCAACCTGGGTTATAATAGTTTGAATAAGGGTTGTTAGGTTTATTAATAGCATTTAAAGTCTCATATGAAGGTTGAACATCCACAAATTGCCCAGATGAATTCTCATCTATCGTAGGAGGTGTTGGAGAATAATTCATTCCATAATGATCTATTTTCATTGATATTGCAGCAATCTGCAAAGCTAACATAGATATTGCATCAGAATTATGGACACTAGCTACTCTTTTAGGATTTACCCTTTCAGAGGGCCATTGAAAATTGTTGGTAGCCATCTCTTCTATTAACGAATAAGCCTCATCAAAAGGTTTTGACATTAATGAACCACAAGCTGCAGCATCTATAATCAATCTAAGTGATCCCGCTAATCCATTATAAGAAGTTTGAATTATCAACCAATCTGGTAATGAATGATGAGGGCATTTCCTAAGAAGAACTTTAAATCTCTCCCAAGCTTTGTATATTGACTCTCCATCAATCTGACAGAACGATGTTATGTCATTTCTAAGTTTAGCAGTTTTGTATGGAGGGAAATATTTGGATAGAAATTTCTGTGACAGTTCTCCCCAAGTTCTAGTAGATCCTCGTGTTAACGAATTTAACCACATCTTAGCCTTATCCCTCTATGAAAAAGGAAAAAGTCTAAGTCTAACAACATCATTTGAGACTCTGTCATAATTAAAAATATCACAGTTCTAAAAAACGAGTGAGGTGTAAATTAGGATCTTCATTTGGTGTACCTCTGAATTGATTATTCTGTACAATTTGGATAATAGCAGGTTTAAGCTCAAATAAATTAGCATCTACAAAAAGATTTTGAATAGACAAGTGAATTTCATCTGCTATAGGATTTGCATAATCTCGTAGGGGTCTAGGTTGGTGTTCATTCTCTATTCCTTGATTGTTCAAGTTTTTTTCCATTGTATCAGAATTTCTAGGTTCTCTTCTCAACCTTCTAATCTTTCTAACAGTGCATTCTAATTCCAAATCATAGGGTATAAGATTTTCAAGTCCAAATTTACGCATATAATTTGAAATCAGTACACATTAATATAATTAACTAAATATGGAAATAAGTTGCAATTCAAGTAAAAATTTTCTAATAATCTTAATTTGTCCGTTACTCTAATTGTAAATTTTGGTTACTCACTCCCCGGCAATGGCGCCAAAAACTTGACCGTGACTTTATATATGCTTAAAAATATAAGTATTTAATACTGCTGCACAGAGATTTAATTCCTCAGCAAATGTACCAAAACTTAATAACAGTTATAGATTCAATAAATATGGACGTAAGAAATATTCAATAATTGTAAAGTCACACTTATCAACGCAAGTATACGTATCACTCAAGTAATATAGGGCTCTAATGGAGTCATAGATAACGATCCCACAGGGAGTAATATTAGAACTACGAACTAAGATTTTAGAAAAGCAATACTTTAATTGCAACAATGAAATTTAATTTGCTTAGCTTTCACAAATAGGCAATTGAAATAAATATGTAACTGTAATAACTATTAATAACTAAATATACTAATGAAGTTTTTAACGTGATATTCAATATATAAGAAAGCATCCTTCTCCTTGTCAAGAAATTATAGTGAATGGAATGGAT
>NW_018164444.1:27835483-27835690 GCF_001263595.1 Phalaenopsis equestris | reverse complement strand
TTCAAATTATATTGTGCCAAATAGGAGCACACCTATTCTTTACCCTTTGGTGCAGGCATAAAGATCATTGACTAATCCTACGCTTGTTTACTACAGCTAGGCTGGGAGGATACCGTCTCTCACTTCGGAGCTCCCGAGCTCCCACATTCTCCTCGCCTACATTTATACTTCAGCACCCAAACGATAGGACTAAATCAGCACCCAAAC
>NW_018164444.1:27819489-27835375 GCF_001263595.1 Phalaenopsis equestris | reverse complement strand
GGCTTTGACCTCCCTGAATCTTGGATGTAATCTTCACTTTAGTTGTAAAACTCAACATATTTTAACAAATCAATTGGCCAGATTGAAAGTAAATTAAGATCGAAGTGAAAAGATCATCACAATTTCTTTAACATTTTCATGACTCCACCAGTTCACATCACCAATTCACAAATCTCAAGACAAGGAGAAAAATAGAGAAAATTACTCAGATCTCATAGGGAAAACACAAATAAAATTGGAATTCATGTATAAAAGCAAAGTTATAAGAACTACAACAATAGATGAACTTATCTCTAATTTCTCCTCAAGAAAACTTATCTAAGTTCCTCTAAATCTCTTCCTTTCTTTACAGCACACAGAATTCCTCTTCGAAGCGGCAAGGAGGAAGAAATCTCTCACTTTCCCTCCACTCTTACAATCTCTTGAAGAATTCCTCAAACTTTTGACACTAGTAAATTTTCTATACACTAACGGAACCTCTCTAACCTGCAGGACCTCTAGAGCCTCTCTCCTCTCTCAATTTTCGGCCAAATTCTTCTTTTAAAGTTGTGGATGAGCTTTCCCAAGAGTTGCCTAAGCATCCCTTCAAAATTTGTCCTCATCCAAAGCCTAGTTGGACATAATCGCCGAGCTCACCGTCGGCAGCCTCGAGGGCACCGTCAGCGGACTTTCTTAAAGAATTAATTTTGGAGTCTCAGGAAAATCTTGCCGTCGGTGGGGTCGATGGCGCTGTCGGCACGCTAGTTCAATTCTTCACATTTTGGCCCTTTTCGCTCCAAATTCGCTTGTTTTTGCATCTTTTTGCTCCAATGACCCTATTCATCATTCCTGTAACAAAATATCAAAAATACCTTTCTTTAAAGTGCAATATCATCAAAAACAGTATAAAATAGGTATGAAAATCTCAACATACTTTCCTGTGGTCACAAAGCTTTACTCTTCCAATAGTTTGTCAGAAGCCTATCAGTGATTGCTTTCGATTGGTATGTTGATTTATCCAATGGATCAGTTAAAACATTTGCCGGGATGGAATAATTATTTGTGAAGAGATTTGTCAGAACGCAACACCATGTTACTATAAGAGAGCTCATGATGGAAAATAAAAAGCAGAATGAGACTTTGGTGGATTAAATTTTGAGGTGGAGAAACCTCAGCATTAAGTATGAACCTCAGCTACAGGAACATCACGCAATTGAGATTTTTCTCAAAAGCATTCATGAGCCATAGCTTTAATGCTTAAGGGAGTCACCAGTAAATCCTTCGAGAAGCTAGTTAGCAAAGCCAGCAGTCTTCAAGAAGAAATCAAACATACGGGTTCTCATGTGAAATCCAAGGCAACTAGAGTATTTGAAAAGAAGTCAGGAAGAGTAGTGACTGTCAATAAAAGAAAGCAACCAATGAAGATATTTCCAGAAAATCCCCACCAATCTTCGCAGCATGCTAAGAAACAGAGCATCCAGTCCAACTAGCGACCACCTCAAGGAGGATCATCCCGAACAGAGAATAAAAGAATGTCTTTGGCAGAACGATAGAAAGTTCCAGAAAATCCCCACCAATCTTCGCAGCATGCTAAGAAACAGAGCATCCAGTCCAACTAGCGACCACCTCAAGGAGGATCATCCCGAACAGAGAATAAAAGAATGTCTTTGGCAGAACGATAGAAAGTGGCGTATTCTTTCAAAGATGAAGCCGTATCCAAAAATGTTCAAAAGTATGATGAAGAAGCCTGAGTTCAGACTATCATATCCAAAGAAACCCAAAGAGGTCAACAAGAAGGATGAACCAAATTATTGCCCATACCACAGGTTACTTGGTCAGACTATAGAAGAATGATTCATTATTAAGGTTTGGCTCGAGAAGAACCTTAAATAGGGGAATTTAAATATCCTAAAAGATTATTTGAAAGAACCTGAAAAAGGTTCCATAAATATGGTTTTGGCTGAGCCAATCTCTCTGATTGATCCCTCTGATTGATCCTTATACTTGAGAAGATGGATGGAGTACAACTTGGGACGAGCTCAAGTGGGTCCTAAACCAAATCTAGGATGCATCAAAACAATCTTTCGCATAAAATGGAGAAGATGGATGGAATGTAGTATGGAGGAAATTGTCCAAGAAAATATTGAACCAAATCCAGAATGCTTCAAAACAAGCCTCCGTTCAGAGTCTTCAGCCTTCTAAACCGAGACGAAGATTTCACCAATAGATTCGTCGTCGTCAAAGACGAAGAAGAAGAAGAACACCACTACAAAAATTGATAACACAGGGGGGTAGGATAGGGGCTGCCTCTGATAAACTAGTTGTTTTGGATTTGGGGAAGAAAATCCTCAAACCCTTGACTTTGTATGATTATCTTTTTACCCCTCCGGTGATACATAACTGATTTTAACCAATCTAGCCTTGATCACGATTCTCAAAATGATCTTTAATTTGTACTTGAGTCTGATGAACTCGCTAACAAGTCCGAAGAAGACATCGATGATACCGCTTACGATAGCACCGAGAGTGGGGAACCAATTCTCGAGCACCATGGTGCACCACTTGTCATCAAGTTAGATCTTTCCGACAAAGAAGAAACACTGGAAGATTCAACAATGGTATCTCATTAAGAAGAAGTTACAGAGGTGAACTTAAGGAGTGAGAGAGTATTATCCCCAAGAATACCTCTAATAGATAAAGGGAAACATATATATACTCGAGAAGAGCTACCTCCACCTCCAACAGTAGAAGAACCACATAACCAAGACAAAATTGGAGGACCATACAAAGTGGATTACAACATGTTAGCTCATCTTAGGAAGTTGCCGGTCAAATTAAGCATCTACGATGCTCTGATCCTATCAAAGGAGATGAGCTAGTATCTGGTTACAGCCTTGCTTAACCCAAATATTTGTTTAGCTCACTTGGCCAGCATATCCTTGGATGAAGTTTGCTCGTTGAAGGAACAGTTTGGGGTAACCTTGAAAGACGAAGATTTGCTACTTGGTAACGCCGACCACAATCTTCCACTTTACATCTCTGTTAACATTGGTAGATTTGTGTTGTCCAGAGTTTTAGTAGATCCTGGAGCATAACTTAACTTGATGAGTCTACATACAGTTTGATGAGTCTACATACATTGGCCTATTTGGATATTGAAGCTCAAGAGCTTACGACCGATAAAGTGACGCTAAGAAGATTCAACCAAAAGGGAGAGAGAGCCCTTGGATCAATTACATTGCTTATAAAGGTTGAAGAACTAGTGACAACCGCTAAGTTTCATATCATCGACGCCAAGACCTTTTTCAATGCTCTACTTGGCCGACCATTGATTCATGAACACAACATGGTTCTGTTGCCTCTACACCAATTCATTAAGTACTACAAAGAAGGACAAGAACATTGCATCAAGGGAGATCTACAATCGTTCTTAGTTCATGAAGTTGGTATTCATGAAGATGCTACCTATTACGTGCCTCCAAAGAAAACTATCTTCTTTTACAAAATTGTCACAAGTAAAAATAAAAATTTAGAAAGATCACAAAGAGGAGGCCATTCAACTCCGCTTCAGCAATCTTCCACCACTCTTTTACAACAGGTTAGTGGAGGTTATTTTAGTTTGCACACCCGAGGTGGAGGTCGTGGACGTGGATGAGGAAAAATCAATTAAATTGTTGAACGGACTAGGCCAACCATCAACATTTGTGATGAAAATAGTTCCAATGAAAAACCATCAACATTTGTGATGAAAATAGTTCCAAAGATGAAATAATGATGACAAAATAGAAGAAACCTCAATACAAGATATCCTTTGAAGATACGTATAATAGAGAAAATGAGATGATGTATGGTCGAATAAACCACTATATGAACACTATAACTCTTACTTTGATTCTCCCTCAAAAGGTTGAGAATTTAGAGGTCAAGGAAGTCTGTAACACTAGATCAAAGCCGATCAAGTTTTCTCATGCTTCTACCTTTACTGATCTTTAAAATCATGTAAATTTGGATGATGATCCTAATGAATTAATCTAATTTCCTTTTGGTTACTTTTTTCCTTGCCTACAAAAGTTAATTCAAAAAGGAAATTTGCCAAAACAAATACAAAAATAAAAAGTTACAACTTTTTGAAAAATTTTGGAATGTTAAAAGTCGAACTCCCAAATCAAAAGAGGGTCTCAGATTAGGTATAGTAGGACCATTCCATGATTCAGAATTTTGTATGGTTGTTACTAGTGAAACAGAATGGGATTGCCTTAATATGGAGGATGACTCTACTGATCAGCTAATATAAAATGCTCTGCAATAATTTAAGGAGGAAATTAAATCAACTTTCGATGAATTGAAGTAAATCAACCTAGGGACTGAAGAACAACCTCGACCTACATTTATAAGTTCTCTACTCAACCATGAAAAATCTTTACAACTGATCAAATTGCTAACAAAATTCTAAGATTGCTTCGCATGGAGCTACAATGAAATAACAGGGCTATCAGCAGAGGTTGCAGTTCATAAACTCGAGGTAGACAAAGATACGACCTCAGTAAAACAAGCTCATAGAAGAGTACGCATCGAAACAGAGCAGCAAGTCATCACCGAAGTGAAGAAACTAATAGATGCTAACTTTATGAAAGAAGAGAAATACCCCACAGGTTAGCAAACATTGTCCCAATTAAGAAGAAAAATGGACAAATCTATGTTTGTGTCAACTTCAGGGATTTGAACAAAGCGTGTCCAAAAGATGAATTTTCATTACCGATACCAAAAGTGGTGGTAAACATCGCTTCTACAAATGAAATCTTCTCTTTTATGGACGGATCATCGTGATACAACCAAATCAAGATGGCTCCCAAAGATGCAACACTTACACCCTTCAAAACACCTATCAGGATTTTCTGCTACACAGTGATGCCGTTTGGATTAAAAACCACTGGAGCAACATACCAACGTGCAATGGCAAAGATTTTGGAAGACCTCATTCACAATCAAGTGGAATGCTACGTGGATGATTTGTTCATCAAAAGTAAACAAAAAATAGACCAATTGTACCATTCAAGGATTGTGTTGAAACGGTTACGATGATTTGACCTTAAAATGAATCTCTTAAAGTGCGCCTTTGGCATTACCTCTAGGAGATTTGTAGGATTCATTGTCCGTCATCGGGGAATCAAGACTGACCCAAAAGATATTAAAGTTATATTGGCAATGACTCCACCCAAAACCTTAAAACAACTACGTTCTTTCCAAGGAAAGTTGGCATATCTGAGACGCTTTATTTCTAATATTTCTAATCTCTCATTAATCTCTCATGTAGGTGTCAGCCCTTCTTGACATTAATTAAAAAGGAAGCCAAATTTGTTTGGGAAGAGAAATATCAGTGGACCTTCAAGGATGTAAAGAAATATTTAATGACACCTCTGTATTGGCAGCCCTTATCCCAGGGAAACCGTTGATACTTTTTACCGCAGCATTAGATGACTCTCTTGGAGCCCTCTTAGCCCAAGTCAATGACGAGGGTAAAGAAAACACACTCTACTACTAAAGTCTCCACCTAATACCGACAGAGATAAGTTATCCACCTATTGAGAAATATTATCTAACCTTGATTTTTGGAGCCCTCTTACATGCTTTCTCATAAGATTACCCTAATTTCAAAAGTTAATCTGTTGCAATATTTGATGACTAGACCAACACTCTCTAGATGTCTATCAAGTTGGTTGATGATTTTACTGTAGTTTGATATAAATTTTGTTCCCCTCCATGCTATCAAATGACAGATTTTAGCAGACTTCCTCGCTGCACAAACACTTCTAGCTGGGTCACCTCTTTTTGATGAACTACTAGATGAACAAGTATTACAAATGGAATTCTCCAGTACACAATGCTAGGACATGTACTTTGATGGAGCTTCATCAGCCAGTAAAGATAAAAGAGTTGGCACAGTTATACTAGGCAAAGTAGGTATTGGTTTGAACTTTATCACAACAGATAAAAGTATGCTGAGGTTCTCATACCACCAGACAGTCATATACTAAGAACGAAGCATAATATGAAACCATAATCACCAGATTAGAGTTGGCAATCTCAATAGATATAAAAGACATTTCCATCCATGTCGACACACAACTTGTCATCCATCAAGTCGCCAGACAAGACAAGATTTTGAAGCTGAGATTAACAGAATACCATCAGTACATTTTCATATTGCTAAAACAAATCCCCAGTGTAACTTTATACTTGAATTCTACGGGAGATAATGCCCATGCTGACGCTTTAGCAAAACTCACAACGCTTTAGCAAAACTCACAGCAAAACTCACAAAAGAATTAGTATGTCCCCCAGAGGATTCCATTGATATCACAATACAAGGAAGACATTTTTGTCTTGGATCGACCTTGAAACTCTACACAAGCTCGGGAAAGAAGAAGAAATGATAATTGCAATTGCTGATATCAACGAAGATTGGCACAAGCCATTAATAGAATATTTACATATTGGAAAGCTATGAGAGGACAAGTCTGAAACACATCACATTACAAAAAGAGCTAAGTCATATGCTCTAGTTAGTGATGTCCTCTACAACAGATCATTCGACCAGATTTGGCTGAGGTGCTTAAGCAAAACAGAAGCACAAAGTATTGTCAAAGAAGTATATGCCAGATTGTGTAGTGCCCACCACTCAGGGCCAAAGATGAAACTGAAGATCAAAAGACTCGGATATTATTGCCCAACAATGATGTCTGACTTCAGGGATACAGCCATAAGATATCACCAGTGACACGTGCATGGGGTGGTCTTACACAAAACTCCAAAGATTCTACACTCAACCGTTGCCTTGTGGCCATTTGAGTGTTGGGGCACGGACCTAATAGGTCTGATAGACCCTCCATCCTCCAAAGGACACAGATTTATACTTACCGCTACAGATTGTTTTTCAAAATGGGTAGAGGCAATACCGTTACGAGAAGTTACGACATAACACGTCCTTCAATTTTTCAAAAGTCAAATTGTCTACCATTTTGGAGTACCGTGAAAAATAATTTTCGTCAATGGGACAGCCTTTAAAAGCACCAAAATCAACATTTTCATCAAACTACACGGGATATATTGGAGATACTCTATAATTTCCTATCCGAGAGCGAATGGCCTGGCTGAAGCCTTTAACATGACATTGGTACAGAAATGTAATGGTACTACAAGAATCGATGGAGGGGACCAGTTAGCTACATTCCATGATAGCTACGCCGATCAAAGGCCTAGTTGCCACCGATAATGAAAGTCTTCCAGATGAACCACTACGAAGGACTCAGCGCAGAAATGCTAGTCGCCGAAAACATAGGACTTTCCTAAGCAAGGAGAGGAGACACCAGAAAGAGGGAGAGAACTTGCTTACCCCTATCCCTGAAGGGGATATCTATGATCCGAGCATGAGAGAGACTCTTCCAGCTTTCATGCTACAATGATGAGTCAGGATTTGTTACAAGAATGAAAATACTACCAAATTGAGATGTTCTTTGTACGGGTTGCCTGACCTACAACTTTGAAATACTAGCACATACGTCAGCCACAACAGCATTAATGGATTGCCCGAACTGCAATGTCCTCGACCTTAAGCGCTAGAATACTTTAGAGGAGTATGTATCCTTTGATGATGGATTTCAGGAAGCCGATTACTTGATGGATGCAAAACCATATGTCCCGTTGGGTGCAGAGCCATATATCCCGTCAGACGCGGAGTCATACATTCTGCTACAGACAGGGACAACACCGACCTGGATTCCCGTCAATGTTGAAATGAGGGAACATCCCCGATAGCCACCGATCATCAGTACCATAGAATACTACAAGATGAGCAAGGTAAGTAAAAGGGACTTCAAATTCTATTAATAAGTGCATGGTCGATTCACCAACATATTAGAAGGATAGGAAGTATACACCAAAGTCTTCTTCAAGAGCGATGAATGAAATATTCTCAACTTCATTTTTGATTTGAGAGATAAAGGTCAAGCAAGCCTGCTAATGGAAAGAACCTATTCCTACCCAAGAAGGTGGATGCGAGGAAAGAGCAAGATCACTATACAGTGCGGCTGTTGTTACAACTTCACCAACGATAGACAAGGAAATCTTCCTAGGATTCTTAGACATGATCATGTGGATCCACTACCTCCAATGATAAAATGGATGATCAAATGAATGGTCCGATGGAGCATAGTGTTAGTTGACTGTGTTCCTAGCAGCTGTATTATCAACATATATGATGAAGGAGACCGCATACCTCCGCACATTGACCATCATGACTTTTTGAGGCATTTATGCATGGTCTCATTCATGAGCAAGAGCAGCATCCTGTTTAGAAAAGAAATAGATGTCATTGGACCTTGTGAATTTAGAGGGTCCAAGGAAATTTTGCTACCTGTTTGCTCAGTCCTGGTTCTCAAAGGTAACGGAGCAGACGTCGCCAAACATTGCATTCCATGGGCACGACACCGCAGGATGTACAAAACTTTTTGGAGGATGGATGAAAACAAAATGCCTTATGGATTCCGACAAGACCTGGAGCTGGAAGAACTACTACCATATGAGCTATGAGAGGGTTGCACCTCTAAGCACATGCAAAGAGAACTCTTATCCTGAAGCGTGGCTTAGAAGGTCAGATCAATCAGGAGCTTGCCTTACCAGAAACATATGCTCATGGGATTCCTTTTTACTGCATTTCTGTTACAACATATTAGACATGCTCAGCCTATGATATGTACTTGGCATGGGATATTCTTAGATGTACTTTGATGCAGTCAACATAATTGTACTTTTTAAGGCTCTGGCCTACGCTCAATCTGTAACACATGTTGAAGCAGATTAATGAAATCTTTTTAAAAATTTTGTTTGTTTGTTCAATTGCCCTTTTTGGTGGGATGGATAAAAGCCATAAACCATACGTTGGTTCGAGATTACAACAAACAAAGAACAAAACAACAAAAACTTGACGATATTAAAATTTAAATAAAAATAACAAACAAACAAACAACAAAACAACACTCTTTTGGAAATTAATCAATCCAAAAAAAATAAATTTTGGGAAACATATTTTGAAAATTAATTATGATAAAAATAACATGAGAAGAAAACAAATATGTTGAGTCGAATCTCTCAATTTTAAGGTCTCTTAGTCTTTGCTCGCGCAGCACACTATCCTTGTCTATATTAACTCTTCACGTCCTTTTGAAATTTCACATTCCACAAAAAACCTCACAAAATTTGCACATTTTCCTCAACAATGTCAACCTTCTCACATAACACATATTCATGAGTTCAACACCGCAAACTCTTTGTGAATTTCAAATTTTATTTTGGAATTAGCTCTTAACTTCTGATTCCCTCCTTTTGAGATCAGTCCCTGTCCCCCCTCCTTTTGAGATCAGTCCCTAACTTCTGATCCTCTTTTTTAGATTGATCCTTAACTTTCAATTCTCATTTTGGAATTAGTACTTAAGTTCTGATTCCCTCCTTTTGAGATGGGTCCCTAACTACCGATCGTCTTTTTGAGATTGATCCTTAATTTTTAATTTACATTTTGGAATTAGCCCTTAACTTCTGATTCCCTCCTTTTGAGATCAGTCCCTAACTTCTGATCTTCTTTCTGGCATTGATCCTTAACTTTTAATTCTCTATTTGGAACCAGTCCTTAACTTCTGATTCCCTCCTTTTGAGATCGATCCCTAACTCCTAACCCTCTTTTTGTGATTGATCCTTAACATTCAATTCTCATTTTTGAATCATTCGTTAACTTCTAATTCCCTCCTTTTGAGATCGGCCCTTAACTTTTGATCATCTTTTTGAGATTTATCCTTAACTTTCAATTCTCATTTTGGAATCAGTCTTAAACTTCTGATTCCTTCCTTTCAAGATCAGTCCCTAACTTCCAATCCTCTTTTTGAGATTGATCCTTCACTTTCAATTCTCATTTTTGAATCAATTCTTAACTTTTGATTTGCTCTTTTTGAGACCGTTCCCTGACCCTATTTTTGAGATTGATCCTTATCTTTCAATTTTTATTTTTGAATCAGTCCTTAAATTATGATTCCCACCATTCAGATTGGTCCCTAACTTTCGATCCTCTTTTTGAAATTGATCTTTAACTTGCAATTCTCATTATGGAATTAGTCATTAATTTCCGATTCCCTCCCTTTGAGATTTGAGATCGGTCCCTAACTTCACTTCTGATCCTCTTTTTGGGATTGATCCTTAACTTTCAATTCTCATTTTGGAATCAGTTCTTAACTTTTGATTCGCTCCTTTAAAGATCGGTCCCTAAATTCTGATCCTCCTTTTGAGATTGATCATTAACTTTCAATTCTCATTTTTTAATCAGTTCTTCACTTCTGATTACCTCTTTTTGAGATCGGTCCCTAACTTTGAATCCTCTATTTGAGATTGATTCTTAACTTTTAATTCTCATTTTATAATCAACCCTTAACTTCTGATTCTCTATTTTTGATCCTATTTTTCAGATTGATCCTTAACTTTCAATTCTCATTTTGGAATTTGACCTTAACTTCTGATTCCCTCCTTTTGAGGTCGGTCCTAACTGCCGACTCTCTTTTGGAGATTGATCCTTAACTTTTGATTTTCATTTTTTGAATAAGTCTTTAACATATGATTCCCTCTTTTTGAGGTCGGTCTCTAACCGCCGACTGTCTTTTTGAGATTGTTCCTTAACTTTTAATTCTAATTTTTTGAATCAATCTTTAACTTCTGATTCCCTCATTTTGAGATTGGTCCCTAACTTCCAATTCTCTTTTTGAGATTGATCTTTAGCTTTCAATTCTCATTTTAGAATCAGTCCATAACTTTTGATTCCCCCCTTTTCAGATCGGTCCCTAATTGTCGGCTCTCTTTTTTAGATTGATCATAAACTTTCAATTTTCATTTTGGAATCAATTCTTAACCTTTGATTCCCTTCTTTCGAGTTCAGTCCCTAACTTTTGACTGTCTCTAGAGATTGATACCTTAATTTCAATTCCCATTTTGGAATCAATCCCTAACTTTTGACTAGAGAGAGATTGATACCTAAATTTCAATTCTCGTTTTGGAATAAATCCCTAAATTCCGACTCTCTCTAGAGATTGATACCTAAATTTCAATTCTCATTTTGGAATCAATCCCTAACTTTTGACTCTCTCCTGAGATTGATAGCTAATTTTCAATTCTCATTTTGGGATTAGTTCCTAAATTCTAGTTCCCTTCTTTCAAGGTTGGTACCCAAATTCTGGCTCTCTTTGGAATGGATACCTAAATTTCAATTCCCACCCTAGGGTCAACACTTCAATACTGATTCCCATCCTTTATAAATACCTGAAACTTGATAACTCAAACCCACTCTCCATTCCCCAGCGAGAGTTCCTACTTCTTGACTTCGGTCAATGTTCACTTGCTAATTCCCCAACAAAAACAAATAACACACACAATTCTACACCTCCTTCTAAATTTGTTGACTTAAGAGTTTGCAATTGGTTTTTTTGATCTCGTCGGTCAATGCCAATACGTGCGGTGTGCTTGCCCAGCACACCACACCTACCGGGATTCCATTTGTTGACCTCACTTTTGGTTGAAGTTTAGTATTTCTTTTTTAGTAGCCCAAGGTCTAGCCAAGGTCTAGCCATAAGACTAGCCATAAGACTTCCTAGAAAACTAGAAAAGGAACCTTCACCATTAGAAATTTTATCCTCTTCTTTACTCAACTTGAAGTTCCACATATTGATCATAACATCTAGCACTTAGTATGTGAGGTCATTATTGGGGAGCTCAAGGTGAGTTCCCATAAGACTGCTTGCCCTTAGGGTTAACTCTGGGTGTTGGTCTAGGGCTAAGGCACTCACTGGCGCTCACTCTCACTCACAATCACTCACAACGCTAAACCCAAGTTTTTCTGACTTGGATATTTTGGTCCCTTGATCCTTAAGAGACTGATGTAGATGGTCCAATAAATCCACTAGCCTTAGGCTAAGGTTTAGCTAAGACCAGTATATAGAGGACCCAAATGGGGTTTTCATTGGTCCATAGCTCATTTATGGTGGTTATCTCCTCAATTCTACCAAAATATCCAACTTGGTCTTTTGCCCCAAAATCCCCTAACCCTTAAAGCCCTAAATTTGGCCAAAATTCCCAAAATCCCCAAATCCGTCCAAAATATCCAATCTTGGTCAAAAATCATAATAAACCTTTTGAACATACCCAAATTACCCAAAAGTGCCCAAAAAAGACAAATTTATCAAAATACCCCCAAAATTGCAAAAATTATAAAATACCCTTGGCACCCCAAACTTTCCCAAAATCTTGAAAATCACTCCAAATGACTCCAAAACCCATTTGGCCCCCTCAATTGGATCTAATTTGATCAATTTGATCATTTTGACCAAAACCGCCAAATTGTCTTTAAAGGCCCAATTTCCCCAAATTTACCTCAAATGTCCATCAATTTGGCCCTAATTTTCCACAATTTCTATCCTAAACTAAAATTCACCTTCTATAGAATCAATTTAAATCAAATCCAAACCAAATTGGCCCATGCTTTGAGCC
This sequence comes from Phalaenopsis equestris, assembly GCF_001263595.1. Classification (NCBI taxonomy): domain Eukaryota; kingdom Viridiplantae; phylum Streptophyta; class Magnoliopsida; order Asparagales; family Orchidaceae; genus Phalaenopsis; species Phalaenopsis equestris. The sequence goes on along the minus strand of NW_018164444.1, from coordinate 27,822,820 downwards.
CAATTTTGATCTAGGTTAAACCCCCAATTTTGGCTACATGACTAATCCCACCAAATTGAACCCCATGGCCTACTCCATTGGCCTCAATTTGAATCCTAAACTCTTTATAGCAATTTGAAACATCAAAATTGACCTTAAATTGGCCTTTGTGAATTCTCAATTTCATTTAATATCAACCCAAATCTAAAAATCCCAAAATTGGCTATGTGTCCAAGTTCCACAAAATTGATTATCTTTGCCTCAAAATTGGCACCAAATTTATGTTGAAAATTATTCATGGCATTCCTATTCACCATTTTAAACAATCAATTTGGACTTAGTGCAAGCCTAGCATAATCTAGTCTGAAGTCTAGCCCAACATGCCCAAAGTGACCAAATTTCCAAAATCCTTCGAATTGAACCCCTCATTGAACTCAAAATCATTTCAATCTTTCACCAAAACTCTTCATTACAATTATCTACACAATTTTGATCAATAATTTGGGCTCAAAGTCATACCTAACCTAACCCAAACCCAACATTTGGTCATTTGGACCCAAAATGAACTTATACACCAAAATTGACCTAACCACCCTAAAGTCATCAAATTTGTGACTCCACAACCACTAAGTTCTTCCTTTGGACCAGACTAAACAACACTAAACCCAGTAAAGCATACTAAGACCAATGGATCTCCAAATTAAGGGATTCGTTCCCTTTTTTGGGCTTTATAAAAAATCTCCCTCATCATCACTAACATTTGGGGGAAAGTAATAATTAAGCCTCCCTATGACTCACCTGACTTTCTGGCCACCTCCCCTGGACCTGTCAGCTGGAATTTTCACCTCAAAACCTCAAAACTAAGAGTTCCAAGGCCAAATCAAACCCAATCTCAACCCTAGAGGCCACCTCACCCAAATTATCCTTTGGAGCTCCTCAACCCTTCACATAAGCAAGCCTTTGTACCCAAGGTTAGGCCCTGAGCTCCTTTCTCCAGCCATGGCTATAAAATGGCCCTTTCACGACCAAGTGAGAGGTGCAAAAATTTCACATGGAGACCCGTCTAAATTGCTCCCATAACCTCTTTGAGACCTCCTCAGTGCAAGTTAACCACTTCCCTGTCCTAATTCCCCTTGTCGAAGTTCAATTTTTGAGCTAAATTCCTCGCCGGAGATAGGACTTGACTCTCCACACCTCCATAGTGCACTAAAATCAAATTAAATGCACCCATACCTTCACCACAGTGAAAGAAGTTAAAGCCCAATCAAACCCCCCTCACAGAGAGCCTCTACACTTGAATTAGATCAACACCCAAATTCAGCTTTGATCAAATTTGGCTCTAGACCTTTCACCACGACCAGAGCCTCAATGCTTAGCCTCCTTGTACCTCCACAAATGTGTTGAGCATCTCAGATTGAAGCTTCCCTTCTCAGAGCAAAGTTATTAAACATCCCCTCTTTCTGAGAATATCTTGATTCTCCATTTGATTAGGGTTAGTTTAATGGCATGTTTACCATATGGATGTGTTCTTTGCACTTAAAAGAGTCCATAGGATCAAACCATAGGTCATTTGGTTGAGAAATAAGTGAGATATTAGGTTTTTAATGTTAATAGTCACGGGTTCACTCTTTTTAGGGATGATGACACAGAGCCGTTGGATCATGCATGTATCAAATGGAGGGCTTTGATTGCGCTGGATGGGAGCATGTTTCATAAAGAGCGGGCCGAGTCAGCAGCTACATGAAAGGAAGCGTCAAACCAGTGTGTGCCACGCATGATTTCAGAGCCATAGCATGATTGCTTAGTGTTGCTCGTTTAAACAGAAAAAATAGGGTATTTTTTTGATTTTTTAAAATGCATGATCCTTAAAAATCCATATCATGGTGTAGAAAAATCACAAAAATAAAATGAAAATATCATAGTGCTCAGTATACAAAGGAGAACAATGTGGATATGGTTTGAAGTTTATTTGATGAATATTTTATTTTTAAACAATAAAATACTAATTTGAGTATTTTAACTCTCCATGCATGTAGACATTTCACCTTGGCTTAATATTTTGGCATGTTGTTCCCTCTGCCTTGGGGGATATTCTCTGATTTCTCTAAAGTCAAAAAAGACTTCCAGATAGATATTCATATTTTTCATATTTTTCTCTATTACATGCATAAATTAATCATAATATATTGCGTGTTGCTTAGAAAAATCCAAGAAAATTTTGAAAGGTATGTTGTGACCAGGGAAACCTTCAAATAATATTTCATAAGCTAAGTCATTAAGAAAACACTTAACTCTCACAAAACCCAAAATACAAAGAAAATCAATTTGGGAAATATAAAGATCAAAATGACTTGATTTTAAATCTCTATTGTGATTTAAAGTTTAGAGAACTACTTATAAAATTTTCAAAAAATTTCGAGCTCATTTGATAACTTGAATTGATTTTCTAAGTTAAATGTCATTTTATAACTAAAAATGATTTTTAATAATTAAAATATAACTAAAAAATTTATAAAAGTTAAGTTTCGGAGTTCTCTGTAATCAGCAGAATTTTCTAAAAATAAAATTTTAGTTAAAATAAAAACTTCATTTTTGAAGCCTATTTGAATATTTAAATAATTAAAAACTAATAAAAATAACAAAATTAATAAAATTCATGGAAATGTTCTAAATTATTTCTTAAGCACTTAAGAATAATTATAATATTTTTCCTAATTTTTTAAGTGAAGGTATTGAATTTTAGAGCTTAAAATAATTTTTTTAGAGCCTAAAAATGAATTTGACTTAATCTTTCACTTAAAGAATTCTAATAATTCAGAGAAAAATCAGAAAAATGTAAAATTTGTTCCTTTGGGTTCCTTTACTGCAAAAAGATTTAATAAAAATATAAAACTTAATTTTTGACATTAAAATTATTTTATAAATAATTAATACTCCATAAATTAAGATAATTTTAATAATTCAGATAAAATTCAAAAAATTATGAAATTTGGCCAAATAAAAATGTCAATGGATTAGGCTTTACCATGGTCAAGTTGTTAAATTTTCTTTAAAAAATCCCATTCTTGCATTTAAATAATTAAATGAAATTGAAATTTGAAAAGTCACATTTTCTCCTCTGATGTCTTAATTGACCCATGAGTAAGGTGGGATGAAAATTTCAAAGCCGTTTGAATTAAATTTGATGAATTATGATGTGATAGAGCATTAGGGGCAAAAGTGTAATTTTAAAAATTTAGTTTTAATTCACATTTAATCTTAATTCATGAAAGCAAAACGGGCAACCTTTGATCTGAATTAATATATTTGGATGATTGAAACACAAGGGATTAATTGGTAGAAACCAGTCTCA
>NW_018164444.1:27815178-27819479 GCF_001263595.1 Phalaenopsis equestris | reverse complement strand
CTCTTTCCAACTAAAGGATAAATTTAAAATTTCCTAGGTTATCAAAATTTGGAAGTCTACCAACTTGAATGACCCTAGACTTAGGGGTATAGTTCTGGGTGTTAATAACTCACAAATTTAATACCTCTATCTGGTGTTCAAGTGACGTTCAAATGTTTTTCATGATGAATTATTATCACTTAAAAGTTAATCTCTTTTCAAAATGACTAATACATCCACCAAGATCTTAAGGGATTAGTAATGATCTAAGCTAAATCAAATTTGACTAAATGAGGATTAGAAAAGTGTATGTAACTTGAAATTGAACACCTTTGAAACACTATAAGCGCAAGTTAAAATCTAATTTGGCTAAGTGTCTCAATAACACTAACCTGACCCTTTAAGGGTCTTCACCTGCATAATTCTAAAATTGAAGGATAAATGATAATCACCCAACTCTTATGGATAATTGAAACATCACTGTTCATTGAACACTAGAAATATTTACAGGATAGATTATTAAGTAATATAATAAGGTTAAATGAGCTCGAGACTTTTCACCAGGCGGTGAGGGGAAAGCATGGACCTGCCTTTTTCATCTAAAATATTAGATACCTTAGAGGTCTACTAAACTTAATATGTTTTGCTTAATGAAATCATCCTTAGTCAAATTAACAAGAGCTCACCAAAATATGATTTAAGATTTTGGTAGATAACCAGAACCTTAATTTTGCACCTTACATAAAAGGCCCTTACATGCATTTTGAGTTTCAGGTGGTGGAACGAGAAGACTCGTCATGTATGCTTTTAAAGTTTATAGTACCTTCTGTCTATACTTCCCACAATGTACTTTTATCCATACAAAACTTGCATGCTAAACAATGATATCACCCTGCATGAAAACCAAAACTGCTAGGATATCGACAAAACCTAGAACAACACCAAAATTAACCAAGATAAAATTCACCGCCATAACATCCAAAATAAAAGAGCTCAAAATTTAATCAAAAACATCACACAAAATCATAACTGTAACTAAATTAAGATGTCTCTATCGGTTGATCAGGAATCCAGTGGAGGAGGTAACCTACGGTTGCTAACGGGGCCACCCATGATCTAAATCAAATTATGGAACTCATTAAGTTAAGTTTAGTAAATTCATTTGGACTAAGTGAATCCAATAGAAAGTAGTGGCACTAGAATAAGGGAACCGTAAGATCCTAACCGATCTAGCTTGAATCAACTTCAATATGCCTCATAAAATTTAAAGAACTATAATCATAGGGACATCTGATTTGACATCATAACTTGACACACTAGAAAACTCGAACTCATCACGGCAAGGAGCTTGGAGCAAGCACTGTGGGTAGTAAAGCCATCTTCAACAGCAAATCCTTTCTTCTCTAGCTAAATCAACTTCCTTCCTTAGAATTAAACAACAAACCATAAGATTTTGAGGTTCTTTTCTTATGCAACATAAATCCTCCCCTTATCTATATGTCTTTGTACAACTCTGTTGTACAATATAAGCCCTGACTTGTCTTAGGATTCTGAGGTTGTTGTCCGTCACGACCTAAACACTCCTATCTTTTAGGCTATTTGTGTGATTGTTTCACACAAATGTAAGCCCTAAACTAATAAAATTGGCAGGATGAAACATTTAAATAACTTTCTACTCAAAACTGAAGCCATACAATTGGATAGACGGGGAAGTCACCGAGGTTCTCCTTCGGATCTATGACATCCCCTAGTTCTTCCTCCTTTGCATTCCACAGTAAATGTTCCAAATTTGAGTCATTCCCATTTCACACCTCTTTATAAGATTTCATTGAAAATTTTTATCCTTTGACCTCTTTGAAGATAATATTTCTTGATTTTTTTTTAGAATTTTCTTAGGTGACTTTTGTCATTTAAGATGTAATTAACTATAAGAGCTTGCCCTTATAGGAAGCTTTTCCAAACCCAGCTTAATATAAACCCTATTTAATTCTTCATATGAAATAGAGGAAATTGTCGGCAAATAAAATGGTTTTCTAGACCAAACGGATGTCATATATTTCTTAGTTTATTTTATCGAGTCTCATCCTCAAGTCATGTGTTTATCCTTTGAGTTAGATATAGGGTTTGAGGTATAGCACTCTTTCATTTAAACTATTAAAAGTATGGGGTCAGTTTGATTTCATATTTTTATAAAATAAATATATATATGTTAATTAAAACGTACTTCCAAAGCATGCGACGAGATTTCAATTCTGGTGACAGTTAACTTCCAACAAGCAACTCCTCAACTTTTTAGTGCCGATAGCGGCCTCCTGGCATCCTATATCAACAACTGTATATTCTTTAAAGGTATTGTAGTGCTACAAATGAAGGACATTGCATCTTGGGCACACTACAAATGCACTTTCTATCAATTCTTGTATGGGAATTTCAACATTACTCATCAGGAAACCCGTGCAAAGCTCATCTGGAATTTTTGGCGGTGTCTGCTTTGCAAGAAACTCGAACTCATCCTCTGTAATAGGCGGACTGGTAGAAGTTTTCCTTATGCATGGGTCATAATTTTTTCCTCAGGAATTGGGGTAAGTCTTGCTTCTGCTTCTTGTATATGTCTTTTCTCCTGTCATAAGAAAACTTTATGCTTATGGCGGTTGGCATTACGACGTTGCATTATTCTGAGTGGCAGATCTGGGACTCTTTCTTCATCAACACTGAATACCCCGTCAGTACAATTATCATGGACTGTAGATGATTGGTTCCTTCCATTGGATTTTTTTGTGTCACTGCTTTCTTCCTCTTTAGTGAGGAGTCTTCTTTGTACCAATCCTTAGCAGTGATGGTAATCCTTCTTTCTTCCAGCTACTGACTATGTTCGTCAATGGACCCTCGTAGTTCACGTTGACCTGACCGAAGTCTAAGTCAAATTCTATGATGCCACCCTAGTCTACCCTTTCTTCATTTAGAGCGACATTCAAGCCGTCTCTAAAAGCAAAAATTAACTTCTGACCCAACATCTTACCTCAAACAATAGAAAAATATCAGTGCACTGAAAATCGAAACAAAGAAAAAATTCTTACTTTATTAAGATTAATTTTATTACAAAACTTTGGAACCAATCGTAGACGTTGAAAACTAAATAACCTCAGAATAGCAAAATTTTCAAAAAGTCATTTTAAGCAATGTCATGCGTGTACTATATCTTTAAATATCGATCATTAACTGATAACATAGGTCTTTCACCCCAGAAATTCACCAGCTGGTAAGGTCCTCTTGAATATATCTTCTCTATGACAAATGGTTTCTCTCGAGTTGGTTCAAATTTTCCACCTATCTTGCGGTGTGCAAGAATATGTCTTTTGAGAACATGAACAAGGTCACCAACTTTGAATACCCTTGGGCGGATCAATTCATCATGAACCTGCACCATCCTTGCATGGCAAAATTCTAAATTCTATTGTGATTCTAATTGTTTTCCCTCAAGACTTTCCAATTCTTTAGTTTGAGTTTTACACTTTCTTCTATTGTAATCTGATTGGCGAGGGTGACTCTGAGAGATGGTGTCAAAACTTCTAGTGACAGTACGACCTCGAACCCACACACAACTGCGTAACATGTACATTAAGTAGGAGTTTTAAACTTTCTTCAGTAGGCCCACAAATCTTCTAACGGTTTGTTACATCATCCTCTTTTATTCTCATCCAACATCTTCTTTATAATTTTCACTAGTGTCTTATTGAAGGCCTCAGCCGGTCCGTTTGCCTTGGGATAATAAATGGTGGAGTATCTCCAGTCTATCCCATGTTGTTTGATGAAGTTGTTCATTTTACTGCTCTTGAAGGTTGTTCAATTATCAGAAATTACTCTGCATAATAATTAAAAATGGTAGACAATTCGACTCTTGAAGAAATGAAAAATGTGTTGTGTTGTAAACTCTCATAATGACAATGCTTCTGCCCACTTAGAGAAGTAATCGGTAGCTGTCGGCACTATTTTTGGTGTGGGGTTTGCCCGTAAGAAGCTGTCGGCCATCGGAATTGCAATCCCATTGCCCGCTTTAGAAGGACGTTTAAAAAATTTAGTTTTGAAAAAGATGAAGTCAAACTGACCTCATAATTTTCATAGTTTAGATGAAAGAGCACTTTATCTCAAATCATGTATCTATCCCGAAGGATGAACGCAATAATTGAGAGTGAGGCTCGATCAAATAAACTAAAGAAAGTTATGACATCTGTTTGGTCTGCGAAACCAATATATTGGCCGACAAGTTCCCCTATTTAATATAAGGAATTAAATAGGGTTTATATTATGCGGGGTTCGGGAAA
>NW_018164444.1:27773265-27808374 GCF_001263595.1 Phalaenopsis equestris | reverse complement strand
AAAAAGAAGAGTTTTGAATTTCTAATGGTGGGGTACCTCTTCTAATTTTCTAAGACTAGTCAATAGGAAAGTCTTATGGCTAGACCTAGGCTATTAAAGAAGTTTTCTAGACCTCAACCAAAAATGAGGTCAATAGTAGCGGTAAGAATAAATCTGTCCCTGATATACCAAAAATATATACATTTTTAGATGCATATTTTATACTCATTTTTTTGTGATATTGCACTTTAATTTTTGTGATATTGCACTTTAATGTAAGGTATTTTTCATGTTTTCTTGCAGGTTGTTGATTTTTAGGACTTAGAGCAAAAATGAAGCCAAACAAGATGAAATTTGGAGTCAAAATGGAGAATATGAAATTTGTTCAGCACCGACGACACCAGATTGGACGCCTACGGTGCCGTTAATAGAGAGCATCGAATTAAATACAAGACCTCTGGCATCGATATTACCAGTGTTGGTGGTGAACCTGTTTCTAGAAGATTTAACAAATTTGGATGTTTTTTGAAGAGTTCTTGGATGCACCTATTCCAGAACCAACTCTAGGCTTTATTTGGGGACAAAATTGATCAGAAAAGTGACTCTTTCTGACTTCTCATCACCCAAAATTCAATATCTTACACACTACACATTGTTCCATTTCATTCTACAACCATTTAGAGTCCATTACTCTTATAATTTAGCATTTTTGTGGTGAGATTAAGTGCAAATTCTTATCTAAAAGTTGTTGGAGAAGGAGAAAAGTGAGAGATTTCTTTGTCCTACAGTTCCTAGGAGAGGCTACAAGAGATTTTCTTTCAGAAAAGGTTTCGGATAAGTGTTGTTTGTTTAATAGTGTTGTATGAACTTTCTTTTATATATGAAATTTGTATTTTGTTGTATCTTTCTCATGAAAGCTAAGTAGTTCCTTTATCTTTCTCCATTCTCTGAGATATGGTGAAATGAAGAGATAATATGGATGTGCCAATGTGAAAATATAAAATAAATTATGTTGGATTTTCAACTACAAACTTAATTTACTTTTCAATCTGGCCAATTGAATTGTTAAAAGTTGTTATGAAACATATGTTCCTTTAAATGAAGTATGGGTTCTGCAATAGAGTGAGGATCACATTAGTTTCCATGAAGGAGAATTTTGGGCTATTAAGGAATATAATTTTAATCTTAAAGATGCTGGTGAGAAAGGATTACTGCAACTCGATATACTTGAGGAGATTAGAAATGAAACGTATGATAATGAAAAAATCTATAAAGAGAAAATGAAAATATGGTCGGAAGATATTTCAAAAGAAGTTTGGACCTGGACAAGAAATTTTTTTATATAATATAAGATTGAGATTATTTATAGAAAAATTGAAATCCAAATGGTTACAACCATTTAATGTGATTAAAGTCTATCATTATGGAACTGTTGTTATTAAATATCCTAACACTGAAAAGATATTTAAAGTTAATTGGCATCGATTGAAAAATTATCATGAAGGGCACATTCCACAATTTAAAGAAGTTTTAATGTTAAGTCAACCCAACTAAATAAGTAGTACATCGGGCTGACGACATTAAACCAAGCTCTTTGTGGGAGGCAACCCATTTACATATATCTATGTATTATTATTTTTTTTTATAAGCATTTTATATATTAGGAGATAATAATCCTACAAAATTTTATATATCATAAATTGAGACAGATATTGGTATTGGAGGAAAATTTGGATTTAAATTGAAAAAAAAATAAGAATGGCCGCAGAATTGGCTCTGGCTCTGACAACACTATCAAGAGCGGCCAAGGGCGTCGACGACAATACAAGCAATTTCATGCAGTTTGACAAATTTGGCAAACTTTGTCGGGATGGAACGAAGGAATAACTACCGGAAGGTGTTTTTAAAGTCATAAGAAAAGTTTTGGACGACCAGAAACTTCCTATTTTCCAATTCCATGGCTTCCAATTCAAGAAATACTTCTAGGTATGGAGTTTTCAATAGAAGAAAGTTTGTCAATTTTGACGTGCAGAGATTATACGACAAAGTTATTATGAAAAAGAAACTTATCAAGGAGAGAGGCTTTGTCAATCATGGATTGATTAATCCAAGTTCTCTGATTGATAAAAAAATTGTATAAAGACGATGGCAAGTTTTGTGCTACACTACCGCTGCAATTATTGTAACAATGGTGAAAGAATTCTATGCCAACTTGCATGGAGTTACCCAAGGAGTTTTTCTTATGCGAGTGAAGGTTGTACCATTTAATTCAGCTCGAATCATTGAATTGTATATGATATAAAATGTTCTAATCTGTCATTAAAAAAATTTCATCCCAACAAAAGATATGATGCAAGACGTCTATAATTTTCTGACGGATGAAAATGATAACTTGGAAATCTGAGATGAGGGATGTATTAGATTCTCTACTTCATTGCTTAATCCAATATCAAAACAGTGGCATTTCTTCATTTCTGTAAAATTACTCCCAACCATGATGATTAATAGAGTCACCAAAAAAAGTGCTATTTTAAATTATTGCATTCAAATGGAAAAGCCCATTGATATATGATCGATCATTTTTTAATCTCTCATTTTTAAATTTGTTATGGGTATTATTATGAATAGGCCTATATATGGACTGGGGCATCCTTCCACAATTTTCCTACTTAGCAGTCAATCTCGAGTTTCGTCTGAAAGTTGGGAAAAAGTTTTATTACCTTGGGAGCCTATGATTCCTATTGATGACAGTTATATTGTGAATGGAAATGAAGCATTAGATGCTATCTTAGATCTTTCATCACATGCTTCAACTCCATTAACACCACAAACAGTTGGAGGTTCACTCGCTTTGGAATAAAAGAAAATGAAGAAAATTGAAAGAGAATTTCAGAGTATTTTGAATGTAATAGAAAAACTTAAATACCTTTTTGATCTCCAAGATTGGAGGATGAAGGAGAACTTTAATCATACCGAAACAATTGAAGCAGGATTAGTGTGGATGTTCAAGGAAAAAGGATAGATCGAATAAAATTTGACTGATCAATTCCCATACCGACCCTTCTACAATTTGTATGTTCATTACCAGTCTGTGGAAGATATTAGAAAAGGAGACAATGCTGAAGATGAGGCAGAATAATTGAAGAAGTTGGTCTCTCTACTGTTTATAATACTTATGTATTTAATGTAATTGTGTGGATTTGATTTAGTTTGTTTTGCTTTAGAATTCTTAACTTTAATTGTCTGTATAGTTTTGTGTAAACTTTCTAGTGTTGTGGCTTGACTTTGACGCCGTTTTGTGTCAACGTTCTAGTGTTGTGGCTTGACTTTGACGCCCAATTATAATCTAGTTTGCTTTATGTGTGTGAAAGTGTGATTAAAATAATGTATTTTACAGTGTATTTTCATTTAAAAAAGCTAGTTTGGTGTTGTTTGTGAAAATGTTTGTTTGTAAATTATTGTTAAATGAAAACTAGTATTGAAAAAGACTAAATAAACTTTGGAGTAATTTGAAAGCAAATTGAAAGTTGAAAAAAATCAAAAAATGGATTTTTAGGCCTTCAGCGCCGACAATGCTGGTATGGGCACCACTAGTGCCCTCAATCCGAGAACGGCCTATACCCCTTAAAATTCGTGATTTGCACCGTAAAACTCAATTTTTATCCTTTGAGTCACCTTCAACCTCCAGATTTGCACCTAAGGCTTATCATTGCTTGATTTGAGGTAATTTTGAGGCAAAGGAAGTTTAAATTTTATCTTCTCTAAGTAAAAGATACACATTGAACTAAAAATTTTTTATTTTCACAAAGGATTTATCTCACATTGTTGAGATACGAAAGTTTTGGAATTTTTTTGAAAGATTTTGAGAAAATTCTTTGGTGACGAACTCTTACTTAGTAGATTTAAGTTTAAAGTGATTTACATTGTGATTTTTGGAATTTTGTGAATTTATTTGGATTTTTATCAAATTTTCATAATCAATTTTTTTTAGATTTATCATGCCACTTAGAATGAGCAAAGGAAAGAGAAAAGTGGATTATGATGAACAAAAAATTGTCATCTTCAAGGCTAGTGCTCGTTTCCATAGTCTACTTGAAAATAAAAATATGATTCCGGATCGAGGATTTAAAAACCTGGGAGGAGAAGTCGAGAAGTCTGGGAGGAGAAGTCGAGAGATTAATCAATGCTCGGTAGTGGGAAAATTTTTGTTATGTTACTGCTGAGGCTATTATTAGTGTATTTAATGGAGTTCAATGCCAATTTTAAAGAGACTTTTGAAGACTTTGTTTTTGTTTGTGGAAAAATGATGGAGATTTCTCCAAGAAAGATTAATGAATTTTATCAGTTAGAAAATGTGTATAGTTGCCAGTATAAATCATTTTCTGTTACAAATGAGGCATTGGGTGAAGAATGATGTTAAGGTAAACTTTTCTCTTTCTATGTTAAATGTAGTATCTAAGGTCTGACACAACTTTATTTCTGGAATAATGATACCAAAAAATTATCATAGTAAGGTTACAAAGGATAGAGTCATCTTGTCATCTTAAACTTCTATATTCAGCAGATGAAAAGGACAGATGGATGCTTTATTATTTATAAAAACACTAGATTTATTGCTTTTGGAGAGACCACGGGTGATTTAGCACACCCTACCCTGATCTTCACACTTTGTGAACATGCAAGAATTGATTTTAGACCAGAGGAGGAGAGGATTGAGCCTCTAAAACCTATTGGGTTTGCCGATATAAAGACATATGAATCTCATGTTCTCATGTTGGATGGAGGAGGTCTAGAAGTAAGACCAGAGATATTCCTTCTACTTGGAGGACCCCTACTTCTAGTGACCCTACTCCTTGAGAACATATGGAGCAAATGATGATCCAGTAGGGAGATATCTTGAGAATGGATCATAGAATGGAAAACATGGAGGCCAGAAATGTTCACACTGATGATTTGATAAGACAAAAGTTTGAATATGATGTTGCTTACGATGATACGATAATATGATGCCATCTTCATCACTCAGTTAAGTTTCCTATTCACCCTGTCTTTACTCCATATCAGCAACAAAATTTGAATATGGAAGAAGAAGAAGATGACGATGATTGGTGATATGTTTGTTTGATCTTTCTTTTACTTTATGTTTGATTGTACTTTGTTATTTTGTTATTGGTTTTTGTTATATTGTTGAGACAGTTTGTTTTTAGATTGTGAGACTCTGTTTTATTTTAGATATTATGTTATCAACTGTAGGATTGTAAAACTATTTGTTACTTGAAATTCAGTTTAGTATTGTTGTTAGTTTTAGCATTTTGTTAGATGTGTTGTATTTAACTCTTTCTCAACAGATTTTATATGTATTATGTGCTATTTAATGTTTTGGGTCTTGTAGTTTTTGATATTAGCACCTGAAGTATTTCAGAATTAATTTTCAAAAATTAGAACTTTCAAAAGGTATTTATGTATTAAATGTTTTCTTTCACCCTTTATTTTTAAGTTCTTTATGCAAAATCTTTTTAAAAAATTTTAGTTTGGGGGGAAAGAAAAATTCATTTTTAAAGAAAGAAACTTAAATTTATTTGTCCTCATTTAGTTATATTTTCAAATATTTTAAATTTAACATGACATGCAGTACTAGAGGTTAACTTTAGACAACGATATTTATGTTTCTAAATATATAATAAATTTAAGTAAAAATGTTTAATAATAAAGGTTAATTTTAGAGATTAAGATATTTGGTATGAGAGAATAAGACTATGTTTTTATATTTTAAGTAAAGAAATTTGTATTTTTGAAATTTTATAAATCTTAAAGATTCATGTGACAAGAAAAGAATAAAACTTTATGAAAAAACTTTAAGCTAATATAAATTTATAAAGTGAAGGAGTGTGAAAGGCTTTTAAATTTAAGAAGAGGATAATGAAGTTCAAAATCATTAAGGGTTATCCAGATATAGTAATCCTCACATTAAAAAAAAGAGAAAAGTAAAAGAAAAGAAAATGGATTGAAAATGATCCTGAAAAAGAAAAGAAAAGAAAAGAAAAGAAAAAGATGTGGGGAGAAGTTTAAGGATATGCCTAATTCAAAATTGGCTTCACTTGAATCAACTTAAATAAGAAGGCTTGGCTACATTGTCTAAACTTGTATTTGAGTATTAGCATATTTAATAGTAAAGTTTTATTAAGTTCTTTTTCATATGGATATTCTAAGTGACTTTAATATGACACTTTGCAATTTTTCTTGAAAAGAATACAGAATCAGAATTCTTGGACTTGATTGTTGGATAATCATGTACCTTTAGTATTAAATGGAGTTGTTTTGAATTTTTCTTAAGTTATAATATTATGTTTAGTGGACTAAAGTATAAAAATCAAGGAGAATAATTTCTCTACCAAAAATGTATGCATTTTTAGATCCATACTCTATACTCATCTTTGGTGATATTACACTTTAATGGAAGACATTTTTTTGTGTTTTTTTGTTGGTCATTGATGGAGCAAAAAGGAAACAAAAAGGATGAAATTTGGAGTCAAAATGAAGAATATGAAAATTTGTTCAGCACTGACGGCACGAGACTGGCTCCGACGACACCATTTAACAGAGAGCAGGAAATTAAATTGAAGATAACTAGCACCGTTGGCACAAGAATGGGCACCGACAGCCCCAGTGTCGGTGCAGACCCTGTTCAATAAGATTCAACAAATTTGGATGTTTTTTGAAGAGTTTTTGGATGCACTTATTGGAGAACCTACTGTAGGTTTCATTTGGGGCCAAAATTGATCAGAAAAGTGACTCTTTTTTTACTTCTCATCCACCAAAATTCAACCTCCTACGCACCACACACTCTTCCATTTCATTCCACCACACACTCTTCCATTTCATTCCATTTCATTCCACAACCATTATTATTCTTATAATTCAATGGCTTACTCTAATCTTCATTAATGTCAATAATTTTAATCATCGTCTATTCTTCTCTTCCAAGCTTAGATAGATTGTCGAGGTCGATATGGCATAAAAGCTGACAACCTTGTATTGTAATCTCAATGGAATCCTTTGGCGGACATGCCAATTCCTTAGTAAGTTTTTCTAGAGAGTTAGCATGGGCGTTATCTCCCCGAGGAAACCAATATATGTTCACATTAGAGATCTCTTCCAGTAACTTCATTATGTAATGATGGTATTCTACTAGCCATGGTTTCAAAATCTTATACTGTCCCACAACTTGTTGGCTAACAAGTTCTGAGTCGCCGTAGATGGAAATGTTTATTATATTTGTTGAGATTGCCAGCTCCAACCTGGTGATTAGTTCTTCATATTCTGTTTCATTGTTTGTACATGGCTCTATCAAGTGGTATGAGAATCTTAACATTCCCTGATCTGGCGTAACGAAAATTAGACCAACTCATGCTTTGCCTGAAATAACTATCTTTGATTATTTGTCCTTTCTGGCTGATGAAGCCCCATTGAAGTACATTTCCTAATAACTGGATCTGGACCACTCTATTTGTAGTATCTTCTCAACTAGTAGCTCATCTTTGAGAGAGGACCCTGTTGGAAGTGGGTGTACTGCAAGGAAATTTGCTAAAATCTGTAACTTGATAGCTCAGAGGGGAAAAGAAGTTATATCAAATTGTGATAAAATCATCAACTATTTTGTTAAACGTCCGGAAAGTGTTGGTCGGGTCATTAAATATTACAGTGGATTAACTATTGAAATAAGGTTAACCTAATGAGAAAGCATGTAATGTCTAAGCATCTGTGTGTCAAAAACTAAAGCTAGAAAATGTTTCTCAATAAGCGGATACTTTACCTTTATTAGTATTAGACGGTGACTCAAGTAGTAGAGAAAGTTTTCCTTACCCTCATCATCGTCTTGAGCTAACATGGCTCCAAGAGAGTCACCTAAGGCCGCGATATAAAGTATCAAAAAGTTTTCTTGGGATAGGGGCTGCCAAAATATGAGGTTTCATTAGATATTTCTTAATGTCTTCAAAGGCACGTTGGAATTTTTCTTCAAAAATAAGTTTAGCTTCCTTTTTAATTAATGTCGAGAAGGGCTAACACCTACCTGAGAGATTAGAAATAAAGCTTTTCATATATGCTAACTTTCTTTGGAAGGAACATAATTATTTCAAGGTTTTGGGAGGAGGCATTTCAAAAATAGCTTTAATCTTATTTGGTTTGATCTCGATTTCTTGATGACGAACAATGAATCCTAGAAATTTCTCGGAGGTGATGTCGAAGACACACTTTAATGGATTCATCTTGAGATTATATTGTTGTAATAGTTCTAACATAATCCTCAAATCGTACGAATGGTCTATTTTACATTTTGATGACTAAATCATCCATGTAATATTTCACTTGGTTGAGAATAAGGTCATAAAAAATCGTCGTCTGTGCTCGCTGATATGTTGCCCCGGCGTTCTTCAACTAGAATGACAATACTGTGTAGCAAAAAATTTTGATCAGCGTTTTGAATGCTGTAAGTGTTGCATCTCTTGGAGCTATCATGATTTGGTTGTATCCTGACAATCCATTCATGAAAGAGAAAATCTCATGTGACGAAGGGATGTCCACCATTATTTCTGGTATTGGTAATGAAAACTCATTAGACATGCCTTAACTAAATCTTTGAAATCGACACGTACATGGATTTGTCCATTCTTCTTCTTAACTGGTACAATGCTAGCTAACCATGTGGAGTATTTCTCTTCTCTTACAAAGTTAGCATCTGTTAACTACTTTACCTTGAGAATGACATATTGCTCTATATCAAGGTGCATCTTTCTGGGCGCTTATTTTACTGGGGTTATATTTTTGTCTACTACAAGTTTATGAATTGCAACCTCTGCTTATAGCCGTAGCAAGCAATCTTTAAATTTTGATAATAAATTTATCAATTTTGTGGATTCTTCCTCATTGAGTAGAGAACTTCTAAAGGTCGATCGAGACTGCTCCTCAGTCGCGAGGTTAATTTCTTTCAATTCATCCACTGTTGATTTAATCTCCTCTTCAAATTATTATGGGGCATCATCTATCAACGAATTATTAAAGTCATCCTCTATATTGAGGCAATCCTCTTCCAATCCGCTAGTAACAACCATGCAAAATTTCGAGTCATCGAATTAGAAGTTTGACTTTTAACATTCCACAATTTCTTAAAAGTTGTAGCTTATCCTTTGACATTTTCTTTGGCACATATCCCTGTTAAATTAACTTTTATATACAAGGAGAAAAGTAACTAAAAGGTAATTCCATTAATTCATTAGAATCTTCTTCCAAATTTACATGATTTTTAATATTAGTAGAAGGGAAAACATGGTAAAATTTAATCAGCTTTGAACCAACGCTACAGACTTTCTTGACCTCTAAACTCTCAACCTTTTAAGTGTAGATTGGAGTAAGGGTCATGGAATGCACATAGTGGCTGATCCAATCATACATCGACTTGTATTCACTTACATCTTCCAAGGAAATCTCGAACCAAGGTTTCTTTTGTTTTATCATTATCATTTCTTCCTCGGAGCTTTCTTCATCAAAACTTTCATCCATGTCGATCATGATGGTCTACCTAGTCTATTCAATAATTGTTTTTTTTTTCTCATTCATGTCCTTGGCCTCGATCTCGGGTGTTTGGACTAAAAGAATCACTACCAGCTTGTTGTGAAGAAATTGTAGTAGATCATTGAAGCAAAGTTGAATGGCCTTACATTTTTTTATTTTTATGCATCTCTTACCTTATTTTCCACGACTTCACAAGAAAAGATAGTCCTTTTTGGAGGTTTGTAGTAGGCAGCGTCTTCATAGATGCCTATCTCATTAATTTAAAACGGTTGTAAATCCCCTTTGATGTAATGTTCTTATCCTCCTTTGAAATACCTGGTGCACACATGTAGAGATTATGGAACTTAAATCCCCTTTGATGTAATGTTCTTATCCTCCTTTAAAATACCTGGTGCACACATGTAGAGATTATGGAACCATATTATGCTCGTGAATCCATGGTCAACCAAGTAAAGCATTGAAAGAGGTCTCTGCATCAACAATATGAAATTTTGTGGTTGTTGCTAGCTCTCCAACATTCATTAACAACATAAACGATCCAAGGGCTCTTTCTCCCTTCTGGTTAAATTCTCTTAACATCATCTTATCGGCTGTAAGCTATTGATCATCAATATTCAAGTATGTCAACATCCGTAGACTCATTAAGTTGAGCGATGCTCCCATGTCTACTAAAAATCTAGATAATACAAATCTTTCGATATTGACGGAGATGTAAAGTAGTCAGTTGTGATTGGTGGTCCCAAGCAATAAGTCTTCATCTATGAAGGTTATCACAAATTGTTCTTTTAATGAAAAAACTTCATCTGGTGATGTGCTAGCCAATTGAGCTAAGTAAATCTTTGGGTAAAGCAAGGCTGTAACTAGTGACTCTCTCATCTCCTTCGATACGATCAGATAGTCGTAGATGCTTAGTTTGGTCGGCAACCTCCTAAGATTACCTAGCATGTTATAATCCAGTTTGAATAACCTCCAATTATCACTTGGTTATGTGGCTCTTCCACTGCTAGAGGTGGAGGCAGCTCTTCTCGAGTGACTATTTATTTTTCTTTAACCACTGGAGCAATTCTTGGAGGTAATACCTTCCCACTTCTGAAATTTTTTTTTGTGATTTATTCTTCTTCTTGAAATATTGTATGTAAAAATTTTGGTGTCTCTTCTTCATAAAAAAGATCTAAATTAATGGTGAGCGGTGTACCATGGTACTCGAAGACTGGTTCCTCACTCCTGGCGCTATCGTAATCGGTGTTGTCGATATCATCCTCATTCTAGTATACGTGTTCATCAGACTTAAGCACAATTTGAGGATCATTTTGGGAATCAAGATTGGAGCAAGAATGACCAAAATCAGTTACGTTACACTATAAATAGCTAGAACATAGCTGAAATCATAATCATTATATTCATAAGACCCCGGTGGGGCAGAAAGATAATCATACACGATCATGGGTTTGAGGATTTTCTTCCCAGAATCCAAGACAACCAATCTAACAAAGGCAACCCCTATCCTACCCCCGGTGCTATAAGTCTTTATGACATCATTCTTCTTCTCTGGTTACGATGATTTCTCTGGTGAAATCTCTAACTTAGGCTGGGCAGGCTGTAGACTCTGGACGGTCGCCTGCATTGTAGTGGTCTGAATCTGATCCAATATTTTTTTGGATGAGTTGCTCCAAATTGTGCTCCATTCATTTTTCTCTAAAATTAGATCTATTAAAGTGATTGGCTTGGCCTAAATCATATTTACAGAATGCCTTTCAAGTTCTTTTAAAAATTCCTTTAGGATGGTAATATTTCCTTCATTAAAATTCCTCTGGAGCCAATCCTTTAAAGTGATATAGCCCTCTATTGTATGTCCCAACATCTGGTGATAAGGGCAGAAATTGGGATGCTCTTTCTTGTCACCATCTTCTTCTTTCTTTGGTTCTAGCAATCTAAACTCGGGCTTCTTCATTAAGTTTTTGAACATCTTTGACACAACCTCATCTTTGAAATAATATACTCTCTTCTTTCATTCTAAGAGAGTCAAACCCCATCTACCCTCAGTCCGGTGTAGTCATCCTTGGTGTGACTGTTGACTAGACTTGTCATACTGCTGTATCTGCTGCTCAGGCTGAGTATGCTGTGAACTCTGATGAGAATGCTCTGCCTTAATCTTTATTGGCTGCTTTCCTTTCTCAGCTGCTGCACCGTTCCAGACTTTGTCTCGAATAATGTGATGTTCTCTTAAAAATCCATATGCTTAATTTTCTCTTGTAGACTACATGCTTTGCTTAGTAGCTTCTCCAAGAACTTGATGGGGAGTCCCTTAAGCATGAAAGCTACCGGCCCAAGGATATTTTTGAGTAGAATCAAAATTGCATATTATTCTTATAGCAGAGTTTCATATTTCATTCTTAGGTTTCTCCACCTTAAGATATATTCCACAAGAGTTTTGTTAGGCTTTTGTCTTTGCACTAAAAGATCTCTAATAATAACATGTTGTTGTGCTCTAGCAAATCTCTTCACAAAAAACTATTCCAATTTGGCAAATTTCTTCACTAACATGTTGTCATGGATTTCCAGTCCTATCGAACGTCTTAAAGTTTTGTGACACAAAATCCTTAGGGTAGGGCTAAGGTCTCTCAAACTTATTGTTCGACCATGTGCTTAATATCATTTTCTGATATTAAACTTTGTGAAGATTCCTTCTTTTACTCATCATCTCTGTTGGTGAAGGCAACTTCTCTCCTTTCATTGGTAATGTGAACTATCTTTAGCTGGTTGACTTTTGGAGAAGCTAAATAGTATGATTATGATTGTCCATGAACTGTAGCCATGGCAGCCATGGTGGTGGCCATCTCTTCCATTCTCTTCTCAATCTAACTAATCTTCTCATATCTCAGCAGAACAGCTCTACGCAAATCTTATACGACATTCCCTTCAACAAGAGGTTGGCATTACATGCAGATGTAGTGGCTCTAGTCTCGATGACATGAATATTCATAAAGTCTTCATCCAGATAATCATTAAAATCAAAATCTTCATCGCCATCAATGACCACTCCATGCTCTTTGCCTAACTATGAAATTTAGCCTTGAGCTATTCAACTTTTTCCTTAATTATTGCTTCCTGGATCACCATGAGATCTAGAGGACTTTTTTGAACACCCTCTACTTGTTCATCAAACTCGGTAGCATTAGCTGCAATGATGTCAGATACTTTGGACCCTTGCTTCACCCTTCCTTCATTCCACAATCTTACCCAGGTCAATCTTTAAAGCATATTTGTACGGCGTCCTTGGGTACCCATGTTATCTTCTTCAATGGTGATGTCTTGAGATAGGGTGTCTCAACATAGGCACTGGTGTGTCAGAGAGAGGCACTCTTACAAGCAACAACGAGTGGTATCCTCGGACCCAGATGTGACTTGGTCGACCGATGTCCTATAAACATTGGAGCAGTGGTAGTGACAAAATTGTTGGTAGTGATGGTAGTATCAACTCAACTTCCCAGGCAGAATCTAATGGGCAATGGAAGCTGGAAAAAACCTCAGCTGATCTTTGAAACTGTCAGACAGCTTTAACATCTTTCAAAATTTCTTTCTTCATTCGAGGGGACATCGTGCATCCCACTCGCTTAAGTAATTCAACCACTAAACATCCTTCTTTAATGACCAATCTCTAGAATACTATATGGACTTAGGTGATAGGAGTGGCTTTCTTCTTCTCCTCATCATGATCATGAAGTATTGTCAAGGTAGCAACAATCTTCTAAATACTTTCATACTTACACACCTAAAAATTACAAAATTTCCTACATATTTTATGCTCAATTTTAATGACATTTAATAATATTACACTTTAAAGGAATGTTTTTCTATATTTTTGGTTTCAGGTACAAGAAATGAACTTTTGGAGAAAATGAAGCAAAAATGGTGCAATTTAAAGTAAAAGCGAGCAAGAAAGAAAATTCTGACCTGACACATTTCGATATCTCTTTCTATGCTTAATCTACTTTACATTTCTCACATATTTTTGAATGAAAGTACACTTTAACAAAAGGTTGTTTCCATGCTAATTTTTTAGGTAAATCTGTTAAGAGCCAAACATATCTAAAATTGGGCAAGACATACACGAAAAGCAAAATGGTGGAGCTACTACATAGTGACAGATGATGCGCGAAACTGGCGCAAGATGCACTAAAATCTAGAGAACTAGTGCATGATGCACTAGAGATGACTTTTTGAGGATTAAATCGGTTCAAAATGAATTTTGAGCAAATTTTCAAAAGGACACTTGCTCTCAACACCTTTTAGAGTGTTTCAATGCATCTAGACACTTTTGAAGGTTCTTTTATGAAGGGATATGTCTCTTAGATCAATGGAAATGTCTTTTGATTTCAAAGGAGTTAATTTTTGGATAAAATTTTGAAGGGAAAACCAAATCTTTGATAAAGTCGAGTCGATCAAGCACTCAAGCGCTTCACTTCGGTCGTGATCTTCTCGACCATAACTGATCTATCAGTTGTGTCACTTCGTCCCTTATTTGAAATATTTTTGGAGAGAGGCAGCCTTTTATAAAAGAGAGGGAAGTCTAGGACTTGAAGAGGATTTTTGAGAGTGGCATGAGTGTGTGCGTGTGTGTGTGTGTGTGTGTGGTGTGAGAGTTGTGTGGTGTGAGAGTTAGAGGAAGAAGAAAGCGAAAGAGAGAGAGAGAGAGAAAGTCAAGGGCTTGGAGGTTTTCTTCAACGATTGTAAGAGGAGAGGGAAGGAAAGAGATTCATTCTTCATTGTACTTATAATAGAGAATTGAGAATGCTACTAAAGATGAACGTGCTTGAAGGGAACTTCTAGGGATTTGATTGGGAAGGGTTGTGAGATAAGTTGTGTTCATTTATTTCTTTGTTCTGTAAACTTGTTTTTATTTATGAAATCTGTGTTTTGTCATATTTTTTAAATGAATTTTTAGTAGTCTTATTTATCCTTCTCCCTACAATGAGATTTGGATTTGTGTAAAATTGATTTTATTTTACACAGTTTTAAATGTTAATAATTAGTGATAATTTGAATTCTACTTTTCATTTAGTTTTCGATTTGACCAATTGAAAGGTTAAAATTTGTTGAGAAACATAAGATCCAAAAGGGCTATGACGTCAATAACATGGTGAGAGTCACATTTGATTCTATGGAAGTGGATGTAATCCATGTGGTTGAGTGCAAATAAATAAGGAAGTATACTTTGTTGGAGGCAGAATTGGAGATTTTAAGGTGAAAGATTAAAATCCCCAAGTTGGTCCAGTTGATTAGAAACTAATACGAGATTGTTAGCCCTTAGGAAAGGGAGTAGTGGGAGCCAGTATCCTCTGAGCCTAACCACAGAATTAGGGACCAAACTCTAGATTAGTCAATGTTCTTTATGCATTTGGAAGAGGGTAAAGAATAAGATTGCTCCTATTTATCACAAAAAAAATTTTATATATTTTTAAAAGATTTTAATTTCTTCACAATCCATATACTCATTATAAATGAGAATGATTCTTTCTTAAATTTGAACACTTTTTCACATTAAAGTTTAGAAATTAGATTAGTAAACTTAGTTCTGTTTGTTAAATTTCTATTAGCATTCATTAAACACATTTTACCTTGTCTTTCTTACTTTAATTGTTATTTTTTTAATATTTTGATTTATGTTAGTATTATATGAGTTTTCATCTTCCAATCTATGACTTGATACTAGTAGACTAGAATTAGCCTAAGGGATTTCTTAATGCACTTCTCTGTGGGATCGATACTGAGGTTTAAAAAAAAGCCTTATTTTTAAGCAATACATGCACTTGCGTAGAACCTCTAGTGTGTGAACTATTTTATATATTTTATAAATATTTTGATTTTGCACATTAACTATTTAATATAATTTGGGTCAAGTTTTTTGTCATATTTTTGAAGGTTAAATTACTACATAATTTCAGGATGGGTCAAATTTTTGGCTCTCTTATCGGGGATTTAAATTGACATAAAATAAGCAGAAAAACAATAGACACCAAAGAAACATCAAGTTTTTAGCATTGTTGTTGGGGAAGCTTCTGTAAGAACTTTAAGACAATTTTAGTTAAATATGTAAGACTTAAATTTGGAATTTATACTATTATTATATAGTGTGTTTAATTATTGTGTTTATTTTAAAGAAAATCTAAAATACCAAAAATATTTTTGATATCTTTCCTATTATTTAAGTCTTTAGATTTGTATGCATAATTCAAGAGCTTCAGACCATGAATTTTACAAGTCAAATTTGGAGAGAGCTTTTGGGAGAGATTTGAAAAGACTCCATGAATTTAATGTAGAAATGGTGCATCAATGATATAATGAATATTCACAATTGGATTATAATTCTAGTAGCTTTGAAAGAGTAAACCATAAGAGAGTGGAAAATTTTCAAGAAGATATGCTTACAATTTTAATTTTTCAGGTTGCAGATAGTGAGAGGAAGTTGGATCAGTAAATAAGAAAATATCCTCAAGAAGCCCTAATTATTGAGGAAAATTCATTTGGACAATGGTTTGAAACTGGTTAGGAGATACATAATTTTTATTCTGATTATTACAATCCAAGTTAGTAAAATCATTTAAATTTTAACTGGAATAATAATTTGGGAGGAGAAGACCAATTTTGAGAAGATAATCAATTTAATCAGATTTTTTGTTGGAATAATCATGGCTATTATAATAATGAACTTTCTTTTCTTCATGGATATAACTTCAACCCACATAATGAGGATAATGACTTATTAGAATAGGTTGTTATTTGATACACCAAAATAATATAATGTTTTAAGTACATATTTTATGCTTATTTTTGGTGATATTTCACTTTAAAGAAGGTTATTTTCATGTTTTTGTTGCAGGTATATCATTTTTAGGAATTTGGAGAAAAAATGGCAAAATTGACAAAAATTGGAGCCAAAACAATGAATTTTGGAATTCTAGCGCATGATGAGCCCTTTGACAGAGAACTGGTGCATGATGCGCCAGATCGGCATCAGAGATGACTTTTTGCAAATTAAGGCAGTATGAGGTGAATTTTGTGTGAATTTTCAAAGGGACACTTGTTCGACACACCAATTGGAGTAATTCAATGCATCTACACACTTTGAAAGGTTCTTTTATGAAGGAATTTTATGAAGGAGTTCTTTTATGAAGGAATATGTCTCTTAGATCAAATGACATATCTTTTGAATTCAAAAGAGTTGACTTTTAGAGGGAACTTTTGAAGGGAATTTGCAATTCTTTTCAAAGGAGACAGCCCAAAAATAAAAGAGAAGACTTCAAAGGAGATTTCAAGAAGAAGAGTAGAGAGGGATGAGAAAGGGAGAGAGAGAGAATGTTGGCGTGAGAGGGAAGAGGAGAGAAGAGGAGAGTTTCTTCTAGGGTTGTAAGAGAAGAGGCAAGGTGAGTGATTTCTTCTTCATTACACCTCTAAGGAAGATTTGAGTGGGATTGTAAAGAGAGAAAGGCTTGGAGAGAACATCTAGGGATTTTCTTGGGAAGGATTATGGGATAAGTTCTATCTTTTATTTCTTTTATTTTGTAAACTTATTTTTATATATGAAATCTGTGCTTTTTCGTATCCTTCTCATAAATTCTGAGTAGTCTTCTTTACCCTTCTCCTTTCTTTGAGATATGATTTTGAGAGGAATAGATTTTATTTTCTACTATTTAATTTTTAATAATTTGTGATGATTTGAAATCTGATCTTCATTTACTTTTTGATCTGACTAATTGAAATGTTAAAGCTTGTTGAGAAACATAGGTCCTTAAAAAGGATATGATTTCTACAACTTAGGTAGACTCGCATGTGATTTCTTAGGAGAGTATGTCATCCGTATGTCATCCTGCAAATAAATAGTGAAATATACTTTGTTGGATGCAGAATTGGAGATTTTAAGGTGACAGATTAAAATCTCCAATTTGTTCTAGTTGATTGTAAATTGATGCGAGATTGTTATCCCTTAGGTGAGGGAGTAGTGGAAGCTTTGGTGGAGAGGCAGCCGGTATCCTCCCAACCTAACCACAAAATTAGGGACCAAACTCTAGAATAGTTAATGTTTTTTATGACACTCGGAAGAGGGAAAAAAATAGAATTGCTCTTATTTGGCACAAGACAAGTTTTATATATTTTTAAATGATTTCAATGTCTTCACAATCCATATACTCATTGTAAATGGGAAAGTTTCTTTCTTAAATTTGAACTTTCCATCAAAACAAACACTTGGTTCAGTTTTAGTAATTTTACTTTTGAAAGTTAGTTCTTAGTTAGTTAACTTTGTTTTTCAATAGCATTTTATATAGCAATTACCTTAGTAGTTAATACTCAAACTTTACACTTTACTTTTATTTTTGTATTTTAAATTCTAAAATAATTTCAAAAACATAGTTAAATAATTTTTCAACTTCCTTGTGGGATCGATATCTAGGGCTCCATTAGAGCCCTTTATTACCTGAGCGATATGTATACTTGCGTTGATTCTAATGGGGATTTGGCAATTAAAAAAGAGTATTAAAAGATCAATTATTTTCACAAAAGATATTTTTGTTGGGATTATATTATATATTATTTGTATATATTCTATGTGTAATTTTATAATATTGAAAAATATTTGAAAAGTCTTCATACTAAATCAGACCGTTTCAAGTTTTTGGCATCGTTGTCGTGGATTTAAATTGACATAAAACATGCAAAAAAACATCACACACTAAGGGCGCGTTGATCCTGAAACTTATAGTTGTGTAAAATTAATAAATTTAGCTCCACTTTACAGTGACGCCAATAATTTGGTTCATCTTTTATGAATAAAAAATTAAAGTAATTTATGTTGGGATTGTACGCAAGTATACATATCGTTATCAAGTAATACAGGACTTTCTGTTTAAGTTCTAAATATCAATCTCACGAGAAAATTTTAAATTCAAGATGGTAATTTAGATTAGGAATTTCATAATAATAAAGAAAGTCTGGTATACTAATTTTAAATTTTTAAGGTGATATCAGAACTAAATTATCAATTACTAGCAAGACTGTAAAGTAAAGTTAAACTATAACTACCAAACTGTGTTTCTGTGATAAAGTTATAAAAAATGCAAAAGCATATTTCTCACTACAATGATTTTTTGGTTAAATGAGAGAGATAAATGGTTTGAATTTGTATTGTGCCAAATAGGAGTAATTTTAATTTTCTACCCTTAGTCAATTGTTATAGAGAATCGTTGGCTAATCATAGGTTTATAGGCTCTAAATTTGTGGTAAGGTTGGGAGGATACTGGCTCTCACTCCAGAGCACCCACTTCTCTTCCCCTGAAGGTTAACTCTCACTTTAGTTCTTAAACACTAAGACCAAATTTGGGATTTTAGTCTGTCACCCTAAACTCTCCAATTCTTTCCTCAATAATATATATTTCCCCAATTCCTTGAACGAATCACTCCTTCATGAATTTAATGTAATTCTTACTTTGTTGTAGAACTCATACTCCATTTCTTGGATCATATGTTTCACAACAAATTTTAACATTTCAATTAGCCAGATCAAAAAGTAAAGTTCGAACAGAGTGGAAAAATCATGACAATTTTATTTAAATTTTAAAATTGGCACATCCAAATTATCTCTTCATTTCATCATATCTCAGAGAAGGGATAAAGATAAAGAAAACTACTCAGACCTCATGAGAAAGATACACCAAACTACAAAATTCATAAATAAAAGAAAGCTTACAGAATAATAATAAGCAAACACTACTGATCTGTAACATTTTCTCAAATCAAATCCCTTGTAGCCTCTCTTAGGCTCTTTCTCTCTCTACAAGACTCTTGGTTTTCTCTTTAAAGTTGTATGGAAGAATAAATCCCTCATTTCTCTCCCTTTCTTAACAAATCTTAGGAGAAAATCACCCTTAGACTCACCACACTCAACAATAGAACACTCAAGTAAACTCAATTACACTCTAGCTCCCTCTTACTACCAATTTTTTTGAGTAATTTTTTCTCTAAATAAAGTATAATTTCAGTTCTCTAAAAATAGCATCAAATAACTCTTCAAAAAGCATCTACATTCATCAAATCTTCTATAACTTTGCCTAACATCGACCTTGGCATCGTCGGCGTTGACGATGGAGCCGTCGGAGCCTGTCGTCTGATTTTAAATCATATTCTCTATCAAGTGGTGTCTTCAACGCCCAGTATGGTACCATCAATGGCCCCACTATTCTAGACTCGTACTTCATGCTGGCACTGTCATCGTCCTTACTAGCACCGTCGACGCTGAGTTTTTTCACCAAAATGTCATTTTGACTCCAAATTCCATCCTTTTTGCCCCTTTTTTGCTTCAACTCCTAAAAATTATCAACCTACAACAAAACCTAAAAAATACCTTGTTTTAAAGCGTAATATAATACAAAATGAGTATAAAATATAGGTCTAAAAGTGCATATATTTTTGGTGCATCAAAATCCCTTCTGCTCAAGAAGTCTTTTACTACTTAAAAAAGTATCACTTAAGGTAGCTTAAGAAATTCTATATTTTTTATACTAAATATAATAGCATAACTTAAGAAAAATTTTAAATAACTCAAGTTAATACTAAAGGTATAAGAATATCTAGCAGTCAAGTCTAAGATTTATAATTCTCTACTCTTTTGAAGGAAAATTGTAATTGTCATATTAATGCCACTTAGAATTTTCAGATGAAAAAGAACTTCAGAAAAACTTTATTGGTAAATATGCTAATACTTCAATACAAGTTTAGAGAATGTAGCGATGCCTTCTTCCTTAAGTTGATTTAAATGAAGCTAATTTTTGAATAGGCATCTCCTCAAGCTTCTCCCTCAAGCTTCTCCCCACATCTTTCTTCTCCCCACATCTTTTTCTTTTTTCTTTTCTTTTCTTTCAGGATCATTTTCAATCCTTTTTTTTTTCTTTTTTTTATTTCTTTTCTTTTTTTTTATAAGTGAGGATTACTATATCTAGATAGCCTTTAATGATTTTTAACTTCACTATCCTTTTCTTAAAGTTAAGAACTTTTCACAATCCTTCACTTGATAAATTCATATTAGCTTTGAAGATTTTACGTAACTTCACTATCCTTTTCTTAAAGTTAAGAACTTTTCACAATCCTTCACTTGATAAATTCATATTAGCTTTGAAGATTTTACGTAGTTTTATTCTTTTCTTCTTACATGAAACTCTAAGATTCTTAATACTTCACAAATTCAAATTCCTTTACATAAAATGGTAAAATAAAATCTTTTTCTCTCATACTAAATATCTTAGTATCTAAAGTTAACCTTTATTATTGAAAATTTTTAACTTAAGTTTACTATATATTTTAAACATAAAAGTAGTTATCCAAAGTTAATCTCTATCACCGTAGGTCATGTTAAATTAAAGATTTTAAAATAAAGTTGATTGACGACAAATAAAATCTAGCTAATTGAAAACAAATAAAATTAAGTTTCTTTCTTTAAAAAGTAATTTTTCCCCCCCCCCCAAACTTAAATTTTTAATAGATTAAGCATGAAAACTAAAATTTTAGGGTGAAAGAAAACAATTAATACGTAAAGAAAAGACTTACATGTTTAAGATTCTAATTTTTGAAACTTAACTCTGAAATATTGGAGGTGCTAATATGAATACTACAAAACTTAAAACATTAAACAGCATATAATATATAAAATTGTTTGCTGAGGAGTTAACTATAAATTAAAAGTCAACAAAGTACTAAAAACGAATAACAATATTAAAATATTTTTCAACTTTACAACATGTCTATAATTTATAGTTCACAACACCACATTTAAATACATATCAAAGTTTCACACTTAACAATTAAACTATAATAACAACAAAAAACAACAAACAATAAACTAAATAAAAGAGTATGACTAAAAAGACATCACCACTCATCATCATCCTCATCTTCTTCTTCTACATCAATTTTTTGTTGCTGATAAAGAGTAAAGATAGGGTGACTAGGAAACTGTACTGAGTGGTCACCCCTCATGTATCTAACCATAACATCATAATATGCAGCATCATACTCAAACTTTTGTCTGGTTAAATTAACATTATGTGCATTTTTGGCCTCCAAATTTTCAATCCTGCTCTCCATTCTTAAAATATCTCCTTGTTGGATCATCATTTATTCCATAAGTCCCTAGAGAGTAAGAGTGCCAGAAGTAGAAGTAATATCCCTACTCCTACTTCCCGATCTCCATCCAACATGAGATTCATAGGTTTTAATGTTTGCAGAGGTTTTAATGATTCATAGGTTTTAATGTTTGCAGGCCCAATCAGTTTAAGAGGCTCAATCCTTTCCTCATCACTTCTAAAATTAACTCATGCCTGCTCACATAATGTGAAGATCAGGTCAGTGTCTGCTAACCCACCAGTCGTCTCACCCAAAGCAATAGAACGAGTGTTTCTATAAATAAAAGAGCTTACATCTATCCTACTCATCTGTTGAATACAGAAGTCCAGGATGGCTCTATCCTTAGTCACTTCGCTATGGTGGTACGTAGGTATCATTATGGCTGATATAAAGTAATGATAGACATTGGAGACTACATTTAACATAGAAGTAAGAAAGTCTACCTTAACATTATTCTTCACCTTACAAGCTTCTTTCCCATCATTAAAAAATGAAATAACTTCCTCGAGGGCCTCATTTGTAGTAGAGAATGCTTTGTACTAACAACTTTATACATCCTTTAACTGATAAAATTCATTAATTCTCCCAGACGTGGACATCAAAAATCTCTCTAAAGTTTGCATAGAACTCCATGACTACACCAATACTAGCCACGATAGTAAAGTAACAGAAATTCTCCCACTATCGAGCAACAATTCTAAATTATTTTCTTTGTTGTAAACAAACTATTGAAACAAATGTTAGCTTTTTAGTTTACAATTTTTTTATCATTAAAATCAACTTACCTCTTTCCTTTACTCATCCTTGGGGCCACAACAGTTTTTCTAGAAAAAGGATAAAATCCAAATAAATTCCAAAAATTTTGAAATCACAAAGTGGAATGTTCTAAGCTTAAATTCACTAAGTAAGAGTTCTTCACCAAGGGATTTTCTGAGTTCTTCACCAAGTTCTTCACCAAGGGATTTTCTCAAAATCTTCCCAAAAATTTTAAAATTTTGGATCTAGGCAATATAGATGAAGTCATAGGTGAAAATTAAAAATTTTGAGTTCAAAGTGTAGCTCTTACCAAGAGAAGATGAAATTCAAACTTCTATTCTATTTTAATCGCCTCAAATCCGAGCGCTAGCAAGCCCTAGTGGTGTAAATTAAAGGTTGAAGGTGACCGAAGTGGTAAAAATGGCATTTTTACTTTGAAAATCATAAAAATTTAAGAGATTAGGGAACTTTTGGGTCTCGGGCGTCATCGGTATCAAAGCCAAAAATTTCAATTTTTCTCCTTTTTGCAATTTCAGTTGTTTTGAATTCACACCAACATCAATTTAGTCTTTTTAAACAATAATATTCATCCTTAAAGAGTCCACAAAAAAATATTTTACAAACAACACAAAAACTAACTGTTATATATGAAATTTCAAGCTTTTACAAACATAGATTTTTTATCAGACTCACACATAAATAAAGCAAATCACACTCTAATTCAACGTCGAAATCAAGCCACAACACTAGAATGCCAAAAACTAAACTAAATATACAATTAAGGTATTATGAGTTTAAAGCAAAGAAAATTCAACACAATCACACAAAGTTTTAAAGCAACACACAAAGTTTTCAATCACACAAAGTTTTAAAGCAAATCCAACACAATTAAATTAAAAACATAATTAAATTTAAACACTAGATATTTTAACTTCTTCAATTGCTCCTTTTAATTTTCAGTACTTTCTCCTTCTCTGATATCTCCTATAGACTGGTAATTGGCGTACAGATTGTAGAAGAGTCGGTACGGGAATTGATCAGTCAAAATTTCATCGACCCATTCATTCTTCTTGAACCTTTGCACCAAACCTGCTTCAATTATTTTCGTATGATCAAAGTGTTCCTTCATGCACCAATATAAATGATCAAAATGCTAATTAAGATTTATGATTGCATTCAAAATACTCTGAAGTTCTATTTCCTTCTTCATTTTCTTCTAAAAAAATATTGAACTTCCAACTGTATAGGGCATTAAGGGTGTCGAAGCATGTGATGAATGATCTAAGATATCCAACGCTTCATTTCCATTCCAAATATAATTTTCTTCAATAAAATCCATGGACTCTCAGGGTAATAATACTTTCTCCCAACTTTCATATGCCACTTGAGATTGACTGTAAAGTAAGAAGATTTTAGAAGGATGCCCCAGTCCATATATAAGCCTATTCATAACAATACCCATAATAGATTTGACAATAATTGATCCCAGATCAATGGGCTTTCCCATTTAAAGTAATAGTTTAAAATTACACTTTCTTTTGTAACTCTACTAATTCTCGTTGTCGGGAGTAGTTTTGCAGAGATGAAGAAATGCTATTATTTAGATATCGGATTAAGCATTGAAGCGGAGAAACTAACGCACCCCTTGTCTTTGATTTCCCAACTATCATTTTCAAATGTCACAAATTGGTATACGTCATGCATCACATCTTTTGTTGGTATAAAGTTCATATAACGATAGATCGACATGCTTTCTATCATAAACATATCGTTAACTCAAGACGGAGTAAATGGTATACCCTTACCTTGAATAAAGACAACTCCTTAAATAGTTCCTTGTAGGTTAGCGTAAGATTCTTTTACGACTAGAACAACTACTGCAGCGATAGTGTAGCATAGAACATCCCACCGTCTCTGTACTATGATTTTCTCAATCTGAGAACTTGGATCACTTAATCCAAGATTGATAAAGCCTCTCTCCTTGATAAGTCTATTCATCGTGATGACATTGTCGTATAATCTCTGCGTGTTAAAACTGATGAACTTTCTTCTATGGAAAACTCCATACCTTGAAGTGTTTATGGAATTATAAGCCATGGACTTCAAAATATGGAAGTTTCTGGTCATCTAAAATCTTTTCCATGCCTTTAAAAAGACCTCTAGGCAGTTATTATGAAGTGAAATTGCGCCAAAGTTCGCCAAATTCATTCTGCACTGTCAAAACTGCACTTAGCGTTGTTGGTGCCCCCGATGGCGCCGTCGGTGCCAAAGTCAAAGTTGTGTCTGCTTCATTTTTTTGGTTCAATTCATTTCCATATTTGCATCCAATATCAGAAATTATCTCTATTTATGATATATAAGATTTGGTAGGAGTCTAAAGTTTTATTATCTTCTAATACAAAGAACAATCATTAAAGAGAGAAATAAAATATATATATATATATATATATATATATATATATATATGGTTTGTCTCCCAAAAAGCACTTGGTTTAACATTGTCAGCCCAACGTACCAATGTTTAATCTAGATGACTCAACATTAAAATTCCAATAAATTGTGGCATGTTCCCTTCAAAATAATGTTTCAATCGATGCCCATTAACTTTAAATATCTTTCTAGTTTTAGGATCTTTAATAACTATAGTTCCATAATAATATACTTTAATCACATTGAATGGTCCTAATCGTCTAGATTTCAGTTTTTCTAGAAATAATCTCAATATAGTATTAAATAATAGACCTCTTGTCCAGGTTCAAATTTCTTTTTTATAACCTTCATATCATGTCACATTTTTTTTCTCTTTATAGATTTTTACATTATCATATGTTTTGTTACTAATCTCCTCAAGTTCATTGAGTTGCAACAAACTTTTCTCACCAGCATCCTTTAGATTAAAATTAAATTTCTTAATAGCCCAAAATGCTTTATGTTCCCATTCTACCGGTAAGTGGTATGTTTTACCAAAAATAAATCTATATGAGGACATTCCAATAAGAGTCATATTGGTAGTTTTGTATGCCCATAGTGTTGTATCTAATCTAGCAGACCAATTTAATTTATAAGGATTTACAACTTTTTCTAAGATTAGCTTTGTTTCACAATTTGATATTTTTGTTAGACCACTGGTCTAGAGATGATAAGCAGTAGAGGATCTATGCATAATATTATATTTTCTAACAAATTTTTTGATCCTCTTATTCCTAAAATGAGATCCTCCATCCGTAATAATCGCTCTCGACATTCAATAACTTGTAAAAATATATTTACTTAAAAATTTAGAAGCACTCTGAGCATCACATTTAAGTACAATCATAGCTTCAATCCATTTAGATATATAATCAATTTCAAACAATATATATAAATTTCTAAATGATGGCATAAATGGTCCTATAAAATATAATCCCCACACATAAAAAATTTCAACTTCAAATGTGTAATTTTGAGGCATTTCATTTTTTTTAGAAATATTTCCTACTTGCTAACATCGATTACATGTTTTAATATATTCATTAACATCTCTAAAAAGAGTAGGTCAATAAAATCTAGATTGCAAAATTTTATGTGCAGTTCTACAAGTTCCAAAATATCCTCAAAATTCAGAATCAAGACATCATTCAATTATTTGTCAAAATTCAGAATCATGACATCATTCAAATATTTGTTTAGTTTTGTTATTAGGTACACATCTTCTAATGATTAAATCTTTACACTGTTTATATAAATGTGGGTTATCCCAAAAATAGAATTTTGAATCCTAAATAAATTTCTTTAGTTGTTGATTCTTAACATCTGGTCGGAGAATATCACTCACATTGAAATTTACTATATCGGCATACCACAGTTTATCCTTCATATCAATATTATACAATTGTTCATCAGGGAAAGTTTCCATAATTTCATTTGTAAAATTAGTTAATATTTCTTATTGTAGTATAGACAAATGATCAGCTATTTGATTATCATTTCCCTTTTTATCTACTACCTTTTTATCCCTTTTTATCTACTACCACAAAATCAAACTCTTGCAGAAGAAGTATCCATCTAATTAATTTTGGTTTAGCATCCTTCTTTTACATCAAATATTTGATGGTAGAATGATCTGTATGCACTATACATTTGGCTCCAATTAAATAAGGTATAAATTTATCTATGGCATAAACAAGAGCTAATAACTCTCTTTCAGTAGTGGTATAATTAATTTGAGCATCATTTAGAGTTTCACTAGCATAATATATAACTTTAAGAACTTTGTCATACCTATTTTTCCTAAAACAACTCCAATAACATGATCACTAGCATCACACATTATTTCAAATGGTTTCTCCAAATTAGTTGGAACTTTTATAGGAGCAGTGATTAATTTTTCTTTCAATAGTTCAAATGCTTTTATGCATTCCTTATTAAAATTAAATTTCTTGTCCTTTTTAAAATTTGGCATAATCGCTTATAATTTTTGAAAAATATTTTATATAACGCCTGTACAAACAAGCATGTCCTAGAAAACTTCTCACGCCTTTAAGCGTAGTAGGACGCAGTAATTTCTCAATAACTTGAATATTTGTTGGATCTACTTCCATTCAACTTTTAATTAAAATACTAAAAATTGACATCATACATCTTTAAAATTTCACAGGTGCATTACATTGTCCAAAAGGCATTCCACGAAAAGCAAATGT
The DNA here is from genome assembly GCF_001263595.1 of Phalaenopsis equestris. Classification (NCBI taxonomy): domain Eukaryota; kingdom Viridiplantae; phylum Streptophyta; class Magnoliopsida; order Asparagales; family Orchidaceae; genus Phalaenopsis; species Phalaenopsis equestris. The sequence goes on along the minus strand of NW_018164444.1, from coordinate 27,781,219 downwards.
TCCATAAGGGCTTAAAAATAATGTTTTCTCTTGATCCTCAGGAGCAATCAAAATTTGGTGCTACCAAATATATCATCTAGAAAATAGTAATATTTGTATCCAGCCAATCTATCCAACATTTGGTCTAAAAAGGGTAATCAAAATTTGTCACTCCTCCTTTCTTTAAAACGCAGTGAATCAAACTTACCCAAACACTATCTGAAATTGGATATATAACTCCAGCAACTAACTATTTTAAGATTTCTTTTTTACAACTTCTTTCATTATTAGGTTTAATCTCCTCTGAGGATCAACTTTAGGTTTGTATTGTTCATCTAATAGAGTTTTGTGCATCAAATTCAAGGATTGATTACTTTAATATCTGCTAAAATCCTTCCAAAGGCCCTTTTATATCTTTTCAACATTTCTACTAATTTTTATTCTTGAATTTCAGTTAAATTAGAAAATATAATAATAAAAAATGTACATGAATCTCCTAAAAACACATATTTTGAATGTGTAGGTAATACTTTAAGTTCAAATTCAAGTGGTTTAATACTTGAAAAAATAAGATTTTTAATATCATTTTCCAAAAGGTCTAAAGTTTCATATTTGACTTGAACATAATCTAAATTCTCTTCTTTTATTTCATTCTCATCCTAAAAAAATTTTGACTTGAACATAATCTAAATTCTCTTCTTTTATGTCATTCTCATCCTAAAAAAACCTAAATTTTTTTCAAAAATTCATTTAAATCGCTCATTACTTAAATAATTAGTAACTTCCATTCTAAAACATTCATTATCTTTTTGTATCGCAGGATATTTCATATATTTTGCAGTATTAAACGTTACTTCTTGATCATTGACTCTCATTATTCATTTCCTTTTTGCACATCTATCACAGCTCTTCATGTTGCAAGAAATGGTCTCCCAAATATAATAGAAATCTCTTTATCTTCCGCCATATCTAATACAATAAAATCTACAGGAAAAAAAATTATTCACTTTCACTAATACAAAGCACATCTTCTATAGCTCTTTTTGGATAAGTTATTGATCGATCAGTGAACTGAAGAGTTACAATGGTAGGGGAAATCTCTCTTAAATCTAAATGCTTAAAAATTGATAGAGGCATTAGGTAATACTAGCTCCTAGATCACATAAGGCTTTTATAAAATAAATTTTCACCAATAACATAAGGTATTGTAAAACTCCCAAGATCTTTTAACTTTTCAAGAAACTTTTTCTGAATAATAGCACTGCACTCCTCATTAATTGCAACGGTCTCGTGATATACAAAATTCATTTTCCTGTTTAGTATATCCTTCATAAATTTCACATAACCTGATATTTTTTTGCAAATCTTTAATGAAAGGAATATTTATCAGTAACTTTTTAAGGATTTCCAAAAAGTTTATAAATTGTTTATCTTTATTCTTCTGTTACAATCATTGAGAAAATAGAGGTACATTTTTTCTAAGGAATTTTTATTGGTTTGTTTTCATCATTGTCGCTTTCAATTTCTACCTTCTCCTCCTCAACTTTAGTTTCTCTTTAGGTTCTTGTTTCCACTTTTTTTCCACTTTGTAATTGAATCACTTTAATTTTTTCCTTATTCTAATCTTTTGGATTACCTTCAACTGTACTCGGAAGAATTTCTGAAGGTCTGTTACTAAGTGCTGTAGCAATATGTCCTAATTGATTTTCAATATTCCTAATTGCAGTCCCTTGATTTTGTATTTGATTTTCATTTTTTAGCATTACTTCTTTCATAATCAACTTCTTCTCCTTAACTTGTAAGTTATTGATAAATCTAGGAGGATAATAAGGTTTATAGTTAGGATTCCCTTGGTTATTTGAATTTCTTGAGGGGTTCACCGATTTGTTATAATTATTCCAACTAAAATCAGAGTGATTTTTCTATCCAGGATTATAATAATTAGAATAAGGATTATTATTTTGATTATTTATAGTATTCAAAGTTTCATAAGATGAATGATTATCACTTATTTTTCCTATTGAATTTTCCTCTAATATTGGTGGAATTTGAGAATAGTTCACTCCAATTTGATCAATCTTTTTTGATATAATAGCAATTTGAGATGTTAAAATAGACATTGCATCATAATCATGACAACTAGCTACTCTCTTTAGATCTATGCATTGAGAGGGCCATTTAAAATTATTAGTAGTCATTTGCTCTATTAAAGAATATGCCTCATCAAAAGATTTTGACATTAATTATCCACCTACAGCAGCATCTTCAATAGATCTAAGTGATCCTACTAATCTTTTGTAAAAATGTCATTTGCTCTATTAAAGAATATGCCTCATCAAAAGATTTTGACATTAATTATCCACCTACAGCAGCATCTTCAATAGATCTAAGTGATCCTAGTAATCTTTTGTAAAAATTTTGAATTATTAACCAATCTGGTAAAGCATGATGTGGACATCAACTAAGGAGATCATTAAATATTTCCTAAGCTTCATATATTGATTCCCCTTCGAACTGATAGAAAGATATAATATCATTTCTAAGCTTAGCAGTTTTCGAGGGTGGAAAATATTTAGCCAAAAATATTTTTGTGATAGCCAAAAATTTTTGTGATAGTTCTCACCAAGTTCTAATAGATTCAGGTGCTAAAGAATTTAACCATGCTTTAGCTTTATCCCTTGATGAAAAAGAAAAAAGTCTGAGCCTGACAACATCATTAGACACTCCATCATATTAAAAGTGGCACATATTTCAAGAAAACTAGCAAGATGTAAGTTAGGATCTTTAGTAGGTGCTTCTCCAAACTAATTATTTTGTAACATTTTGATAATAGCAGGTTTAAGCTCAAATGAATTAGCAGCAACATCAAGATTTTGATTAGTCAAGTGAAGTTCATCTGCTTTAGAATTAGCATAATCTTATAAAGGTCTTTATCGATTTTCATTTATTGGATTATCTAAGTTATTCACCACTTCATTTAAATTTCTAATTTCTTTTTGTTATTTTCAAACTTTATTATTTTTGAACTTTTCTAATATTACGTTATAATTTTAAATCGTAAGGTACTAAACCTTTAGATCCAATACTACGCATAAACAAACATAATAAGCAAAGAAAATTTTCTTAAAAATTCTCTTAAATGATTTTAATTTATTTATGATTTTTTTAATGATTTTTAATTTTTTTATATATAAATTAATCACTTAATTTTTTTTAATGATTTTTAATTTTTTTTTTATATAAATTTATCAATAAATTTAAAATTAATAAAGTTGACTCTGCTTTGCAGCAACACCAAAAACTTGGTTTGTTATTTATGAATAGGAAATTAGAGCAAATTATGTTCGGATTCTACGCAAGTATATGTATCGTTATTAAGTAATACATAACTTTTTGTTTAAGTGTCAAATATCGATCCCACGGGGAAGGTTTAAATTTGAGATGATAATATAGATTAGGAATTTCACAATAATAAAGAAAATCTACTAAAATAATTTCAAATGTTTAAGGTGATATCATAATTAAATTATCAACTACTAGCAAGCCTGTAAAGTAAAGTTAAACTATAACTACTTAAGTATGTTTCTGTGAAGAAATTATCAAATATGAGAAATCATCTTTCCCACTACAATGAGTTTTTGGTTAAATTTGAGAGATAAATGGTTTGAATTTGTATTGTGTCAAATAGGAGTAAATTTAACTCTCTACCCTTAGTAAAGTGTTATAGAGAATTGTTGGCTAATCTTAGGTTTAGTCTCTAAATCCATAGTTAGCCTGGGAGGATACCGGCTCTCACTCCAGAGCTCCCACTTCCCTTCCCCTAAAGGCTAACTCTCCTTCTTTAGTTCTTAAACACTAAGACCAAATTGGGGATTTTAGTCTGTCACCCTAGAATCTCCAATTCTTCACCAAACAATATATGTTTCTCTACTTATTTGCACCAAATTCCATGAACAAAACACTCCTTCATAGACTTCAATGTGATTCTCTCTATGTTGTAGATCTCATACTCTATTTTCTGGATCATATGTTTCACAATAGATTTTAACATTTCGATTGGCCAGATCAAAAAGTAAATTAAGAACAGAGTGGAAAAATCATAATAATTTTTTTTTAATTCATCACAAATTATTAACATTTAAAATCATATAAAACAAAATTATCTCTTCATTTTACTATATCTCAGAGTAGGGAAAAGGATAAAGAAAACTACTCAGACCGCATGAGAAAGATACAACAAAATATGAATTTCATAAATAAAAGAATGTTTACACAAAAAAATAAACAAACACTACTTATCTTTAACTCTTTCTCAAAGCAAATCTTTCTCAAAGCAAATCCCTTGTAGTCTCTCTTGGACTCTTTCTCTCTTTACAAGACTCTTGATTTTCTCTTTAAAGATATATGGAAGAAGAAATCTCTCACTTGTCTCCCTCTCTTCTCAACTCGTAGGGGAAAATCACACTTAGACTCACCACACTAAACAATAGAACACTCAAGTAAACTCAATTACACTCTAGCTCCCGCTAACTACCACTTTTTTAGTGCAATTTTCACTCTAAATACATCATAATGTCGGTTCTCTAAGAGGTACCTCCAATAACTCTTCAAAACGCATCTAGATTCATCAAATCTTCTTTAATTTTGCCCAACAACAACCTTAACACCGTTAGGGCCCACGATGGCGCTGTCGGTGCCCGTGGTCCCAATTTAATTTTATATTTTCTATCAAATGGTGTAGTTGACAGCCAGTCTGGCTCCATTGGCATATCTGCTATTCCAAACTCCTGTTTCATGCTGGCGCCATTAGCGTCCTTGCTGAGTTTTTCTTCAAAAATGCCATTTTGACTCCAAATTCCATCCTTTTTGCCTCTTTTTTTCTTCGAGCCCTAAAAATCATCAACTTGCAATAAAACATAAAAATACCTTCCTTTAAAATATAATATCACTAAAAATGAGTCTAAAATATAGGTCTAAAAATGTATATATTTTTTGTGCATCATGCATCAAGTTTTTGGCACCGTTGCTGGAGAAGTAACAAAAAGTATTATTAAGTATTATATTTTATTTTATTTAAAAAATTTATAAATAATAAAAAAAATTAGAGTGTTTGTAGTTTAGTTTGAATATTTTTGTATTTAAGAGTGTTTCTTTTTTTTAATTACTTGCTTTATTTTGTTTATGCATAGTGTAAGTTCTGAAAATTTAGTACCTTATGATTTTGAACTAGAGAGAACTGTTAGAAAACTTTGAAGACAAATAAAAGAGAAAGATCATTTTAGCAAAATGGCATACAATTTTAACAATGTTGGAAATGAAAATGAACATCGCTAGAGACCTTTAAGAGAGTATGCTAATCTTATAGCAGATGAAATTTCTTTAAGAACACAAACCCTACTGTAGCTGCCAGCTGCCAATTCATTTGAGTTTAAACTTACTATTATCCAAATGGTGGAAAACAATCAGTTTAAGGGAACACCAACAATCAGTTTGGAGGAACACCAACTGAAAATCCTAACTTACATCTTGCTAGTTTTCTAAAATTTTGTGCTACATTTAAACATGATGAAGTGTCGAATGATGTTGTCATGCATAGACTTTTTCCTTTTTCACTAAGGGATAAAGCTAAGATGTGGTTAAACTCATTAGTGTCTGGGCCTACCATAACATGGGGAGATTTATCACAATAATTCTTATCTAAAAATTTTCCACTTTCAAAAACTGCTATACTTAGAAATGTTATCGCATCTTTTTATCAGTTTGAAGGGGAATCAATTTACGATGCCTGGGAAAGATTTATAGACAATGAGACTGTTGTGAGACTGTTGCACTCAACAAAGACTGTTGCACTCAACAAAGAGTGTAGTGCTAAAATTCAGAAAAAGCTTCCTAAAAAACTTAAAGATCCTAGAAGTTTTACAATTCCTCTTTCTATTGGTAAATGATTTTAAGGAAAAGATTTATGTGATTTAGAAGCCAGTATTAATCTTATGTTGTTATCAATATTCAGAAGGTTGGGCTTAGGAGATTTTCACCAAAAACTGTAACTCTTCAATTAGTTGATCGTTTGATTACCTATCCTAAAAGAGTTATAGAAGTTTTTTTGGTAAATGTTGATAAATTTATCTTTCCTATGGACTCTATTTTATTAGATATGGATGAAGATAAAAAAATTCCTATCATTTTAGGAAGACCATTCCAGCCACTAGAAGAGGTTTTATAAATGTGTAGAAAGGAGAACTAACTATGAGAGTTAGTGATCAAGAGGTTACATTTAATATTGCAAAATTAATGAGATACCTTATAAAAGAGTAAGAGATTGAAGGCTTCAACATGGATATTATCGCATATTTAAGCCATGAATATTTTAAGAAGAATTTTGAAATATTTTATTTAAGCCATGAATATTTTAAGAAGAATTTTGAAAGAGAATTTGAAAAGGAATATATGGAATATCAAGATGAGGATAAAATTAATGATGAATCTATGAAAGTGAGCAAAGTGGATTTGGATTATGTTAAGGAAAAATGTGAAATGTTAGATCTTATAGAAAGAAATAAGAATTTGATTTCATCTATTGAGAAACCTCATGAACTAGAACTAAAAACACTTCCTACACATTAGAATTATGCATTCTTATGAAATTTATCCACTTTACCTGTTATAGTATCCTCAGAATTAACTAATATGGAAGAACAACAGTTATTAGAAATTTTAAATAGATATAAAAAAGCCTTTGGATGGACATTAGCTGATATTAAAGGAATCACTCCTTCAATTGGTATGCATAGAATCTTATTATAAGATCAAAATGAACCAAGAGCTGATCCTTGAAGGAGAATAAATCTTATGATGAAAGAAGTTGTGAAGAAAGAGATTTTAAAACAATTAGATGTTGGAGTAATATAGCGTATTTCAGACAGTGCTTAGTGTCGACGCTATTTCGGGTTGGTTTGTGAGGAGTTGCCCGTAAGAAGTTGTCGGTCACCGGAATTGAAATACCGTCGTCCGCTTCGGAAGAACGTTGAAGTATGAAATCAAACTGACCTCATATTTTTCATAATTTCAAGTGAAAGAGCACTGTACCTCAAATCCTATATCTATCCCAAAGGGTAAACACAAGACTTGAGGATGAGGCTCGATCATAAATTCAAATAAACTAAGAAATATATGACATCAGTTTGTTCTACGAAACCATTTTATTTGTAAGCTGATAAGTTCCCCTATTTAATATAAAAGATTAAATAGGGTTTTTATTAAGTTGGGTTCGGACATGCTTCCTATAAGGGCAAGCCTCTATAGTTAATTACATCTCAAATGACCAAAGCCACCTAAGAAGAATCTCGATAAAAATCAAGAAATATTATTTTCAAGGATTTTCAAATGGTAGGACTCTTCAATGAGATCAGACGTAGAGGTGTGAAAGGGGATTAGTTCAAATTTGGAACATTTTATTGTAGAATCCAAAGAAGGAAAAACTAGGGGATGTCATGGATCCAGAGGAGAACCTCGGTTACTTCCCAAGCAATCCTAATATTTGGCTTCATTTTTTAGGATAAATATTTAGGTGTTTCATCCTGTCAATTTTATTAGTTAGGGCTTACATTCATGTGAAACGATCACACAAATAGCCTGGAAGATGTGAGGATTTAGGTCGTGACAAACGACAACCTCAGAATCTTATGATGAGTTAGGGCTTATATTTTATAGCAGGGCTATGCAAAGGCCTAAAGATAATGTGAGGATTTACGTTGCATAAGCAAGAAACCTCGAAGTCCTATGGCTTTGTTGTTTAAGTCTAAGGAAGGAAGATTGGTTTAGTTGGGGAAGACATGCTTTTTTGTTGAAGATGGTCGTGCTGCCCACCATGCTAGCTCCAAGCTCCTTGTTGCGACGAGTTTGAGTTATCTAACGTGTCAAGTTATAATGTCAAACCAGGTGGCCCTATGGTTAAAGTTATTTAAATTTTATGAGG
>NW_018164444.1:27771883-27772930 GCF_001263595.1 Phalaenopsis equestris | reverse complement strand
TTTAGCATGCAAATTTGCAGGTATAAAAGTAGAGTATGAAAAACACAGTATGAAAATACAAGAAAGTCAACACTGAAAACTATAAAAGTGTACCTAGCGAGTCTTCTCGTTCCACCACCTGAAGCTTGAAATGCATGTTAAGGCAGTTTATGAAGAGCAGGAAAAGTAAAGTTTTGGTAATTTTCCTAACCCTATGTCATATCTTGGTGAGTCCTTAGAAGTTTAATTAAGCACGACTTTATAAAGAAAGATATACTAAATTTAGTAGATCTCCGAGATGTCCAACATATCTGAAGAAAGAAGCAGGTCCAAGAACCAGGTCCACGCTACTCTCTCGCTGCCTGGTGGAAAATCCCGAGTTCTTTTTAAACTGATTATGTTGCTTAATAATTCATCCTATAAATACCCTTAATGCTCAGTGAACATTGAAGTCTCAATCATCCCTAAGAAAGGGGTAATTATCATTTATCATTTAATTTGAAAATTATGCTCGTGAAGGCCCTTAAAAAGGCAAGTTAGTGTAATTTGAACATGAGGCAAATTTTTAATCCTAACTGGGTTTCGTGGTGTTTCAAGGATGTTTGATTATGTTATGTTTATTTCTCTAATCCTCATTTAGTCAATTTTGATTTAGCCTAAGTCACCACTAAGCCCTTAAGACCTAGGTGAGTATTTTATTTAGTTTTGAAAAGGGTTAAGCTTTAAGTGGTCATGATTCATGATTTAAATTTTATTTGAAAATCAAAATAGGGGTATTAAATTGATAATTATTTTACTTCAAAAGTCATACCCCTAAGTCTATGATCCATGATCATTTAATTTTAATAAACTTCCAAATTTTAATAATTTAGAAATTTAATTAAGAAATTGAGATTGGTTTCTACCAATTAACCCCTTTGTCTTTCAAACATCAAATGAATTGATTAAGATTAGAGGTTACCTATTCTCCCTCCTTCAATTAAGCCTAACTGTTAATTTAAGGCAAAATTTCCAAAATTACACATTTGCCCCTAAGGCTCTAACACCCTAAGGCTCTAACAACTTAAC
>NW_018164444.1:27752483-27771871 GCF_001263595.1 Phalaenopsis equestris | reverse complement strand
TCAAATTCAATTCAAATGACTTTGAAATTTTTAACCTACCTCATTTATGGGTCAATTAAGACATGAGAGGAGAAGATGTGATTTTTCAAGATTTAATTTATTTTATATAATTATTTTTATGGAAAAATAGGATTTTTCAAAGAAAATTCCTAACTTGACGAAGGTAAATTTTAATCGTACTGGAGGTGTACCTAGACTATAGAAGCCTTTGAACAAAGTTTCATAATTTTTTGAATTGCCTGTGATTTATTAAAATTATTTTATGTTTTGGGTTATTTAATAAAAATAAAATAGTTTAGGTGGTGAAAGTTAGGTTTTGCATTTTTAAAAAATCTCCCTAGGGTCAGAGGACTCAGAGGAACAAATTTTATAATTTTCTGATTTTTCTTTGATTTATTTTAATTATTTTAGTGAAAACTCATTTTTAGCCCTTAAAAAATTATTTTAAGCTTGAAAATTCAATATCTTTATTTAGAAAGTCAGGAAAAATATTCTAATTATTCCTAAGTGATTAGGAAGCAATTTAGAATATTTCAATGAGTTTTATTATTTTTTTGATTTTTATGAATTTTTAATTATTTTAAATATTTAAAAAAGGCTAAAAATCAAGTTTTTATTTTAAATATAAATTTTTTTTTTATAAAATATCTCTGCGAGAACTCAAAAAACTAAGTTTTATAATTTTTTGCCTTATACTTTGATTTTTAAAAATCATTTAAGTGTTAAAAGTGGTATTTATCTTTAAAAATCAACTTAAGTTGTCAAATAAACTCAAAATATTTTGAATAAATTTTTATGATAAGTTCTCTGGATCATAAATGACAGTAAAGATCAAAAATCAAGTCATTTAAATGTTTATATTTGCCAAAATTAATTATCTTAGTGATTTGGGGTTTGTAAAATTTTAGAGTATTTTAAATGAATTGACCGATGAAACTATTTCTAAAAGTTTCTCTAGTCATGGTGGACCTTCTAAAATTTTCTTAGGATTTTCTAATCAATATGATAATTTTCATGATTATTTTAAAGAAATAATGTGCATTAAACTTGAAAAATATGGATCTCTGTATAGGAACCTCCTCTAACTTTAGAAAATTTAGAGGATGTTTCCCTTTACAGAGGGTACAATATGCCAAAATTTCAAGCCAAGGTGATGTGTGAATATGCATGGAAAATCAAATGACTCCAAATAGTATTTAATTAATTTAAAATAAAATATGCATAAAATGGTCTTGAAATTTATTCCACATTGTTATCCTCTCTTGATTAAGCAAGAGGTTATTTTTATTTTATTTTTGTGATTTTTCTACACAAAGTTATGGATTTTTTAAGTTTGGGGGTATTTAAATAAATAAAAAAAGCCATATTTATCTATTTAAACTGTGCATGCCACCTCAACCTACGATGGCTCCGCGCTTTGGTTCGACGCTGCCCTCCACGTAGCTTGCTGACTTGGCTTGATGTTTATGTCCCGAAGCGTTGTCCAGCTCAATCTCCTCCATCCATTTAATACACACTTGATCAAACAGCTCCCCATCATCATCCTTGATAGAATGATCCCGTGACCGTCCACACTAAAACCCTAAGATCTTAGTAAGATCTTAGCCTAAACTCAAAGCCTAAACTCAACCAAATCACTTTGAGTTTAATCTTATGGACTCATCTAAGTGAGTTGAACACATCCATATAGTTAATGTACCATGAAATCAAGCCTAAGTAAATGGAGAATCAAAATGAGCTTGGGAGGAGGAGAATTTTTATACCTTTGCTCTGAGAAGTGAAGCTTTGATCAGAGGGGGATTGAGTCCCTCGTCTTAGTGTAAGGCCTAGGTATGAATTCGATCAATCTTGATTTCAGGTGTTGGTCTAGACCTATGGTGGAGGCTATTTCATTGGGTAATTCGATGGGGCTTTAGCTTCTTTAATTATTGTGAATGTGTGGGTGAAGTTAATTTGAGTTTGGTGGGAAGTTAATTTGATGTGGGTGAAGTTAATTTGAGTTTGGTGGACTGTGGATGTGTATTGGGTTCTGTCCTGGTTTTTGGCAAGGTTTTAAGCTCAAAATTTAGCTCCAGCAGTGGGAATTGGTGGGAAAAAATAGTTGGAATGCACTGAGGGGATCTTAAGGAAGCTCTGTGAGAAGTTTGGAGAGGCCTCTCTAGGAAAATTTCAGCACCTCTCCAATAGCCGAGGGAGGTGAGTTTTTATAAAAATGGTCATGGGGTGGCTCTCAGGGCACAAGTTTGAGTGCATTGTGGTGCTTAGGTGGAGGGCAAAGGAGCTCTTCAATTTGAATTGGATGAGCTGGCCTCTAGGTTTGATTTGGGTGAGGTGTCACCGCTGGGCTGGCCGGCCGGCCAAGGGGAGGTGGCCAGGTGCTCAGGGCATCCTTAGAAATCTTTCACAACAATTTTATGCAAATGTATTTTGATTTGGCAAGGATATCTTAAGAATGTGCATTTTTGGGAATAAGATCTCTTAATTTTGGGGAATTTTGGTCCATGGCTCATCTAGCTTGGGTTAGATGTGTTTTGGCTTAGCCTTAGGGGTCAACTAATGGCTTAGGTGGAGTTAATTTGGTTGCTTTAGGGTGGTTAGGTCACATTTAGTGCATGGGTCCAAGTGAGTGAAAATGAACAAAACTTGTGTGTCAATTGGCCCAAATAAATATTGTATTTTGGTGTAGATGATCATAAGGAACAACTTTTGTGAAGGATGGAAGTAGTTTTGAGTTCAATTGAAGGGTCAATTTGAAGGAATTTTGAACCTTAATCAATTTGGTTATGTTGGGCTAGACTTGGGTCTAGGTTGGGTTAGCCTTGGGATACATCGAAATTTATTATTTTAAATGGTCAATTGGCACCTCATGAGGAGTTTTCAACATGAATTGGATGCCAATTTGGAGGTTAAGGCAATCAATTGAGTGAAATTTGGGGACTTAGCCAATTTGGGGCAAAATTTAGGAATTTTGGATTTTGGGGCTTTACCAAGGTGAATTTATGGTTGATTTAGATGTATATGGATGTTATCAAGATTTTTCAACATTAACTGGGGCCAATTGACTAGGCTATGGGTTCAATTTGGTGAGATTAGGTCATATGGTCAAAATTGGGGCTTTAACCTCACTCAAAATTGGGTTCAAATCTTGGACCAATTGAGCTTAAATTTGGTTTAATTTGATCATATCAAAAGTTAATTTGAGTTTAGGATTGAAATTGAGGTCAATTGAGGTCATATTGATGGACATTTTAATTGAAATTGGGGAATTTGGGTCTTTAAAGGCAAAGTTGGGGGTTTTGGTTAAAGGTAGTTAAATTGGCCAAATTGGGTCATGTGGTAGTTGAGAGAAATGAAATTGGGAATATTTAAGATTTATTGGGATATTCTGGGAATTTTTGGAATTTTGGAATTTTGGGTCCAAGAGGGGTATTTTGGTAATTTGGGGGTGTTTTAGGGGTAAAAGGCCGAGATGGGTATTTTGGTAGAGTTGAGGTACCAATCATCACCAACAAGCCATGGAACAATTGAAACCCCATTTTGGGTCCTCTACATAGTGGTCTTAGCCCAACCATAGCCTTAGAGCTAGTAGATTTAGGGGACCATCTACATGAGTATCCCAAAAGATCAAGGGATCTAGGCTAGAAATTTGAGTTTAGGGTTGTGAGTGAATGTGGGTGTATAAGAGTGTAGATGAGTGTAGTGAGTGCCTTAGCTCTAGACCAATACCCAGGGTTAACCTTAAGGTTCAACAGTCCTAAGGGTGACTCATCTTGAGTTTCCCCCGTAGTGATCCCACCTACTAAATGCTAGAGGTTGAGACCAACATGTGGTACTTCAAGTTGAGTAAAAAAGATGGTATAATTTCTAATGGTGAGGGTTCCATGTCTATTTTTCTAAGAATAGTAAATAAGAAAAATCCTGTGGCTAGACCTTAGCCTATTAAAAGGGAAAAAAACAAACCCTCAACAAAAAATGAGGTCAATTATTGGACCCCCAATAGGTGTAGTGTGTTGGTAAAACACACCGCATGTATTGGAATTAACCGACAAGATCAACAAAAACCAATACAGCCTCTAAGTCAACAAACTCAAAAATTTGTGTAGGGTCGTGTGTGCGATTTGTTTCTGTCGGGGAATTAGCAGGTGTGTGTTTTATCAAGTCGAGAAGTAGGGACTCTCGCTGAGGATTGGAGAGCTGACTTTGAGTTATGAAATTTCAAAGATTTCTAAAGAATGGGAGTCAGAATGTAAGTGCCGACCTTGAGGTGGGAATTGAAATTCAGATATCAATTCAAAAAGAGAGAGAGAGAGAGAGAGAGTCGGACTGTAAGGACCGAACTCAAAAATAATGAATCAAAAATGTAAGACTGGGGATTGAAATGTATGTCAATTCTCAAAAGAGAGTGTTGGAATGCAAGGACCAACTTCAAATGTAACGAATCAGAAATATAAGAATGAAAATTGAAATGTATATCAATTCTCAAAAGAGAATGTCGGAATGTAAGGACCGACCTCAAATGTAATGAATCAGAAGTGTAGGACTGAGAATTGTAATGTGTATCAATTCTCAAAAGAGATCAAAAGAGAACTCAAAAGAGAATGTCGGAATGTAAGGACTGACCTCGAATGTAATGAATCAGAAGTGTAGGACTGATTTAGGAATAAGAATTGAAATGTAGGTCAATTCTCAAAAATGGGTGTCGGAATGAAAGGACCAACCTTGAATGAAATGAATAAAAAATGTAGGACTGATTCGGAAGTGAGAATTGAAATGTAAGTATCAATTCGAAGATGGTGAACATTGAAATGTAGGTATCAATTTGAAGATGTGAGAATTGAAATTTAGGAATTGAAAGATGGTGAACATTGAAATGTAGGTATCAATTTGAAGATGTGAGAATTGAAATTTAGGTATCGAAGAATTGAAATGTAGGTAGAAATGTAGGTATCAATTCGAAGATGGTGAGAATTGAAATGTAGGTATCAATTCGAAGATGTGAAAATTGAAATGTAGGTATTAATTCTAAGATGTGATAATTGAAATGTAGTTATCAATTCAAAGATGTGAGAATTGAAATATAGGTATTTGAAATATGAAATATAGGTATCAATTCGAAGATGTGATAATCAGGATTTAGGTACTGATTCAAAGATGTAAGGATTGAAATTTAAAAAGAGCTCGTGGTGTTGAATTTGCAGTAGTCACGTAGAAAGGTTGATTTTGTTGAAAAAGATTTGTAGAGCTTTGTGGAATTTTGTGCAGAATACAAAATTCTACGGGGTTGTGAAGAGAGTTGAGGTAGATAACGATGGTTGTCCTGTGCGCACAAAGAGTAGGAAATTCCAAAAATTGAAGCATCCACTCAACAGGTCTATTTTATTTTCTTACTGTTTCTATCATATTTAATTTTTCATAATATATTTTTTTTAATTTTTAATTTTAATTGGTTGATTTTTTTTCTTTCTCAAAATTTTCATTATATTGAGGATAATTAAAAAATTTGGACCCGATCATAGACATTTGGCCACATAGATAACCCTAAAATAATCAAAGTTTTAATGTTTCAAAGAAAGCAGAGGCAAGCGGCATTGAGCAGCATCAGTTTGCATAATAGGTTTTCAGGTATCGTCCATTTATCGGTAACATGGGTCTTTTGCATCGAAAGTCCACTAACTGGTAGGCTCCTTTTGTGTAGACCTTTTCAACGACAAATGGTCCCTCCTGAGTTGGCTCGAACTTCCCACATACTTTGTGGTGAGCAAGAATATATCATTTTAGCATAAGAACGAGGTCGCCAATTTTGAATGTCCTTGGGCGGACCAATTTGTCATGGGCTTGTACCATCTTTGCCTGGTAGAGCTCCAAATGTTAATTTGCTTCTAGTCATTTTCCCTCAAGACTCTCCAGTTCTTCAAGTCTGAGTTTTGGACTTTCTTATGTTGTGAGTTGATTGGCAACGCCGACCCTGAGAGATGGTGTCTGAATTTCTAGCGGTAGCACAGCCTCGGTCCTGTACACAAGCATATAAGGTGTACACTGAGTGGGAGTCCTTAAAGTCATCCTGTAGGCCCACAAAGCTTCTAACAGTTTGTTATTCCAATCCCTCAATCCCTTTTGTTTTCATCCAGTGTTTTCTTCAAAATATGTACCAGTGTCTTGTTGAAAGCTTCAGCCTGACCATTTGCTCTGGGATAGTAAATTGTAGAGTATCTCCAATATATCACATGTATTCTAACGAAATTGTTGATCTTTGTACTTTTGAAAGCTGTCCCATTGTCAGAGATTATTCTTCGTGGTACTCAAAAATGGTAGACAATTTGGCTTTTTAAAAAATTGAAGGACGTGTTGTGTCGTAACCTCACGTAACTGTATTGCCTCTGCCCATTTGGAGAAGTAATCTGTAGAGGCAAGTATAAACCTGTGTCCTTTAGAAGATGGAGGGTTTATCGAACCTATAGCCCTAAAACTTGAATGGCCACGAGGCAACTGTTGGGTGTAGCACATTCAGAGGCTGGTGTAAGACCACCCCATGCACTTGGCTTTGGTGACATCTTCTGGTTGTATCCATGCAATTAGACATCATTTCTGGCCAATAATATCCGAGTCTTCTGATCTTCATTTTCATTTTTGACCCTGACTGGTGAGCACCACACAATCCGGCATGTACCTCTTTGACAATATTTTCTGCCTCGACTCTGCTCAAACACCGTAGCCACATTTGGTCGAACGATCTTCTGTAGAGAACATTTCTCACTAGGGCGTAAGACATGGCCATTCTTGTGATGTGGTGCCCCTCAGACTTATCTTCTGGTAGTTTTCTAGTATGTAAATATTCTATTAATGGCTTACGCCAATCTTCGTTGATATCTGCAACTGTATTTATTGTTTCTTCTTTCCCAAGCTTGTGTAGAGTTTTGAAGTCATTTTGAGACAAGACTCGTCTTCCTTGCACCGTGACTTCGATGGAATCCTTCGGGGGACATGCCATTTCCTTAACGAGTTTTGCTAGAGCGTCGGCACGAGCATTATCTCCCCGAGGAATCCGGTAGAAAGTCACATAAGGGATTTGTTCCATGAGATTTATTGTGTACTGATGGTACTCTGCTAGTCTTGGTTTTAGAATTTTGTATTGTCCGATGACTTGCTGGATGACAAGTTGAGAGTCACCATAAATGGCAATATTTTTTATATCCTTTGAGATTGCCAATTCCAATCCGGTGATTAACGCTTCATATTCTGCTTAATTGTTGGTACACGGCTCTGTTAGGTAGTATGAGAACCTCAACATACCCTTATATGGCGTAATAAAGATCAAATGAATCCCTGCTTTGCCTGGTATAACTGTGCTTTATCCTTTGTCTTTCCTGGCTAACGAAGCACCATCAAAGTACATTTCTCAGCGTTGTGCATTAGAAAATTCCATTTGTAGTATTTGCTCATCTGGTAACTCATCATTAAGAGAGGACCCAACTGGCAGTGGGTGTGCAGCGAGAAAGTCTGCTAGTATATGTCCCGTGATAGGACAAAGCCGAACAAAGGTTATATCAAATTGCAATAAGATCATTGACCATCTTGCTAAACATCCGGAGAGTGTTGGTCGGGTCATCAAATATATCAAATATTGCATGGGTCATCAAATATTGCATTGGATTAACTTTCAAAATTAGAATAATCTTATGAGAAAGCATGTAATGTCTAAGCTTTTGGGAGGTGAAAATTAATGTCGATAATGCTTCTCAATAGGTGGATACCTTATCTCCGTCAGTATTAGACAACAACTCAAGTAGTAGAGTGCGATATCCTAAAATTTAGAACTCCAAAATTTTTGAAAAAAATAATCATAAAATATGAGAGAGTCATCCAAAGCCGTGGTATAAAGTATTAAGGGTTTCCCCGGGATAGGGGCTGCCAAAACAGGAGGTGTCATTAGATATTGTTTAACGTCCTCAAAGGCCCTCCTCAAAGGCCCAGCATTTCTCTTCCCAAATAAATTTGGCGTCCTTTATAAATAATGCCGAGAAAGGTTGACACCTACCTGATAGATTAGAAATAAAGCGTCTCACATATGCCAACTTCCCTTGGAAGGAACGTAGTTGTTTTAATTTTTTAGGGGAAGGCATTTCCAAGATAGCTTTAATTTTATCCGGGTTAATCTCGATTCTCTGATGACGGACAACGAATCCTAAAAATATCCCAGAGGTAACACCGAAGGCGCATTTTAATGGATTCATTTTAAGGTCATACCATCATAACCGTTTGAACACAATCCTCAAAATGTAAAAACAGTCTATTTTTTGTTTACTTTTGATAATCAGATCATCCACGTAGCATTCTACTTGATTGTAAATGAGGTTGTCGAAAATCTTCATCATTGCACGCTGATATGTTGCTCAAGTGTTCTTTAGGCCAAACGGTATCACTGTGTAGCAAATAATTCCAATCAGTGTTCTGAAAGCTGTAAGCGCTGCATCCTCGGGAGCCATCTTAAATTGGTTGTATCCCGACGATCCGTCCATGAAGGAGAAAACTTCATGTGTCGAAGCGATGTCCACCATCATTTATGGTATACGTAGTGGAAACTCGTCTTTTGGAGATGCCTTGTTCAAATCTCTGAAGTCAACACAAACGCGAATCTATCCATTTTTCTTCTTAACAGGTACAATGTTAGCCAACCATGTCGGGAATTTCTCTTCTTTAACAAAGTTGGCATCTATCAGCTTTTTTACCTCAGCGATGACTGGTTGTTCTATTTCGAGACGCATTCTCCTGGGAGCCTGTTTTACTGGGGTTATATTTATGTCCACCCCAAGTTTATGGTTGCAACTTTTGCTGACAGTCCTGACATTTCAACGTAGCTTCATGCGAAGCAATCTTTGAATTATTTTAATAGTTTGACCAATACTTCAGAATCTTCATCATTAAGTAGAGAACTGATAAATGTAGGTCGGGGTCATTCTTCAGTCCCGAGGTTAATCTCTTTCAATTCATCAATGGTGTATTTAATTTCCTCCTCAAATTCTAGCGGAGCATATTCTATTAGTTGATCATTATAGTCATCTCTATATTTGAGGTAATCCTCTTCTGATTCACTAGTAACAACCATACAAAATTCAGAATCATCGACTGGTCCAACTGTATCGAATCCGAGACCTTCTTTTGAGTTGGGAGTTCGACTCTTAGCATTACATAGTTTTTCAAAAAGTTGAAATTTATCTTTTGGCATTTGTTTTGGTAAGTGTCCCTATTGAATTAAATTTTGAACATAAAGTGAGAAGTAACCAAAAGGCAAATCCATTAATTCATTAGAATCAACATCCAAATTTACATGTTTTTCAAACTCAGTAGAGGTAGAAGCACGGTAAAATTTGATCGGCTTTGAACCAACACTACGGACTTCCTTGACCTCTGAACTCACGAACTTTTATGGGAGAATTGGAATAAGGGTCATAGTATTCACATAGTGCTTTATCGGATCATACATTGTTTCATATTCATTCTTTTATGTATCTTCTAGGGATACTCGTACTAAGGTTTCTTCTGCTTTTTCATCATTATTTCATCTTCGAAACTATCTTCATGACCAATGTTGATAGTTGGCCTAGTACGTTCAACAATTAAATTGATCTTTCCTCGTCCGCGTCCCTGACCTCGCTCAGGTGCGTGAACTAAAAAAGAACCTCCACCAACTCATCGTAAGGGAGTGGTAGAAGGTTGTTGAAGCGGAGTTGTATGGCCTCCTTTTTGTGATTCTTTCAAATCTTTATCTTTGTTTGTCAGAATCTCGCGCGAGAAGACAGTCTTCCTTAGAGCCGCGTAAATGCAATTTTCTTGACCATCTTTGCGGTATTTGATGCACTTGTGTAGAGATGATGGAACCATATTGTGCTCATGAATCCATGGTCAACCCAATAGAGCGTTAAATGAGGTCTCGGCGTCGATGATATGAAATTTAGCGGTTGTTACGAGTTCTCTAACCTTCATAAGTAATGTAATTGATCCAAGTGCTCTTTCTCCCTTCTGGTTGAATCCTCTTAACATCATCTTATCGGTCGTAAGCTCTTGAGCTTTAATATCCAAATAGGCCAATGTCCGTAGCCTCACCAAGTTAAGAGATGCCCCAGGATCCACTAAAACTCTAGATAACACAAATCTGCTGATGTTGATGGAGATGTAGAGCGGACGGTTGTGGTCGGCGGTACCAAGCAGCAAGTCTTCAACTGTGAAGGTTACCCCTGACTGTTCTCTCAACGAGCAAACTTCATCTGAGGATGTTCTAGCCAACTAAGCTAAAAAACTTTCTGGATCAAGCAAAGCTGTAACCAAAGATTCTCTCATCTCCTTTGACAGGATGCGTCGTAGATGGTTAGTCGAGCACGCAACTTCCTAAGATGAGCTAGCGTGTTGTAGTCTACTTTGCATGATCCTCTGATTTTATCTTGAATATGTGGTTCTTCCACTGGTGGAGGTGGGGGTATCTTTTCTCGAGTCATTATCTGTTTTCCTTTATATGTTGGAGCTATTCTTGGTGGTAACACTTTTTCGCTCCTTAATTTCCCCACTCCTCAAGTTTACTTCTATAATTTTTTTTCTTGAGATATCATTACTGAATCTGGTGTCTCTTCCTCTTCGTCAAAAAGTTCTAAGTTGATGGCAAGCGGTGTACCATGACGCTTGAAAGTTGGCTCTTCATTATCGGTGCTGTCATAAGAGGTATCAATGATGTCTTCTTTGGACTTGACAACGAGTTCATCAGACTCGAGTACGATTTGAGGATCATTTTAGGGATCAAGATTGCAGCTAGATCGGTCATAATCGATTACGTTATTAACGGAAATAGTCAAAACGTAGCTGAAATCACATTCATTATATTCATAAGACCCCGGAGGGACAAAAGAGGGACAAAAAGATAATCATCCAAAGTCAAGGTTTTGAGGATTTTCTTCCCCAAATCCGAGATAACCAGTCTAGTAGTGGCAGCCCCTATCCTACCCCTCGTGCTATCAATTATGGCAGTGACACTTTTCTTCTTCTTGTTCTTTGTCCTTGATGATGACGGATCTCCTGGCAAAGTCTTCATCTCGAGCTCGGTATGCTGCGGACTCTGAATTGAGGCTTGTTTTGATGCAGACTATATTTTGTTTAGTATTTTCTTGGTCGATCTGCTCCAGACCTCATTCCATTCTTCTTCGGTGTTCGTAGAAGCTTGTTTCGATGAATCCTATATTTGATTAAGGACCCTCTTGAGTTCATCCCAATTTGTATTCCATCTATAATTGTACTCCATTTGTCTGTTCCAATATACGGATCGATTGAAGAGATTGACTGAGCTGAAATCATGCTGAAACCATGTTTATGGAACCTTTTTCAGGTTCTCTCAAATACTCCTTCGGGATTGTTATATTCTCTTCCTTGAGGTTCTTCGTGAGCCAGTCCTTAAAGACGTAACACTTGTCTATAGTGTGCCCAAGTTGCGACTACCTCTTTGGGTTACTTTGTATCTGGTAGTTTGAATTCTGGCTTCATCATCAATCTTTTGAATATTTTTGGTATGGCCTCATCCTTGAAGGAAAACACAACTTTCTGTCACTCTAACAGGGATATTCTTTTACCCGCTGTTCGAGGTGATCCCTCTTGAGGCGACCGTGGTTGGATTGACTGCTATGTTTCTGAGAGTACTGCGACGAAGACTGGCGATCTCTTATGCATATTTCTTTATCGGCTTCTTTCCTTTGTCAATAGTTACGACTACCCCTGATTTCTTTTCGAACACACTGGTCACTTTGGCCTTTTCATGTAGCTCCATGTGCTTCATTTCGTCTTGAATACTATTGGCTTTGCTGAGTAGCTTCTCGAAGGATTTGATGTTCACTCCCTTAAGCATGAAAGCTACTGGCCCATGAATGTTTTTGAGTATAATCTCAATTGCTAGATGTTCCTGTTGCTGAGGTTCACATTTCATGCTAAGGTTTCTCCACCTCAAAATATAGTTTGCCCTCAAAATATAGTTTTTCAAGGTTTCACTAGGCTTCTGCTTCTCCATCATGAGCTCTTTGATAGACACTTGGTGTTATGCCCCGACAAATCTTTTCATAAATAACTGTTCCAACTCAGAAAATGTTTTAACTGACCCGTTGGGCAAGTCAGCGTACCAGTCGAAAGCAATCCCGGACAAGCTGCTGACAAACTTCTAACAGAGTAGAGCTTCATTATTCCTCGTGTTGCCACTACTGGCTCGGAAATGTGCTATGTGCTGTCTGGGATTTCCAATCCCATCGAATATCTTGAAGTTTGGGGCCACAAAACCCTTTCGGGAAAGGCACGACATCGAACTCCTCCGGGAAAGTCTACCCTTTAAAATTGATGCACCGCCCTTGGACTGGGCTAAGGCATCCCGTACTTGTTCACTAGGCATCCCGTACTTGTTCAACCATTTGCTTGAACTCTTTTTATGGCATGCCACCTAACGGAGAATCCTTCTTTGGTTGTTCATCTTTGTCTGCCGATGTAGCCTCCCTTCTTTCATCTGTGATTCATATGATTTCTGGCTGATTAATCTCTGGAGAAGCCAATCTTGGTGCTTGTGATTGCCCCTGAATGGTCGCCATGGAGGTCATAGCTGCAGTTATCTCTTCTATTCTTTTCTCCAGTAGACTGACTTACTTATCTCTTAGGAGGATAATCCTACGCAGCTCATCTACGACGTTCTCTTCGGTGTGAGGTTGAGCCTCGTGCGTAGATGTGGTTGCCCATATTTCACCCATATTTCAATCACATGGACATCCATGAAATCCTCTTCCAGGTAATCATTGTAATCAAATCTTCGATGTCACTGTTAACAGAAACTCCGCGCTCTCAAGCTAACTCAAAAATCTTGATCCTGAGTTTCTCAACTTTTTCCTCAATTATCGATTCCTTGATTGCTTTAAGATCTGGAGGACCCTGATGGACATCTTCTGCTTGTTCCTCCATCTCGCTGGCTATTATCGCAACAATGTCAGATATTTCAGGCACTGGTTTTACTTCCTGTCCTGTAGGCTCACTGAACTGTATCGGTGCCGCGACCTTGTGTACGCATACCTTCTTCTTGTTCGACGATGATGTCTCAGGATCTGACGTCTTAGTAGAGACATCGCTATGTCGAGGGAAGTTATGCTCCCCGTTGTGTAGACCGGCTATAGTGTCAGGTAACCGTCTTGTCTTTATCTCTGGGATTGCAGGAATGACAGCTAAGATCTTCAGACCTAGTCTCGACTTAATCGGTCGGCGACCTGTGTGTGTTCGGTGGTGACTATAGCAGTATCAATTCGGTTTCCCAAATGGAACCAGACGGGAATACGGGTAGCTGGCTTTTCAGTTAACTTGTGAGACTTTTTAACAAACTTAACATCCTTCAAAATTTCTTCCTTCATACGAGGGGAAATTGCATGTCCCACTCGCTTAAGTAATTCACTAACAGAACATCCTTCCTTTGTAGCAAGCCTTCTGAAAACTTTGCTAACTCGGGTGATAAGAGTAAACATCTTTCCCTCCTCACCATGTCCATGAAGTGATGGTAATTTGGCAGCAATCTTCCACATACTCTCATATCCATCTGTATTTGTCAGAGGATAGAATCTACTCCCTCCTTTGAGTCCGGGTCAGTGGTACATTCCTTGAGCTCGAACCGATTTTAAATACAAGTAGTGAGACAGTTAATTCCTCAGTCGGGTCTTCAACGACCATCATTTCTTTCCCCTTGGCAGCAGCAAGGATAGCAGGTTTGACGGGTATCATGAAGGCAGTAGCTTTAGCCTTCTTACAGGCAAGGAAGTTCTGAAGGCAGTTTAAGCTGAATTATGCTGACGGTTCTTGCATTTCCGGAGCAGCGATCTTCATTACCACGAGTGGGGCTTTCCTGAGGATAACCTCGAGGTCTTCAAATCCATCTTCAAACTTGATGGTGGGAACGAAGTTACTGGCGCTGCGGTCCATTGACAGGTTGCAGAAAAAGGTCAGCATTGGGTAGGCCATTGCAACGAGCTTTAAAACAACAAGTTTTAGGGTTAGCTTTCTGGTAAAAAAAAAACTCGTAATCTTTAGTGCAATTACTAAAAATAGAGGTTGATCTGTAGATCGGGAGGGTCTTAATTTATGGGTATTTTTTAACCTTTTTATTTAAAATGGTGTAAGATTTAATTAAAATAAGAAAATTTCAAAGTGCGCGTAGTACGACACAATTTGTTTAATTTACGGAATGGCAAATCAAATTTGGAAGGGAGATGTGAAGAAATTTTAGGACCCAGTGCGGGACTTAATTAGTGATAAAGAATGCCCAGGTGGAATTAGTCCACCGACATACCTATTGGGGATCTGATCCCATATAAAAATTTAAGAAGTCAATAATGGCCTTCTGAACCCCTCTGTTCAAAGATGGTTGAACAGCTAGTCCTGAAGTCTAAGAGTTGGTGGTACTTTCCCAATATAAAAATGGGTAAAGTATGTGAACGAAAGAAGGGTAATTTGGTCCAAGGGGGACATGGACACATTACTGATGTGTGAAAAAATAATTTCTTTATTTGTATGGAGAGAAAAACACATCCCCAACGGAGTCGCGAGAAGCTGTCGGTGTTATTACGGGTTGGTTTATGGGGGTTGCCCGTAAGAAGCTGTTGGTTACCGGAATTGAAATCCCGTCATCCACTTCAAAAGGACGTTGAAGTATGAAATCAAACTGACCCCATATTTTTCATAGTTTAAAGTGAAAGAGCACCGTACCTCAAATCTTATATCTATCCCAAAGGATAAACACAAGACTTGAGGATGAGGCTCGATCAAATAAACTAAGGAAAGTATCATGACAAGTTCCCCTATTTAATATAAAGGATTAAATAGGGTTTATATTAAGCTGGGTTCGGACATCCTTCCTATAAGGGCAAGCCCCTATAGTTAATTACATCTCAAATGACCAAAGTCACCTAAGAAGACTCTCGATAAAAATCAGGAAATATTATTTTCAAGGATTTTCAAATGGTAGGACTCTTCAATGAGATCGGACGTAGAGATGTGAATAGGGATTGGTTTCAAATTTGGAACATTTTATTGTAGAATCCAAAGGAGGAAAAACTAGGGAATGTCATGGATCCACAGGAGAACCTCGGTGACTTCCCAAGCTATCCTAATGTTTGGCTTCAGTTTTGAGGAGAAATATTTAGGGGTTTCATCCTGCAAATTTTATTAGTTAGGGCTTACATTAGGTCATGATAAACGACAACCTCGGAATCTTAAGACGAGTTAGGGCTTATATTGTACAGCAGGGCTATGCAATGGCCTGAAGATAATGTGAGGATTTATGTTGCATAAGCAAGCAACCTCGAAGTCCTATTGGCTTTGTTTTTTAAGTCTAAGGAAGGAAGATTGTTTTAGCTGGGGAAGAGAGGCTTTGCTGTTGAAGATGACTGTGCTGCCCACCATGCTAGCTCCAAGTTCCTTGCCGCGACGAGTTTGAGTTATCTAGTGTGTCAAGTTATAACGACAAATCAGGTGGCCCTGTGGCTGATTTTATGTTATGGTTATCTAAATATTATGGGGCCGATTAAAGTTTATTAGAGCAGCACCGGTTAGGATCCTACGGTTCCCTCATTCTAGCACCACTATTTTCTATTGGATTCATTTATTCCAAAAGAACTTACTAAACTCAACTTAATGAGTTCCATAATTTCATTTAAACCGTGGGAAGCCTCGTTAGCAACCGTAGGTTACCTCCTCCGAGAGATTCCCTATCCTCCGATAGAGACATCTTAATTTAGTTGAAGTTGTAGTTTTGTGTGATGTCAGTGATTAAATTTTGAGTTATTTTATATTTTGAATGTGTGACGGTGAGTTTTATCTTGGTTAATTTTAATTTTGATCTTGGTTTTAGTTATGTGGCTAACCTGATAGTTTAAGTTTTCATGCAGGGTGACGTCGTTGTTTAGCATGCAAATTTGCAGATATAAAAGTATAGTATGAAAAACACAGTATGAAAGTACAAGAAAGATAAGGCTGAAAATTGTAAAAGTGTACCTGACGAGTCTTCTCGTTCCACCACCTGAAGCTTGAAATGCATGTTAAGGCAGTTTATAAAGAGCAGTAAAAGTAAAGTTTTGGTAATTTTCCTAACCCTATGTCATATCTTGGTGAGTCCTTAGATGTTTAATTAAGGATGACTTTATCAAGTAATATATATTAAGTTTAGAACATCTCTGAGATGTCCAACAGATCTGAAGAAAGAAGCAGGTCCATGCTACTCTCTCGCTGCATGGTGGAAAATCCCGAGTTCTTTTTAAACTTAATATGTTGCTTAATAATTCATCCTATAAATACCCTTAATGCTCAGTGAACATTGAAGTCTCAATTATCCCTAAGAAAGGGGTAAGTATCATTTATCATTTAATTTGAAAGTTATGTGGGTGAAGACTCTTAAAGAGGCAAGTTAGTGTACTTTGAACACTTAGCCAAATTTTTAATCCTAATTGGGTTTAGTGGTGTTTCAAGGATGTTTGATTATGTTATGTTTATTTCTCTAATCCTCATTTAGTCAATTTGATTTAGCCTAAGTCACCACTAAGCCCTTAAGACCTAGGAGAGTATCATATTTAATTTTGAAAAGGGTTAAGCTTTAAGTGGTCATGATTCATGATTTCAATTTTATTTGAAAATCAAAATAAGGGTATTAAATTGATTAATTATTGACTTCAAAAGTCATACCCCTAAGTCCATGATCATTTAATTTTAATAAATTTTCAAATTTTAATAATTTAGAAATTTAATTAAGAAAGTGAGATTGGTTTCTACCGCTTAACCCCTTTATATTTCAAACATCAAATGAATTGATTAAGATTAGATGTTACTCATTTTCTCTCCTTGAATTAAGCCTAATGTTAATTAAGGCAAAATTTCCAAACTTACACAATTGCCCCTAAGACTCTAACACTTCATAATTTGTCAAATTCAATTCAAATGACTTTGAAATTTTTATCCTACCTCAATTATGGGACAATTAAGACATGAGAGGAGAAGATGTGATTTTTCAAAATTTAATTTATTTTATATAATTATTTTTATGCAAAAAAAAAGATTTTTCAAAGAAAATTCCTAACTTGACCAAGGTAAATTATAATCCCTTGAAATCTTTACTGGAGATGTACCTAGGCCAGGGAAGCCTTTGAACAAAATTTCATAATTTTTTAAATTCCCTGTGATTTATTGGAATTATTTTAAGTTCTGGGTTATTTAATAAAAATAAAATATTCTAGGTGGTGAAAGTTAAGTTTTGTATTTTTGAAAAATCTCCCTAGGGTTAGAGGACTCAAAGAAGCAAATTTTATAATTTTTTGATTTTTTTATTTATTTGAATTATTTTAGTGAAAACTAATTTTTAGCCCTTAAAAAATTATTTTAAGGTTTAAAATTCAATATCATTATTTAGAAAGTCAGAAAAAAATATTTTAATTATTCCTAATTGATTAGGAAATAATTTAGAATAATTTAGAACATTTCCATGAGTTTTATTATTTTTATGATTTTTTAATTATTTTAAATATTTAAAATAGGCTAAAAATTAAGTTTTTATTTTAAATATAATTTTATTTTTTATAAAATATCCCTGATTGCTGAAAACTCAAAAAACTAAGTCTCATAAATTTTTTAGTTATATTTTGTTTTTTAAAAAAACATTTAGGTTTCAAAAGTGACATTTATCTTTAAAAATTAACTTAAGTTGTCAAATGAACTCAAATTATTTCGAAATTTTTATGATGAGTTCTTTGGATTGTAAATCACAGTGGAGATGAAAAATCAAGTCATTTAAATGTTTATATTTGCCAAAATTAATAATCTTAGTGATTTGGTATTTGTAAAATTTAAGGGTATTTTAAATGAATTGACCCATGAAACTATTTCTAAAGGTTTCTCTAGTCATGGCAGACCTTCTAAAATTTTCTTAGGATTTTACAATCAATATGATAATTTTCATGATTATTTTGAAGAAATAATGTGCAAAAAACATGAAAAATATGGATCTATGTATAGGAAACTCCCCTAACTTTAGGAAAAATCAGAGGAAGTTTCCCTTGACAGATGGTACAATATGCCAAAATTTCAAGCCAAGGTGATGTGTCAATATGCATGGAGAATCAAATGATTCCAAATAGTGTTTAATTAATTAAAAATAAAATATGCATAAAATAATCTTGGAATTTATTCCACATTGTTCTCCTCTGTTCATTGAGCAAGAGGGTATTTTTATTTTATTTTTGTGATTTTTTTTACACAAAGTTATGGATTTTCTAACTTTGGGGGTATTTTAATAAATAGAAAAAACCATATTTATCTATTTAAACTGCGCGTGCCACCTCAACTTACGATGGCTCCAAAGGCATGTGTGGCGCGCTTTTGTTGGACACCGCCGTCCACGTAGCTTGCTGACTCGGCCTATTATTTATGTCCCGAAACGTTGTCCGGCTCAATCTCCTCCATCCATTTGATATACGCTTGATCAAACGGCTCCCCGTCATCGTCCCCGATAGAATGAACCCGTGAATGTCCACATTAAAACCCTTAGATCTTAGCCTAAACTCAACCAAATCACTTCGGGTTTGATTATATGGACAAACGGTTAATGTACCATGAAATCAAGCCTAAGTAAATGGAGAATCAAAATGAGCTCGGGACGAGGAGAAGTTTTATACCTTTCCTGTGAGAAGTGAAGCTTCAAACAGAGGGGCTTGACACGTTTGTTAGGGTCCAAGGACGCTAGGGATTGAGTCCCTGGTCTTGCTGTAAGGCCTAGGTATGAATTCGACCAATCTCGATTTCAGATGTTGGTTTAGAGCTATGGCGGAGGCTATTTCAGTGGGGAATTTGATTGGGCTTTAGCTTCTTCCACTGTTGTGAAGGTGTGGGTGAACTTAATTTGAGTTTGGTCGACTATTGAGGTTTATTGGGTTCTGTCCTAGTTTCCAACAAGGTTTCAAGCTCAAAATTGAGCTCCGCCAGAGCGAATTGGCGGGGAAAAATAGTTGGAATGCACTAAGGGGTTCTTAGGGAAGCTCTGTGAGAAGTTTGGAGAGGCCTCTCTAAGAAAATTTGAGCACCTCTCTCATGGCCATGGGAGGTGAGTTTTTATAAAAATGGTCATGGGGTGGCTCTCAGGGCACAAGTTTGGGTGCATTGTGGAGCTTAAGTGGAGGGCAGAGGAGCTCTTCAATTTGATTTGGATGAGCTGGCCTCTAAGTTTGATTTAGGTGAGGTGCCATGGGGGTGGCTCTCACTTTTGAGCTTTTTTCCCACTAGGCTGGCTGGCCGGTCAGGGAGAGGTGGCTAGGAGCTCAGGGAACCCAGAGGAATCTCTCACAACAATTTAATGCAAA
>NW_018164444.1:27741721-27752223 GCF_001263595.1 Phalaenopsis equestris | reverse complement strand
CTTGGGTTAGCCTTGGGCTAAGTCCAAATTTATTATTGTAAATGGTCAATAGGGACCTCATGAAGAGTTTTCAACATGAATTGGATGCCAATTTGAAGGTTAAGGTAATCAATTGGGTGAAATTTGAGGACAGCCAATTTGGGGCTAAATTTGGGAATTTTTGATTTAGGCCAAAATCAAATGGATATGAGGCTTTACTAAGGTCAATTTATGGTTGATTTTGATTTATAGGGATGTTATCAAGATTTTTCAACATTAATTGGGGCCAATTGACTAGGCTATGGTTTCAATTTGGTGGATTAGGTCATATGGTCAAAATTGGGGCTTTAACCTAACTCAAAATTGGGTTCAAATCATGGACCAATTGAGCTTAGATTTGGTTTAATTTAATCATATCAAAATTTAATTTTAGTTTAGGATTGAAATTGAGGTCAATTGAGGTTAAATTGATGGACATTTGAATTAAATTTTTGGAAATTGGGTCTTTAAAGGAAAATTTGGGGGTTTTGGTTAAAAATGGTCAAATTGGCGAAATTGGGTCATGTGGTAGTTTAGATAAATGAAATTGGGAATATTTGAAGGAATATTTGAAATTTATTGGGATTTTTTGGGAATTTTTGAAATTTTTGTAATTTTGGGTCCAAGAGGGGTATTTTGGTAATTTGGGGGTGTTTTAGGGGTAAAAGGCCAAGATAGGTATTTTGGTAGATTTGAGGTACCAATCATCACCAACAAGCCATGGACCAATGGAAACCCCATTTTGGATCCTTTACATTGTGGTCTTAGCCAAACCATAGCCCTAGGGTTAACCTTCAGGTTCAAGAGTTCTAAGGCTAGAAATTAGAGTTTAGGGGACCATGTAGTAGGTTTAGGGGACCAACTACATGAGTATCGCAAAATATCAAGGGATCTAGGCTAGAAATTTGAGTTTAGGGTTGTGAGTGAATGTGGGTTTATATGAGTGTTGATGGGTGTAGTGAGTGCCTTAGCTCCAGACCAACACCTAGGGTTAACCTTCAGGTTCAAGAGTTCTAAGGGTGACTCATCTTGAGTTTCCCCCGTAGTGATCCCACCTACTAAATGCTAGAGGTTGAGACCAACATGAGGTACTTCAACATGAGGTAGGAAGAGGGTAAAATTTCTAATGGTGAGGGTTCTTGAGTAAAGAAGAGGGTAGAATTTCTAATGGTGAAGTTTTCTAGTCTAGTTTTCTAGGAATAGTCAATAGGAAAAATCCTATAGCTAGACCTTAGGCTACTAAAAGGGAAAAAACTAAACCTCAACCAAAAATGAGGTCAACACTTGGATAAGTCCATATCACTGTGTTTCAAGGAAAGGAGGTGTGACTATAGTGACAAATGAGCATCACAAATTAACATCAACAAGACAAGTCACTAGTTGGAGAATTTGCATAGATTAAAGAAAATTAAATTTTGCCACCATGAAGGATCATTTTCCTTTACCCTTTTTAGACCAGATGTTGGACAGGTTGACTGATCATAAATATTTTTCTTTTCTAGATGGCTATATCGGTTATCAACAAATACCTATTCCTCCATAAAATCAAGATAAAAAAATATTTACTAGTCCGTATGGAACTTTTGCTTTTTGGCGATTGCCCTTTTAGTTATGTAATGCACCTGCATGTATGATGTCAAATTTCAGTGATTTGATTGAAAAACGGTTTGAAGTCTTTTTGGGTGATTTTTTTGTATTTGGAACTTTATTTCAAATATGTCTAAATAATTTAGAGAAAATGATGGAATGTTGTGAAAAGACTAATCTTGTCTTGAATTGGGAAAAATGTCAATTTATGGTTGCATGAGGAATTGTGCTTGAGCATAAATTTTCAAAAAATGACATGGAAGTAGATCCTGCAAAAATATAGGTTATATAAAACTTACCTCCATCTATTAGTATAAGAGGTGTTAGGAGCTTTTAGGACATGCTGAATTTTACAAAAGATATATTCAAGAATTTTTAAAAATTACTAAACCATTATGCCAACTTCTAAGAAAATATACAAAATTTGACTTTAATCAAGATTTTAATAAAGCCTTTGAATCTTTAAAGGAAAAATTGATCACCACTCTATAATTGTTTTATTTGATTAGGAGAAACCTTTTGAATTAATGTGTGATGCAAGTGATTATGCAGTTTGAGCTATTTTAGCGCACAGATATGTTGAAATTTATAAAGTTAAATACTATGCTAGCAAGACGCTTATTGATGCTCAGATTAATTACACCACCACTTATAGAAAATTATTAGGCATTGTGCATGCTTTTGATAAGTTTAGGTCATATCTGATTGGAGCTAAATGTTTTGTGCATACTGATCATTTGGTTATTAAATATTTGATGCAAAAGAAGGATGTTAAATAAAGATTAATTAAATCGATACTTCTTATGCAAGAGTTTGATTTTATAATAGTCAATAGGAAAGAGACTAATAATCAAATTGTTGATCATCTATCTAGGCTTGAACAAGAAGAAATACTTGATTTAGAAAAAGAAATTAATGAAACTTTTCCTGATGAACAACTTTATCTTGTAAAAGGACGGGAAATATCGTAGTATGTTGATATTATAAATTATATTATTTGTGGTATTTTACTTTATGAGCTGACAAAACAACAGGAAAAGAAATTCATTCATGATGGAAATTCATTCATGATGCAAAATGATGCAAAATTTTATTTTTAGGATGACCCTTATTTATATAAATAATGTAAAGATTTAGTAATGAGACGATGTCATGATTCTGAATCTGGAGATCATTTTGGGGATGATAGAACTATTCAGATAATTTTACAATTTGTATTTTATTGGCCTACTCAGTAGGTAATATTTCAAAAAGAAATGAAATGCCTTTAAATTTTAATTCAAAAATTGAAATTTTTGATGCATGGGGATTGGATTTTCTGGGAAAATTTTTACCTTCATTCGGAAATATTTATTTATTGATTTCAAAGGATTATGTTTCAAAAAGATTGAAGTAATTGCTTTATCTCGATGTGATTCTCAAAGTGTTTCAAAATTTTTAATCAAAAATATATTTAAAAGATATGGAATGTCAAGAATAATCATTACCGATGGAAAATCTCATTTTAGAAATGCAACAATTGCAAGATTCATGGAAACGTATAATATAACACATAAAATTGCAACTGCTTATCATCCACAGATTAGTGGCTTAGCAAAAGTATCTAATCAAGAAATTAAGAGAATTTTGGAAAAGTGTGTTAATCTTTTGTTTATGCAAAAGAAGGATGATTGATGTAATATTTCCATCAATACATCTGTGGAATCATGACAAAAACTTGCAATTGAGGTATATAACAAAAGGGCTCGGATGTCAAAAAAGAGAGATAAAATGCCACCAAACCGGTGGGTAAGCTTATTAGCTTTACACACCCTTTCCAATTGAAATTGTTTTCTCTTCCAGTCTTGTGGTCTTCAATTTTCTTCAAGCTTTACTCACCAAACCAGTGGGTAAAGCAAGGATTAAATTTCAAACTTGTCACTTACTAGTAGAATTGGAGCATAAAGCTTATTGGGCGATAAAAGAATTCAATTTCAATTTGAAAGATGCTGATGAGAAAACATTATTGCAATTGAATGAGCTTGAAGAAATTAAGAATGAATCTTAAAAAAAAGCAAGGATTTATAAGAAGAAGATTAAAGAATGTAATGATCAGAAGATAATAAAAAAAGATTTTGAACCTGGACAGGAAGTTTTATTATATAATACAAGATTGAAATTATTTTTTAGAAAATTGAAGACTAGTTGGAAAGGGTCGTTTAGAGTTATAAAAGTTTATCCTTATGGGGCAGTTAATATTGAAGACCACAAGACTGGAAGAATAATTAAAGTGAATGGACACAGATCGTAATCATATTATGATGGAAAAAAGACTTGCTATTAAAGAGACTGTAATGTTGGGTTAACCAGAATAAGACTGGGAATATCGAGCTGACGACATTAAACCAAGTGCTTTTTGGGAGGCAACCCATATTTATCGTTTTTTTGTTTACTTTTGAGTTTTTTTTTTGTTTGAAATATTTCACATATATTTATGTTTAAATCTTTATGTAGTCTGTGTATTTGATAAAGTATTAGGAACATCTTTATTTGATTAATTTTATTAAAAAAATTGAGAATTTAATGGATCAAAAAAAAATGAGGAAGTTTTAAGAACTAACGTATGATGCGCCAAATTAGCGCATGATGCATCAAATTCCAGAGAGCTGGCACATAATGCGCCGCAGTACCAAAAATGATCAAAATGTGTCAAATAGAAATTTTTGGCAATTTTTTGTGGTTTCTTCTCCAAATAACTCCTAAAAACTGACTTCAAAACATATTTTAGGGGGAAAAATGAAGGAAGAGTTACCACTATCCAAATCCTATGGCTTCCCACCTTAAAAACTTCGCTAGATTTGGACTTTTGAATTGGTGAAAGTTCGTCAGTTTTGATGTGTAGAAGTTACATGATCCAATTCTAGTGAAGAAGAGGCAAATAAAAAAAGGGGATTTGTAAATCAATGATTCAACACGCTGAATAATCAAGTAGAAGAGACTATTACGTAGAGGCCCTGGGAAGTGCTTTGCTACACTACTATCACTTTTGTTGTTCACGTAGTAACAAAATTTTATGCAAATATTCATTGGATCAACCAAGGAAAGATCTACGTGCGGGGCAGCTTTATGTAGTTCACCCCTTCAAGAATAAAAGAGATGTTTATGATTGAGAATGTGTCGATCTGTCATTATGTGAATTTTACCCCTACGAGAGATAATATGAATGAACTCTACTGCTACCTTACAGTTGAAGATGCAAATTGGGAGACCAAAGATGATGGAAATTTAATTTTTCCCTCATCATTTTTAAATTGTACTTCAAAAGCCTGACACTTCTTCGTTGCATCGAAATTATTTCCCACCATGAATTTGGGAAATTTGAAATTTGGGATTTTTGATGAGAATGTTTGAAGAAAACTTATGGTAAAAAGTTTCTTACCAAATAATCTTACTTGAGGAGTTAGATTTTTAATTTAGAAATTTATTTGGAATTATTTTGATTTTTGTAGAATTTTCAAGTGGCTCCCCAAGTTAAGAGAGGAAGGTCATCCGAAGACTTTGATGCATGATGATTTTTTAGCTTCAAAGATTATCACAGTTATAATGCGGGTGACCTCACTTTTGGTTGAGGTTTAGTTTTCCTCTTTAGTAGCCTAGGGTCTAGCCATAGGTCTTTCCTATTGAGTATTTCAAGAAGACTAGAAAAGGAACCCTCACCATTAGAAATTCTAAACTCCTCTTTACTCAACTTGAAGTTCCACATAGTGGTCATAATCTCTAGCACTTAGTAGGCGAGGTCATTATGGGGGAGCTCAAGGCGAGTTCCCATAGGATTGCTTGCCCTTAGAGTTGACTTTGGGTGTTGGTCTAGAGCTAAGGCACTCACTACACTCACCTCATTCACAATCACTCACAAATACAAACCCAGAATTCCATGACTTTGATCCATTAATCCTCCGGGAGACTCATGTAGATGGTCTCCTAATCCCTCTGGCTCTAGGCTAGGGTTTAGTTAAGACAAGTACATAGATGACCCAAATGGGGTTTCCATTGGTCCAAAGCTCATTTATGGTGGTTGGCACCCAAGTTCTACCAAAAATACCAAATCTGGCCTTTCTGCCCCTGGCCTTCCTGCCCCTGAACTCTCCCAAAATACCTAAGTACCCTTGAAACCCTAAATTTGGCCAAAATTCCTAAATTCATCCAAAATACTCAAATTTGTTCAAAAATCATTTCATACCTCTTGAAAACATCCAAATTACCTAAAATCACCAAAAAATTGCTAAATTACCAAAATGCACCTCCTTAGCCCAAAATTTCAAAAATTTCAAAAAAGTCCCAAAAATTCCCAAAACCTTCCAAATATTTTTAATTTTTTTTTTACTCAACTACTACATGACCCAATTTGACCAATTTGACCATTTTGACCAAAACCCAATTTTCCCACCCTTTAAAGGCCCATATTTTCCCCAAATTACCCCAAATGTCCATCAATTTGGGCCCAATTTTCCCCAATTTTAATTATAAACTCAAATTTACCTTCCATATGAACAATATAAACCAAATCCAAGCTCAATTGGCCCATTCTTTAAGCCTAATTTTGATCTTGGTCAAACCCCCAATTTTGGCCATATGACTTGATCTCACCAAATTGAACCTATCACCAAATTGAACTTGATCTCACCAAATTGAACCTATAGCCTACTCAATTTGTCAAAATTTATGTTGACAACTCTTCATAACACTCATACCCATCGAACATAACCTTCAATTGGCCTTGGTGGAGCCTCAATTTCATTTAACTTTGACCTAGGTCCAAAAGCCCCAAATTTGCCCCAAATTGGCCATGCCTCCCAATTTCACCAATTTGATTACCTTAGCCCTAAAATTGGCACCCAATTTATGTTGAAATCTCTTAATGAAATTCCTGTTGACCATTCTCAACAATTAATTCAGACTTAGCCCAAGCTTAGCCCAATCTAGACCCAAACCTAGACCAACATGCCTAAATTGACCAATTTTCCAAAAACCTTCAAACTGGCCCTCCAATTGAACTCAAAATCCTTTCAATCCTTCACCAAAAATATTCCTTACAATCATCTAAACCATGTTGATCAATCAGTTGGGCTCAAGATTTTGACTAGCCTAACCTAAATCAACTTTAAGCCAAATTGACCTACATGGACCTCTTCACCAAAAAATTGACCTAGCAGCCTTTTAGCCACCTAAAAAAAAACTCCACAGCCATCAAGCTCCTCCGAAGGACCAAGTTATGCTACCCTAAATCCACCAATGTATCCCACGGACCAATGGATCTCCAAATAAGGGATTCATCCCCATTTTTGGGTCTTAAGCCAAATATCCTCCTCATTATGACTAACTTATGGGGGTAAGTGATAATTGAGCCTCCCCCTGGCTCACCGGACCTCTTAGCAAGCTCCCCTGTCCTTGCTGGTCGGCCTAGTTGCCGGAAAACACTAACCTGAGAAGTCCAAAGGTGCTTAAACACCCAATTGAGACCATCCAACCTGTCTCAATCCTATTAGAGGCTTGGGGTGCCTTCCACTATCCAACCTGTCTCAATCCTATTAGAGGCTTGGGGTCTTCTGCCTTCCACTTAAGTGGTTAACCCACTGGCTAGCCCAATTGAAGCCCCATAGCTCCTATATTTAGACAACCAGCCCCATGCTTTGAAAATTTGACCCCAAACTCCACATACAACACAAAGAAGCTTAGCTCCACTGTCCTCTTTCCCAGATTGATTAATCTTTCCCTGATTCCTCTTGTGCAATCCTAATTTTGGGTTTGAAAATTAGGGCAGAAATAGGACATCCCTTAAAGCTCCACTAAAATCCAATTAAACTCATACACACCATCCCTCCATTGAAAGAAGAAGTTCCCCCATCAAAGCCCCTTCACCAGACCACTCTAACCCTGACTTTGATCAACACCCCAAATCCGATTTGATCAATTTTCTATTTGGACTCAAGGAGAGCTTAAATTGGCCCTTAGAGGAGCTTTGTGAGGTCCACGCAAATGTTTAGAAGCAACCCAATTGAGGCCTTGCCTTTTGACTTAAAGTATTGGATCCTTCCCCTCACCCGAGATTAAATTTACTCTCCATGTTTATCTACTTGATTTCATAGTATGATAGCCGTATGAAAGACTAATCGAACCATCTAGTAGCTGGTTCCCTCCGAAGTTTCCCTCAGGATAGCTGGAGCCCCGGACGGAGTTCTATTGGGTAAAGCCAATGATTAGAGGCATCGGGGGCACAATGCCCTCGACCTATTCTCAAACTTTAAATAGGTAGGATGGCCGGGCTGCTTCGATGAGCCCTACCGCGGAATCGAGGGCTCCAAGTGGGCCATTTTTGGTAAGCAGAACTGGCGATGCGGGATGAACCGGAAGCCGGGTTACGGTGCCCAACTTGGTTGATTCTAGTTTGTTTTATTTTAGGCTGAGAAATTAGGGTTAGAAGGTGGATGGTTCTCAGTGCACACCAGTTGGGGACGAAGACCCTCAGCCATCGGATCGTGCGGTTCGTAGATGGACGGATCAGATGGAGTTGGACGGCTCTACAATTCATGAAGGCACCATCAAACCAAATAGTTCTAGCTAATCAGAGGAGGACATGTGGCCCGTTCAACGCTGCCGAGGTTGACGTGGTTAAGTAGAAAAATAAAATATTTTAGGATTTATTTAGTTCCTTAAAATTTTTAAAATTCATATCTTGTTGTAGAAAAATTACAAAAATTAAAGAAAAATATCCTCTTGCTCAGTGAACATAATAGAACAATGTGGAAATGGTTTGAAGTCAATTTGATGTCTATTTTATTTTTAATTAATTAATTAGGGTTATGAGTCTTTTAACTCTCTATGCATGTAGACATTTCACCATGGCTTGAAATTTTGGCATGTTGTTGCCTCTGTCTTAGAGAACATTCTCTAGCTTTTCCAAATTAAAAAGAGATCTCTAGACAAAGATCCATATTTTTCAAGTTTATGTCTATTATTTGCATAAAATAATCATAATAATTTCCATGTTTCTTAGAAAATTCCATGAAATTTTTGGAAGGTTTTCCATCACTAGAGAGCCCTTTGGAAAATGTTTCATGAGCCAAGTCATTCAAAATGCACTTAATTTTCATAAACCAAAAACACAAAGAAAATCAATTTTGGGAAACATAAACTTCTAAATGTCTTGATTTTAACTTTCAACTTTAATTTAAAGTTCAAAGAACTCCCCATAAAAATTTCAAAATATTTGGAGCTCAAATGATAACTCAAATTGATTTTCTATGTTAAGTGTCATTTTTAACACTAAAATGATTTTATGATTTTCAATAATCAAAATATAACTCAAAAAAATATAAAAATTAATTTTTGGAGTTCTTTGTGATCAGAAGAATTTTTTAAAAAAAATGGTAATTAAAATAAAAACTTCATTTTTAGCCTATTTTTACTATTTAAATAATTAAAAAATGATAAAAATCACAAAAATAACAAAATTAATGAAAATCTTCTAAATTATTTTGTATGCACTTAGGAAGAATTGGAATATTTTTCCTAATTTTCTAAGTGAAGATATTAAATTTTGAAGCTTAAAATAATTTTTAATGGCTAAAAATTGATTTTCACAAAAGTAATTCTAACAATTCAAAGAAAAAATGAGAGAAATGTGAAATTTATTTTTCTGGGTTCCTTGACCTTAGACAGATTTAACAAAAATGTGAAACTTAATTTTCCAAATTTTAAATATTTTATAGTTAATAAATGCTCCAGAAATTAAAATAATTCTAATAATTCAAGTTTAACTGAATAAATCATGAAATTTGGTCCCAATAGTTCTCTCGTCTAAGTCCACCTTGAACAAAACTTTCAAGGGATTACGCTTTGACTTGGTTAAGTTATGGATTCTTCTTTGAAAAATCTTATTTCTGCATAAAAATAAATATTTAAATTAAATTAAATATTGTAAAATCGCATTCTCTCATCTGATGTCTTAATTGACCCATGAGTGAGGTGGGATAAAAAAATCCAAAGTCATAAAAATGGGATAAAAAATCCAAAGTCATTTGAATTAAATTTGACAAATTATGAAGTGATAGAGCCTTATGGGAAAAAGTGTAATTTTGGAAATTTGGCCTTAATTAACATTTTGGCTTACTTCAAGAAATGGAAATGGTTAAGCTTTGATCCTAATGAACATTTTTGGATGATTTAAACACAGGGGATTAATTGGTAGAAACCAATCTCACTTTTAATAATTAAAGGATAAATTTGTAATTTCCTTAAATTATCAAACTTTGGGATTATATCAAATTAAATGATCCTAGACTTAGGGGTATGGTTTTGGGTGCTAATTACTCACCAATTTAATACCCTTCTTTAATGATTCAAATGACTTTTAAAAATTTTGATAATGAATCATCATCACCTAAAAATTCAATCTCTTTCAAAATAAAACTAACTATAAAACTATGACATCTATCAAAAGTCTAAAGGGCTTAGTAGTGACCTAAGCTAAATCAAATCTGATTAATTGAGGATTAGAAAAGTAAATATAATTAAAATTGAACACCTTTAGAACACTATAAGCTTAAATTAAAAAGTTGGCTAAGTGACATGATGACATTAACTTGCCCCTTTAAGGGTCTTCACCTACATAATTTGATATACTCTTATAATCAAAAGTCTAAAGGACATGATGATTTCCCTACTCTTATGGATAATTAAAACATAAATTTTCACTGAGCATTAAAGTTATTTACAGGATGAGTTATTAAGCTATTGTTGACCTCATTTTTGGTTGAGGTCTAGAAAACTTCTTTAGTAGCCTAGGTCTAGCCATAGGACTTTCCTATTGACTAGTCTTAGAAAATTAGAAGAGGTACCCCACCATTAGAAATTCAAAA
>NW_018164444.1:27734981-27735251 GCF_001263595.1 Phalaenopsis equestris | reverse complement strand
ACATCCTGATCTTTATATGGGGTCGGACCCCCAATAAGTGTGTAGGTGGATTAGTTCCACCTGGGCATTGTATAAAGTTGGTCCCGCACTGGGTCCTAAAATATTTTGCAAAATTAAACACTACACAAATTTTGAAAATTTTGAAAATTTTGTAATTGGTCTTTAGACCTTTTGTTAGTTTTAATGTTCGCACTAAAACTACAAACTTTGGCCATATAATTAATCCCAGCACTTCCTTTTGTAAAGCTGTTGCAATGGCCCACCCAACGC
>NW_018164444.1:27732218-27734881 GCF_001263595.1 Phalaenopsis equestris | reverse complement strand
AAAAAACCGATGTGGATTTACTTCTATCTTAAATGGGTAAACAAGTTGACTGGATCAGGAAGAATAGAGCTGAAGCTTATCATTCATCCTGAAAGATATTCAGAAAACTGAGAGAAAGTGTCTATACGAGGAAGGAATGTGCGGGGACTAAAATCCAATCTAGAAGAGAGACGGAATAACTATATCATGAAGGACAATATTGAAGCATACCATTCATCCTGATGACTAGTCGGAGAAAAAGATTTAAATGATTTGGTTTAATTTTGCTGGGGTTTGGTTTAATTTTGTTGGGGTTTGGTTTAAGGACTTGTGATGTGAATTTGTGTTGTGCTTGGACACATTAGGAAAGAGGGTACATGAACTTATTCTCAACCTAGAAGGTGCTTATGAACAACTTAATTAAGATGATACGAGGATCTAAACTGAAGGCAAGTTAGGTGGTTAGTTTAAAGCATATAATTAAGGAACTAATGTCTACCTTAAGCTCTGACCTGAATATTTTGAAGTTGGTCATTGAGCTTTTTGGCTTTTAAGGGTTATTCTGCGATGTGCATTGACAATACCAGAGTAATGCACATACTCTATTGGGTTTACAGAATCAATACATTGACTCATCAAATCTTATGTGGGGATTGAGGTTAATGAACCGAGAAGGGGAGTTGTGTGTTGATTTGATTTGTTTAGGTTGAT
Organism: Phalaenopsis equestris; assembly: GCF_001263595.1. NCBI lineage: Eukaryota > Viridiplantae > Streptophyta > Magnoliopsida > Asparagales > Orchidaceae > Phalaenopsis > Phalaenopsis equestris. The sequence continues at coordinate 27,734,191 of NW_018164444.1, read as the reverse complement.
TTATTACTTATATAATCAATGACTAAACCCAAGAAAGGTTCCTAAGAAGGATTTTGCTTGCTCCAGGCTTGGTTTAGATTAGCCAAGGTATTGTCTTACCATAACTGGAAATACAACGAAAGCAATGAATAAGGTTGCTTAGTGCAGGGGCCGCATCAAGGCTTATTCTCAATAATAGAGAGCCAATGCCAGCCTGTTTCACTAGTCCACACCAGATAGGCTTAGTGATCCTAACTCGGTAGTGTGCAATGGCTATATTAAAGCCCATCCTAGATTTATAGAGCCAAAGTCAGTCCGTGTTAAGGCTGGTGTGTCAACAAAGCGGACAAACTAAAGAACGGAAAGATATACCTTTTGTGTCCAATGAGCTAGACTGATTTAAGAAGTTTTATCTCAACTTAGAATTATTAACTCAAAGCATTAATCTATGTCAGCGGCTGCAACTATGATTAGATTAACGAACACTGATCTCTTCGTGATGGTGTTGTATGAGACATGCTCCAACTTCTGATGCATCGTCGGCTAGATATGTGGAAAGGAATGGTCAAGGCTAAACCATATCTAACTACCTTATATCCCCAGGTGTTCTATGACTGTACTAAAGGGTAGTTGTTGTACTTTAGGTTTAATCAGCTAAGGCATAGGCTGTATGGCTAACCTCTTATTGATTAGCATCCTACAAACCTAGAGAAAGAAGAGAGTATTATGTACACATTCAATAAACTATATGATTTGGAAAGGTGCCCACTGACCAATCCTAGATTTATAAGTCTAAAGTACTGATTTGATCAGACCCGAAAATCCATCGACATCAGCTAGCCTTGCCGACTTCAATGAGTTAGTCCACTCTAACTTCACGTGCGACATTCTGAAACAAAGTCGGACAATGACTGACTCTAGGTTACATAGGCATAAATCTATCATAGTTTTACTCAATCAGGGTGGCAGTTTCGTTGGGGCCAGATGTAGAACAGCTAAAATTGGCATGCTCTGAAGAAAGGAACACGATATCTCGTTAGTGTGTGATAAGCTAGACTGAGAGAAAGTCTGTTAGGACATTTACCTTAACTTATAATTTTCAACTTAAAGCATTAGTTCACAAGACTAACTTTGATTGGTTCAGAATTGATCAACTTGGTCACATTGTGATGGTGTCGTGTAAGGCGGATTCCAACTTCCAATGAACCAAAACCAAACTTGTGTAGTGTTTGAATAAGAACAAACTAAGTTCAGCAAACCTTTTTCGGTGTGCGATGAGTATACTAGATGAGACTGAGACATACTTCGACCCATATTTATTGATTCAATATATTGATGATTGTTGGGAGGTCAATCAAACTGCTTACATTGTGTTGGTGTCATATGAGGAGTACTCCAATTTCCAATGGACCTGACGAAGTTTCAAAGAAGGGTTATGATCGACTAAACTGAAAGGGACATATGTGATTCATCACATCTCAGATTTACTATTCAAAGGATTGACAACCAAAATCAGCCCTGATTGATTTGAAGTCAACTAATCTGATCATATTGTGATGGTGCCACATGGGACGTGCTCTAACTCTGATGGATCAAACATAAACTTCTTTCAGTGTGAGATAGACTAAGTTGAAGAGATACTTAGCCTAAAGGACTAAAAACCAACCCAACCACATCATGTTGGTGCCATGTAAGGCATAATCCAACTTTCAACGAACTCGAAGGGGTGCAAACTGGATTTGTTGTGCATTGTGTTAATGTTAAAGTTTTGGTTTGTTGGATTGTTTTGTTAAATTGGTGTTGTGAAAAGTTGTTCCATTTTTTAGACAAACATGAGTTTTCCAGTTATATTTGGATGTAGGAGACTGCATGAGGCATTACTTCTTGTCGAAATAGTGATTGGGGTAGTCTAAGGATAACATCCTTAAGACTACAAAGTGTTTTGATACTTGAAAATTTTGAGATTTTTTTTCTAATTTTCTTGGAGTTTTTTT
>NW_018164444.1:27710631-27719843 GCF_001263595.1 Phalaenopsis equestris | reverse complement strand
ATTCTCTATTCCTTGATTGTTCAGGTTGTTTTCCATTGTATCAAAATTTCTAGGTTCCCTTCTCAATCTTCTAATTTTTCTAACAGTACGTTCTAATTCCGAATCGTAGGGTCCAAATTTACGCATACAATTTGAAATCAGTACACAGTAAAACAATTAACTAAATATGAAATTAAGTTGCAATTCAAGTAAAAATTTTCTAATAATCCTAATTGGTCTGTTACTCTAATTGTGATTCTTATTTACTCCCCGGCAACGGCGCCAAAAAACTTGACAACAACTTTATATATGCTTAAAAATCTAAGTATTTAATACTGCTGCTAAAAGATTTAATTCCTCAGCTACTGTACCAAAACTTAATAACAGTTATAGATTCAATAAAGACGGATGTATAAAATATTCAATAATTGTAAAGTCACGCTTATCAACGCAAGTATACGTTTCGCTCAAGTAATATATGTCTCTATTGGAGTCCTAGATATCGATCCCACAGGGAGTAATATTAGAACTACGAACTAAGATTTTAGAAAAACAGTACTCAATTGCAACAATGAAATTCAAATTGCTTATCTGTCACTAATAGACAATCAAAATAAATATGTAATTTTTAATAACTCTTAAATACTAATTATACTATTGAGGTTTTTAATGTAATATTCAATATATAAGAAAACATCATTCTCCTTCTGAAGAAATTATAGTGAATGGATAAAGTGAATCAGTTCAATTTGTATTGTGTCAAATATGAGCATACCTATTCTTTACCTTTTGGTCTAGACATAAAGAACATTGACTAATCCTATGCTTGTGTACTGAATCTGCGGTTAGGTTGGGAGGATACCGGCTCCTTATTCTGAGCTCCCACGAATTGGGGATTTTAGTTCGTCCTCTAAAATCTCCAATTATACGCGCGATAATTTTATTTCCCTATTTATTTGCACCTAACTTCCAAGGGCTTTGACCTTCATGAATCATGGATGTAATCTTCACTTTAGTTGTAAAACTCCACATATTTTAACAAATCAATTGGCTAGATTGAAAGTAAATTAAGATCGAAGTGAAAAGATCATAATTTCTTAAACATTTTCATAGCTCCACCAATTCAAATCACCCTTTCACAAATCTCAAGACAAGGAGAAAGATAGAGAAAACTACTCAGATCTCATGGGGAAAATACAACAAAACTCAGAATTCATATATAAAATCAAAGTCATACAAACTGCATCAATAAATAACCTTATCTCTAATTTCTCCCCAAGAAAACTCTTTGAAGTTCCTCTGAATCTCTTCCTTTCTTTACAACACACATAATTCCTCTTCGAAGCGGCAAGGAGGAAGAAATATCTCACTTTCCTTCCACTCTTACAATCTCTGAAGAATTCCTCACAATTTAGACACTCTAGTAAACTCTCTACACACTAATGGAACCTTTCTAACATCCAGGACCTTTCTAACATCCAGGACCTATCTAATTTTTGGCCAAAATCTTCTTTTAAAGTTGTGGATGAGCTTTCCCAAGAGTTGCCTAAGCACCTCTCCAAAATTTGTTTTCATATAAAGCTTGGTTGGACATAACCGCCGAGCGCACCGTCAGCGACCTCGAGGGCGCCGTCGGCGGGCCCTCTAAGTGGATTAATTTCGGTCCCCGTCGGAGCCGTTGGGCTAGCCATCGGTGTCCTTGTTAAATTCTTCACATTTTAGTCCTTTTCGCTCCAAATTCGCTCCTATTTGCATATTTTTGCTCCAATGACCCTAATTCATCATTCCTACAACAAAACATCAAAAATATCTTTCTTTAAAGTGCAATATCATCAAAAATAGTATAGAATAGGTATGAAAATCTCAACATATTTTCCTTTGGTCAGTATGTGCAATATCATCAAAAATAGTATAAAATAGGTATGAAAATCTCAACATATTTTTTTTTTGTCAATAACAAGATTCCAAACTTCTTCCTTCTTACTTGGCTTATTAGATTCTATTCTTTCACTAAAGACAACATTGATAGAACCTTATGTTGGTTCTTGCAAATGCTCTTTGAGAATGATGATCATATCACCTTTGCGGTTCCTCTTCAACTAATCTTTGAAAGAAAAATATTTTTCGATTGTATGTCCGAGAAGTCTGTGACACTGGCAGTAATTAGGCTCCTTGTTGCTTCCTACCTCGTATGCTTTCTTAGGTTCTAATAGTTTGAAGTTTGGATTTTTGAGCAGGCTTTTAAGCATTTTCTTCATAGCACTATCCTTAAAGGGATATGCCCAATTCTTCTTTTATTCAAAAGTAAATCTAGACATTCTTCGTCTCTCTAGTTGTTGTTGTTGTTGTTGCTAGGACTACCGCTGTTGTTGTTTGAAAGTTACTGGCTATAACTTCATAAGTTGCTTTCCTTGACCAACAACAGACACATTCACAGATCTTTTGTTGTAAGCCTTGTGAGGTTTCTGCTTAGCATCCTGATTTAATAATGACGACTGTTTCGTCTCATCTTGTGAGCTGGTTGTCTTATTGATCAACTTTTCAAATGTCTTGATAGTTAAACCTCTCAAAAACAAAGCAATTGGCCCACAAATGTTCTTTAAAAGGATTTCTATAACATGTTATTGTAGTTGAGGTTCGGATTTTAAGCTTAGGATTCTCCATCTTAAGATGTAATCAACTAGGGATTCATTAGGCTTTGTTTCTCAATTACTAAATCACCAATCGTGACATGGTATTGAGCTCCAGCAAATCCTTTTATGAATAAGTCTTTTGATTCTAAAAAGTCGTAATTGACCCATTGGAAAATTTGGCATACCAATTGTATGCTACTCCAAATAGGCTATTGAAAAATAAACGAAAGAGTAAGGCGTCACTTCCCCAGGCATTATAACAACTTGATTAAAAATGAGCCAAGCGTTGTCTTGGATTACTAGTTCAATCGAATACCATAAAGGTTGGTGGTACAAACCCTTTCAAATATTGCGCTGAGTCAAACTTCTCAAGATATGGTCTTCCTGTCGGTAGGGATGGGCACCCCGAGCTTGAGCCAAGGTGTCTTTTATCAATTGTCCAATCAAAGCTTTCAAGTTTTATTTGAGGTTAGAAGGTGACGCTACCTTCATCTTAGAGACTTCCACCTCAGCTGTCATAGCTTTAGGTTTCTCTATTTCTACATGTCGAGAGGCCAAAACTTCTTCCATCATTTTTTCTAATTCTTTATATATTCATCTCTGCATTTCAATTGCTCTAACAGATTTTGGGCAGCGTCAGGTGTTGTACTTCATTCACCATAGCATCCTGGGAGTCATTTTCATCTTGACATTCCATTACTGATGATCTAACTTTGACAACCATGATAGTAACAATGTCACATAATATGATTTCTTCTTCTTTGAGTTGTTTAATACTAACCTCCAATTCACTCATTACTTCATCTATTGGTCTTCCTTTAACATACCCCAAATCAACTGGAATATGTTGAGGTTCTCGATCTAAGTCTGACAAAACATGAACTGGATGTCCTTAGAATCTGTCATATCCTAAATTTATGATACTTTCTCTAAATTAGATGAGATGGGAAGCAATGGGGGGTTTAATCCCATATCACTTGTTCAATGGTGCGATTCACAAAATTTAAGTAGTGACTTAATGGGAACCTTTGATATATTTTTTTTAAGATGACATAGAATATAAAGAGGCGCGTCAGGTGACAACCGCCGTTGGATCCAAGTTTTTTGGAGATATGTTGGAATGAAAGGAGGGCGATAATAGATGTGACAAATACAATGACAATAGTGTGAAGACTAGCCTTGATTTCCTGGATGATACTTTTTCATAATTCAAGACTCTTCTTGGTTTGTGGGTGTTGTATGGATGAAAACTTCAAGTTGATCCCCTGGCTCTATAAAAAACTCTCACCCCCTTGATCAACAAATTGATTCTCATTATTTGTGATGAGTATTAGTGGCAAGTCATACCGTTTAATTATATCTGTCCAAATAAAATTAAGAAATATGCCACCAAAGATTCAGGCGAGAGCTTTTGCCTTTATCTATTTTGAAAAATAATCCATATCAACCAAAAGAATTTTTTGATGTCCCTTCGCTTGAGGAAATGGTCCGAGGATCTCCAGCCCCCAAATAGTGAAAGGCTTGGGATTAACGATCTATTGTAATCTCTATGTCGGTTGATGCTTCAGTGGAGCATATTTTTGACATTGCTCGCACCTTTGAGAAAACTTCTCTACATCTTTCAAGAAAGCTTGTAAGAAATAACCTTGTCTTTGGACTCGTTGAGCTAAAGTTTTTCCCTTTAAATGGCTACCACATTAACTAGAATATACTTCCTGAAGGATATTCCAGACTTTGCTTTATTTGATACAACTTAAATGTAAGGATGTGATCGACCTTCAGAATAGTGTGCCTCCAATAACAAGGTATTGGGTGACTTTAAACTTTAGCCTTCAGAGATCCGCTACGACTTCATGGATTTTTCTTATTTTGAAGAAGTGGATCGCTTGCCTCTTCTTCCATTACATCCAGATCTTCAATGGTTGGTTGAGAAAACTTTTGGGGCACTGCTTCCAACGTGCATGTTTTTTTTTATAAGAGATCTGTCATCCGGTTCTCCTCTCTCCCAAAGTGTTCCATACATAAGCTTATAAATTTACCGATTTCCATCTTTACCTTATTCTAGTACTTGACCATCATCTCATCTCAAGCTTCAAATTCCTTGTTGACATGGTTGACAACTAGTTGCAAATCAGGTTTCACCATTAAATGTCGAGCACCTATTTCCTGAGCTAACCATAGTTTGGCTATCAACGCTTCATATTTTTCTTAACTATTTGTGACCACAAAATGAAGGATGACTGAATGATAGACATATTCTTCGGTTGGAATGCTTAATGCCAGACTAATTTTTAGTCTTGTTTAGCTTGAAACTCCATCCACATGAAGATCTGTCACTTGATCCATTCGATTCTAAGAAATCCATCAAGAATTCCTCTACAACTTGAGCTTTGATCGTCATTCATGGGTTGTAATTAATGTCAAACTCTCCGAGCACTACATACCATTTTAATAGTAGAGCCAAATGTTCCAACTGTGTGAGTATATACTTAATCGGATGATCGGTGACTACCTTAATCGGATGGGTTTGTAAATACGACCAAACCCTGCAAGCAAAAAGAATCAGAGCAAACGTTTTTTTTTTCAGAAAAGGAGACCTTATTTCAACTCTTTTGAGGACACGACAAGTGTAATAGATTGGGACTTGCTTCCTTAACTCCTCTCAGACTAGGGCCAAACTAGTGGCCTCTGAGTGGACTCCTAATTAAAGTGAAAGTTCTGTAATAGCGGTGAAGAAATTAATGACTGCTTATGATTCTTGAAAGCTTGTTCTTTAGTTCGCTCAAACTTTTTTGCCTTCCTGAGCACTTTAAAAAAAGTGGCACACTTGCATCCTGATTTGGAAATAAATCGGCTTAGGGCTATAATTTGGCGAATCAATTTTTGCACTTTTTTGGTGTTTTAGAGAGAAGGCATGTCGAGGAGTAGGTACTGTAGCACAACACTTCCCATCTTCGCCGCACCTTTAGTTCGCTCAAACTTTTTTGCCTTCCTGAGCACTTTAAAAAAAGTGGCACACTTGCATCCTGATTTGGAAATAAATCGGCTTAGGGCTATAATTTGGCGAATCAATTTTTGCACTTTTTTGGTGTTTTAGAGAGAAGGCATGTCGAGGAGTGCCTTCACATTCTTGGGATTAGCCTTAATTTCAGGCATTAAGAGGTTGCCCAGGAACTTCCTTATAGAAGTTCCAAACATGCATTTTAACTTGTTCAATATCATACTAATATTCTTAAGTGTTTGGAAAGTCTCTTTTAAATAACAAAAATATTGTTCAAGCGCCCTACTTTTTTTAACTAGCACATTATCCAGATAGACTTCAACGCTTCGTCCTTTTTGCTTAGAAAAATTTACATCCTCTAGGTGTTGATAAGTTGTGCAAGTATTTTTCAGCCTGAAGGGCATTACAGTAAAGTAATATAAACCATTACAAGTAATAGAAGTCATCTTCTCCACAACAGCTAAGTGCATTTTAATTTGATGATAATTGGAGAAAGCATTGATGAAACTCATGACCAAGAATCCTACTATAAACTCTACTAGAGCATCGATCCTGGGTAGTTGATAACCATCCTTTAGATAAATAACATTCAAATTTGTGAAGTCCGTGCACATACTCCACTTGTTGCTGAACGTTTGCACCATGAACATGTTTGATACCTAGGAGGGGTATCAAACCTCCCACATAGTCGGCCTCCAAGATTTACCTTACTGTTTTGCAAATTTGTTCAACTAAGGTCTGCGTCATCGACCAGAGCCTTTGTTTCACAGTTGGGCGCTTAAATTGGCATTGAATCTGTGACATGCCATGTTGATGGGTGTTGCACCCCTAGTGTGTGGTGTTTATCTATGTGTTTTATGTCAATGTAAATCTCCGATAACAGTGCCAGAAACTTAACTCGTTATGAAATTACGCAATAATTTAGCTTCTAAAATATGATAAAAACTTGACCCAATTTATATTAAGTAGTTAGATTTAAAATAGTTCACACACTAGAGGTTCTACGCAAGTGCATATATCGCTTCAAGTAATACATGGTTTTCTTTAAAAAACCCAGTATCGATCCCATAAAGAAGCGATGTAGGAAATTCCTTAGGCTAATTCTAGTCTACTACTATCAGTCCATAGTTTGGAAGGTCGATTTAAGTAGTTTTTTTAACAAGTACTCCTAAATGTAAATTTTATGTTTAAAACAACCAACAACTACTCCTAAATGATAATATTAATTTTAAAAATAACTTTTTCTGGATGAATTGATTTGAAGAATCTTGAGATGTTAAAAGCTACTAATATTATGTAGTGAATTAGATAATGTATAGGAATGAAATACATTAAAAGATTGTATGTGTCAAATAGGAGCAATCCTTTTCTTTACCTCTGAGAGTGCCTAAAGAACATTGACTAATCCAGAGTTTGGTCCCTAAATTTGTTGTTAGGTTGAGAGGATACTGGTTGCCACTCCAGAGCTCCCACTTCTCTCTCATCTGAGGGCTAACAATTTCGCTTTTGTTTCCAAGCAGCTGGACCAAATTGGGGATTCTAGTCTGTCACCCTAAAATCTATATTTCCCAATTTATTTGCACTCAACCTCATGGACTACATTCTCATCCATGAAATTGAATGTGATTCTTACCTTATTGTAGAAATCATAGCCCTTTCGAGTCTTATGTTTCTCAACAAATTTTAACATTACAACAGACCTAAATTGCAATGTAAATGAAGTTCAAGTAAAAAACATCACATTTATAATTAAAATACATACTAACATGCATCCAAAAATCCTACACATGAATCCTACTCATTGCAAAAGAGAAGTAAAATGAAAACAACAACATAATCTTCTCATGCCACTATTTCCTAACAAAAAGAAAGAATAAGAAAAACTACTCACAAAGCATGAAGAAAACACAACCGAAAATTTCATTACACCAAAACAAATCCACTAGATAAGTGTTTACAAAATTATAAGACAATGAAGAACATAATACTTAGCTTTTTCCCTTTGAAAGAAAGAGAAATATCTCTCCCACAAAGCCTCCTGCTAATCCATGCAATGCTCATACAATTCCTTACAGATTCCCTCAAAATCCCCTCCAATCTCTCAAATCTTATGTTTCTCAACAAATTTTAACATTACAACAGACCTAAATTGCAATGTAAATGAAGTTTAAGTAAAAAACCATCTCATTTATAATTAAAACTAAAGATCATCACATTTTTAATTAAAATGCATACTAACATGCATCTCAAAATCCTAAACATGAATCCTACCCACTGCAAAAGAAAATTAAAATGAAAACAACAACATAATCTTTTCACGCCACTATTTTCTAATAAGAAGAAAGAGTAAGAAAAACCACTAATAAAGCATGAAGAAAATACAACGGAAAATTTTATTACTTCAAAGCAAATCTACTAGATAAGTGTTTACAAAATCGTAAGATAATGAAGAAAACAATACTTAGCTTTTTCTTTTTGAAAGAAAGATAAAAATTTCTCCCACAAAGGCTCCCGCCGATCCATGCAATGCTAGAACATCTCGTTACAAATTCCGTACAATTCCTTACAGGTTCTTTCTCTCAAAATCCCCTCTCCAATCTCTCCAGAAAGGGTATAAATCTACATTTCTACTCCTATTCTAAGATCTCTAAAAATTCCTCTTGATTTTCCCCTCATACACACTCATATGCATCCATGATGAGAGGCGTCAGCCCCCCTATTTTAAAGAGACTCAAAATTCCTTCTTTTTCCCCAAAGACATTTTTTCGTTCCAAGAGACAAATCTCTTTATCCAAGAAGCAAATCTCTTCTTTAAAGAGCTTTTCCCAAGTGTCTAAATTCATTGAACCACTCCTTGGGGCGTTTGAATTACTTAGAGTCTTCCAGAACAACTCAAAACTGTCAAAAACAGTCAAACATTCATCCATAACCGTCTCTAGTGCCTTTGGCGCCATTTTATGGCGCCTTTGTATCCTGTTCTCTTGATTTTGGTGCTTATAGCACTTGTTCTATGGATTTTGGCGCCTTGGCGCCAATTCTGGCTCCTTTGGCGCCACTCTGCAACAGTTCCATCATTTCACTCCGTTTGGCTCCGTTTCAGCTTTGTTTCGCCCCGTTTTAGTTGTGTTTCACTCCTAACAGATATACCTACAAGATAAGCATCAAACAACGTTTTTTAAAAGTATAATTTCATTCAAAAATATGTGAGAAATTTAAATGCGATTAAACATAGAAAAATATATCGAAATGTGCTAGGTCAGATTTTTCTTTCTTGCTCGTTTTTACTCCAAATTGCACCATTACTGTTTCATTTTCACCAAAAGTTCATTTCTTGTACCTGAAGACAAAAATATGAAAAATATCTTCCTTTAAAATGTAATATCATTAAAAATGAGTATAAAATATATATGAAAAAGTAGGTAATTTTTAGGCGTGTCAAAATCCCCCAAATTTAAGCGTTACTGAAAGAAAAAGCAAAAGTTGAATTACTAGCTACTACAACATCCTATCTAATTCATATACATGCATAATCAAGATAGAATATTTGCAAAAGAAAGTAAATCGAGCCTAAAACATGCTTGTAATAATATTAAACTAAA
>NW_018164444.1:27707432-27710531 GCF_001263595.1 Phalaenopsis equestris | reverse complement strand
CTCCTTTCTGCATGTCGTTGGCCGCCGTTGCAGCCCTCACGTTAATTTTTACATTGAAATACATTATTTTTATTTGACTTCGAATCAAACAAAAAAAAAAAGCATAAGCTTCTGTTTATTTTACAATGAAAAATGATCCAAACAACTCCAAAGTATTTTAAATACAATACATTACTCCAACATTACATTTTTTTTTTTTTTGAATTGCATTATTTTTCTGCCGACCAAAGTTCCCCTAAACTTTTAGTATTTGTTAGATTGGTTTAGTGGTGTTTTAATTATGGAGACTACCACAACTTTTTGACCTTTTTCTTATAGTCATGTTTGGTATCAACTTTTCGATGATAAGAATTGAAGTTATGCTTGTAATTATTCTTTATTAACAATTTTAAGAACTTCGGAGAAAAAAAAAGAGGAAGTATATTAACTTGTGATTTAGGGTTGATTTGAGTTGACTATAATTTTTTTTTTGTAAAATTAGTTGTGGAATCATGTAAGTAGTCGATTATGAAGGTCGCTATTGATGCGAACCAGAGGATTTTTCCACGTAAATTAGGGCAACCAAATATTTTATTGACACCAAGCAACACAACTCAAATACATAAAGCCTAAGCACCTATGATTTGAGAGGTAGGAGATTTCTCCTAAGCTAACCCTAATACTTACAATTTGAGGGGTAGACAACCTCTCCCTAACCCTAACCCTAACTTTAAGATTCAAGACAACAATTACATAGTATCCCCAACCCTAAGCATCATATGCCCTATTTTTACCTCACAAAAATAGCTCATAAAATGACTAAATTGCCCTTAGGTGCCGGTATAAAATATCCACTCTAAAAAAGACACATTGTTCTCAAGTTAGAAGAAAATAAACTGTTATTAGATCAAATCATTTGACTCCCACGTGGGGTCCTCATTTGACAATGCTTTCCATTTAATGAGAAATTCATAGCGACCCTCATGAGTTTGAAATATAATTTTGTGCACATTTTTCAACAACTTCTGAACTTGTTACCCTGACTTCAAATTAATCTTAGAGGACATTGCAACTCCACACAACTTGTCCAGTAGTTCATTGGTCACCGAGATAAGAAATTTGTTAGGTACCATTTTTTTTTTCACTGCCTGGTAATCCATACAGAAATGCCAATTTCCGTCCTTTCTTTACTAATGAGACCGGGACAGAGAAGCAACTCACACTAGGCTGTATGATCCCAATGTCCAACATCTCTCAGATCCCTCTCATAATCGGTCTTTATGTACTTGGGGGTGGTGGTATGGGTGCACACTTTTGGAAGAAACCTCCGGTCTCTGGATTATTGTATGCTCAAGAACGTTTAGGGAAACAACATTGTGTTGATGCCGCACAAATCCTTCTTATTTTTACCGCTCACTACTACTCTGGACGCCATTGTTAAATACCGTGGCTCCAGATCCGCCTGAAGCAGCGACGCTTCATCAGGGCATCACAAATCATTTAGATTGCTTTCGCTCGCTTGCCCTCCAAACGACGTCGCTTGATCCCATTGCGGCCAACAACCGGTTCGCGTGAAACTCTATGATCATCATTTCTTCTAGGGCTGTGAATCTCCCCTTCGTGGGCTAGAATTGACCCTGCATGGATGAGAAATACTAATCCATTCCATATTTAATTTGGCTCAATTTTCCATATGATCACCATATCTTTTGTTTTTTGTCACAAATTTTGTGGGATTCCTATTTTAAAGGCATGCTAGTTTCTTATTTTGTCGATTGGTATGCCAACCACTCTATCACATATAGTAGGGTGTAATTCATTAGTGTGTGGGATAAAGAAAATCTTTCAGATTTTTCATGGTATGAAAGCCACCGTTCTCTCGCACCTAAGATCTCGAAGCCTCCTCTGTTCGCTCTCGCAACTCGGTTTGTCCCGAGCGCAACCTTCAACACTCTGCGTACAGAGACTTTCTTCCACGAGCGGTGTCCCAACTCGCCTCATCCACTCAAGCCGCATACAATGTAGTTGACTGACTGTTGTCGCTCAACCCACTTGACATATGATTCTTCCTCTCCTCGTTACCGACCGCGTTGCCTTCTGTATTCATTATATTCCAATAGCAAAATATCACCTCTTTTACATGTGAGACTCTCATGCTTGGATCAACCACACCTCTCGAGGGTTTCCTCCTTCGATGTTCAACCCGTTGAAACATAAATAATGCTCAGTTTTTTGCTTCATTGCCTTTGTTTGTCACTCAGAAGTGGCTACAACCTCCTTTTGATTCTAATAGATCGAAGATCATTTAATGTTCACCTTTGTTCGAACATGCTCGACTCTGCTTCACCTCCTCTCTTGTTTGTTAATGTTGTAAGGAAGCATGTTCCCCCCTCATTTTCATTCGAGCCGTAGGTTCTTACTCTCAATTCGTGCTCCCCGTCGTAAAAATTGAATCGTATGGCTGAACCCTAATTATGTTATGCTTCATACTCTTATCATTATGAAACACGGCTTGACCTCAGATTTAACTTCCGTGGAAGTCAACTCCAAATTCGAGTTTGCATTGTCAGTCCATATCGTGCTTAATAACGCTTAGTTTGTCACGAACCATAAACCACAATGTAAATTTTTCAATGGTTATAGTCAGTCTCCATATACGCGTGTGGCAGAGGAAATCATGACATCTCACAAGTGAAGTCTTGGCTCTAGAAATGACAAATGTCTAAGTATCGGGCCTTGGTGACTATTGATCATATGATTATATCATCGGTAATAAATTACTTGATCACAAAAGTTGGATAAATAATTATGCTCTATAGGACAACCAAGGAGATATGTGAGATTGCACTTGAAACCTACTCTAGTGTTGATAACTCCTTAGAGTTATTTGAAATTGATACCATACTACATGATCGACGATAATGAGAATTGAGTATTACTCAATATTTCAATATTCTCACAAGCTATTGGCTGCAATTGGACATGTATGAGGGTTATTTTTGGGAATTCTTTGATGCTTTTGCATTATATAGGAAGATTACGAAACACAAAATGATCATCAAGTTTCTCAATGGTCTCAATAAAAGACCTAGATGAAGTGTGTGGGATGAAGTGTGTAGG
>NW_018164444.1:27706441-27707257 GCF_001263595.1 Phalaenopsis equestris | reverse complement strand
GGGTGAGGCTCGATCAAATAAACTAAGGAAAGTATGACGTCCGTTTGGTCTGCGAAACCGTTTTATTTTCCGACAAATTCCCTTATTTAATATGAAAAATAAGATATATGTATATGTACTCGAGGGTCCACGAAGGCTACTCGGCCACCCGAATTTATAGAACCCGCCACTCGTCTAGAAGTGTGTCTTCAACCTCACCTAGAGGGCTACTTTCCAACCTAAACAGCTATTCGTCAGGTGGAAAATCTGGTGGACAATCAATTTTAAAATGTATTTTTAAAATTTATGTTTTTGACATGCACATAGGTCTCAAAAGAGAGATTATCAAATTTTATTTTAAAGCGAAAAATATATTTGTATTCTTTTTGAAATAAGTTTTAACAAATTTTATTGTCCATAAGTCGATTGCGTTGTCAGGCGTGAGACTGCCAACTATCTGAGGAGGTTTGAGCCAACTCCCGCTAGACTTATGTCGGTGAAGGATATCGTTATTCTATTGTTCATCAAATACCTGGATCTTGATGTTATAGGATAGGACATCTTTCTGCTCTAACGTCGGTGAGCATTTATCATCACCACCCTACGCCCCAAAACAAACTACTTGCGACCTTGTTTGATGGTTTCACGTATAACAAAAGGCTATACGACATAAGCGTCGAAAACCGAACCAAGAAGCAAGGAAAGAAAATAACAAAAATAGGGTGAGAGAGAGGAGACACTGATCCATCTAAAACACCGAAAAGGAGAATAAATCAGTTCTCAAAACTCCTATCGAAAAGACCTGGAAAAGTAGGACCCAAGGTCTTTCCTAACAAA
>NW_018164444.1:27685867-27706228 GCF_001263595.1 Phalaenopsis equestris | reverse complement strand
TCCAAGGAAAGCTAAAATCGAGCCATTCAAAGCCAAAACAGAGTCCAAGCATTAGATTAAAACCCAAGCCTTAATAGAAATTAAAATCCCAGCCATCTTAAGGTAAAACCGAGCCAACCAAAATTTTTTTACCAAATTCCAGTCTAGTTAAAGACCAAACCGAGCCAAGCAAGGCCAAAACCCGAACCCAGCAAGGGTTGAAAACCAAGCTGCAATTGAGACCTCCAACACTAAGCCATAATAAAAGTTAGAGCAATATTCTCATGCTTTTAAGACATCTCAAAATAGAACTGCCACATGCTTTGAGTGAAAGTGGATGAAAGCTTCGTAATACATATACTAACATGCTCATGAGAAGGGCCAATTAATTCAAAACCATCCTCTTAATTACTTCCAATATAAGTATGCCTTGGGAGATAGGAAAACATGCCATGACTTCAGTACTTTAGATAAACAAAGTAAAAGAAAGGACTAATAGCATGTCACATCTAACTTCTAGCATATATGCATATTTTTTTTTTTATCTTTCACATGCTTTAAGTGATAAACATTTCCAAACACAAGCATAGTGACAACTAGAGTGCTAAACCATACCCTAAAATCATCATCAGAGGCTCGACAAGGTTAAAACCGAGAGCCAGTAAAGCACAGAGAAAGGGAGGGAGAAGAAAATACACACCCTCAAGCTTTTAAATGTCATTCCCACGTAACAAACGTATAAAGAGTAAGTTAGAACATGTTTAGGAATGAGGCAAATAGTAATCTCCCTATTCTAGCATGCTAACAGGGCTCGACAGAGAACATGGACGAGCACAAATAAAGCACAGGGGCTCGGTAAAGAGCAGGGCCGAACACAGACAACGCACAGGGGAGAGGAAAGAATGTACCTCTTTGAAGCAAAAAGAAAGTAACACAGAAACTTTAAAAGCACTCCACAACTTCACTTCCTCTCCCAACAGCAGGAGGAAACTGATTCAAGCACCAGAAGGTCAAAGAAGTGAGTGAGAAAGAAAAATATCAGAGTTTTTTTGTTCTTAGAAAGATTTTCGGCCTCTTAGAAGCTTCACAGAGGAGCTCGCATATACGTTAAGGGCATAGGAGACGAATGATTAAGAAGATACGACAGAGGGATCAAGAGACGCGGAGGATTAGATCCTCGCAGAGGATACGATCCGCGATAGAGAAGATCGAACCCATATCGCAGAAGATAGGATACGAGGGACGGACGTTTGCGAGATTTGTCTCGCGTGCAAAAGGAGAACGCGGGTACGAAACCCCCCCAACGGCACGAAGGAGCGGGTCAGGCGACCGAACGAGCCATCCTAGGGCTAAGGCTGACCCACGAGTTCGAAGGAATCAGGCGGGGAGGGAGATGGATTTAGGTTAAGGGTTTCTTTTAAAATAAGTTTATAATAATAATAATATTATTTATTATTATAATTAACACTAAAATAGGTATTTTCCCCAAGACGCGCCGTCGCAATGAAACAAACATCCCCCCTAAGCAAAATCGATGTTCCGGACGCATCGGCGCAGTTCGTTTCGTCATCCGGAGTCGTATGGACAACCTCATCGTCCATCGGGCTAAAAACACGTCACGATCCGAATCCTATGAAAATTTCGGCTCAACAGGACCGCGAAGAGCGCAGCGGCACCAAATCAATGAGTAGAGTCAATCTTAAGGCCGTGAGTCCTATAGGAATGCTCCCTGAGCTCCTTCGGAGTAGCCTTACCTGCTAAGCAATAGCGGTCAAGACTACTACATCGAATGTCAAGTCGAGCGAAGAAAAGTCCATAATTGCTAACGGGGAGGGATCATTCATTAGTTTTCTAGGAGTAGTCGACAGAAAGGTCCTACGACTAGATCATAGGCTACTAAGGAGAGGAAAACTACACCTCGACCGAAAGCGAGGTCAACAATTACGAAACACAAAATGATCATCAAGTTTCTCAATGGTCTCAATAAAAGACCTAGATGAAGTGGGGGGGGGGGGCAGGCTCATTCCCACTATTCGAGAAGCATTGCAAAAGTTTGAAGGGAGGAGAACAAAAATAAGTTGATGATAACAAACAACCACACTACTGTATCTGTTGAAGGATTAGCCTTCTACACTCACAATTCATCTAAGAAAAATAAGCCTAGGAAAGGACAATTGTGGTGCAACCATTGTAATAATCTAGTCATATGAAGGAAACATGCTAGAAATTACATTGCAAACATACGAATTGAAAGTCATCTAAAGAAAGATATGGTATGGAGAACCGTGCAGATGCTGCTGCCATAATTAACAATAATGCAGAAATCAACCCGTCATCAAAGAGCAAATTGAGATACTGCAGAAAATGTTTGGTCATAGTTCTAGTTCAAGACAAGTATCACAAACTTTTGCCGAGCAACCTACCAATCTATTAGCATACTAAGGTATTTTATATCATGCTCTTATTATCCAAAATAATACACCAAAATCTTGGTAGTTGACTCCAGAGCACCAGATCATATGTCGGGAGACATCAACAACTTAAAAAACTACAACCCATATACTAGCCACTCTTCAGCCTGAATAGCTGATGGTTCATATCACTAATAGCCGAAAATGGATTTGTACAATACAATGATATTTACTTCTACTCTATTTGTTATTTTCCGAAATTGGACTGCTATTAACTCTCAATCGGCAAACTTACTGGTGCTTTAAAATATGTAACTAAATTGTATTCTAATCTTTGTGATTTTTAAGTATGAATTTGGAGAAGGTCATTATCAGTGATGAGATGAATTATGATATATATGTTCTCAAAGAAAATAACTTCATCCGTCAAGTTGTATTTATGAGTCTAGTTTAAATTCTATCGATCTAGTTTCAAATTTTAACTGTATTTTAGTTGAAGTTGAAGTTATGTTAAATCATTATCGTCTTAATCATTCAATTTTTGCATATATTGAAAACACATTTTCACATTTATTTACCAATAAAAAGAGTCATCTCTATCAGTGTGAAACTTGCCAAATTATAAAACATATTAGACATGGATACTTTAAACTGAAATGTAAGCTTTCACATTTTTTTTGCTATAACTCACAGTGATATTTCTAGACCCTCACATGTAAAAAATATAAATGGGGCAAGATGATTTGTATCGTTCATAGACGATCACAAAAGAACAACATGGATATTCTTAAAGAAAGAAAAATCTGAAACAACCACTATATTTCAATCATTTCATTTCATGATCTTCACACAATTCCAAAGCAAAACTCAAACTCTTAAAATAGATAATATTAAGGAATATTTTAGTTCAATTATTGATCTTTATCTTTCGAAGCATGATATCATTCATATAGAGTTATTGTTTTGCTACTCAACAAAATGGGGACGTTGAGAGGAAAAATAGATATTTATTTGAGTTAACCCGTGCTATTATGTTCTTGAGTCACACTCTTAAACACTTTGTGGGAAATCCACACTCACAACCAAATATCTCATTAGGATGTCTAATTGAGTCCTAAAATTTTAAATTTCTCGCAATATTCTCATGGAATCCTATCTACATGTCGGCTTGTTTACTTTTGACCCATTGAAGGTATTTGGTTGTTCCACCTTTTTTCACATTCAACAACACTACAAAAAATTGGATCTGGAGTCTCTCAGATGCATCTTCCTGGGGTACTTCTCTAATAAAAGGATTAAAATGCTCCTCTCCAATTGTTAGGAAAATATACAATTCCATGATGTCAAATTCTTTGAGGAACAAGTATGCTTTCCCAAATCCAAAATTCAGGGAAAGAACTCAAGGTAATGTCATATTTGGAACCTTCTTCAAAATACTCGGGACATTTTTCTTTCAACTGAATCAAATCCCACCACTTTACTAATTGATCCAAATCCTATCACTCAACCAACCCCACTTGAATATTCAAATGTCTCTAAAACAGTTCCAATTGCCTCTAGTCCACTCAACTTGATCCGAATAATCAAGAATTTTGTATTTTTACTAGAAGGAACATCGAGCATGTCGAGGACATTATGCAAACCCAAGACTGTTAAGAATCACAACAAAGTTCTTATACATCTGAGAATCATAATGGTATGGATTCTTTTATTATGACTCCTTTATACCTTTGGTTGATGACATCAATCAACGTATTGCACACTCGAAAGGTGTTCGACATTGCACATATTATCTAATTCCAAGTGGCTTTAAAGATTTCAACATAGAAACAAACAATTGATGAAGAAATTCGGGCTCTAAAAAATAGTAGCACAAGGACATTTATAAACTTACCTCATGAAAAAGACATATAGGCTACAAATAGATATTTATGACCAAATATTAAGGAGATAGCAGTGTAGAGTGATTCAAATTCTGATTGGTAGTAAGGGGCTTCACGCAGTTATATAGGATTGACTATCAGGAAACCTTTGCTGCTATTGTTAAGCTTAATATTGCTTGGGTTCTACTCTCTCTTGCAGTGAATCAAAATGGATTTTTATACCAACTTGATGTGAAAAATGATTCTTGAAGGAGGACCTTGATAAGATGATTATATATTCGGGCTTGGAAAATAGATTGAACTGCAATTGATTTTTTAGATGAAGTTCTTATATGGTTTGAAGCAATCTTATCATACTTGTTTTGACAGGTTTGCTAAAACCATAATTACAAACAAATATCATTGATGTCATGTTGATCATACACTGTTTGTTAAGTCCATTATTAAGGGCAAAATTACCATTCTCATACTATCTAATGATATTACTTGATAGGTGATGATTTAGAGGAAATTATCAAACTTAAGAAGAGGCTTTCAATAGAATTTGAGATCAAGAATATCGGGACTCTTCAATATTTCTGCGAATGGAGGTGGCTCGATCTAAGGACGTACTTGTCATATTCCAAAGGAAGTACATCTTAGACCTGTTAAGTGAAAATGCATGTTTGTTGTTGAAACACCTTTGGATCCTAACAATAAGCTGAGGAAAAGTGAAGAACGTAGTATGGTTGACAAAGGAATTTATTAAAGACTTGTGGGTAAACTAATGTAACTATCATTTTTAAAACTTGATATTGTATACTTATGAATAATCCAAGTGAAGATCATTTGGAAACAATGAACATAATTTTGAGATACCTAAAATTGACTCCTTGATATGGTTTATTCTTCAAAAAGTTTAAAAATTGTGAGATTGAGATATACCCGTGTGCAGTTGGGCATGAGAGGTTATTGATAGTAAATAAAACATTAGGTAATGTTCATAGGTATGGGGCAATCTTGTCTCCTGGAGAAGTAAATGGTAAGCTGTTATATCTCGGAGTAGTGCATAATTTGAATATCGTACTCTTGCATAAAGAATATGTGGGAGAATATGGCTTAAAAGGCTGTTAAGAGAACTTAAAATTGAGAC
The DNA here is from genome assembly GCF_001263595.1 of Phalaenopsis equestris. Lineage (NCBI taxonomy): Eukaryota > Viridiplantae > Streptophyta > Magnoliopsida > Asparagales > Orchidaceae > Phalaenopsis > Phalaenopsis equestris. Next base: position 27,700,823 of record NW_018164444.1, on the reverse strand, counting down.
AAATGACACCATTAAGATGTTTAATGACAATTAAATATCTTTTAGTATAGCCAAAAATCTTGTGCACCATGACAAAACAAAACAAATCAAGATTGACCAACGCTCCTTCATAGAGAAGGTTAACAATGGAATTGTTCAGCCAAGTTATGTTCTAACAAGACTTCATATTACTAATATTCTCTTCAAATCAATACTTAGGGTCAATCATGATAATTTGAAATCCAAACTTAATTTATACAAATATACCAAGGGCCTTTAAAAGAGAAGCATAAAACAGAGTAAAGTGTTGCCGAGATGAGAGTGCTTAGGTGGATGAGTGGCTTGACACTTATAAATAAAATGTGAAATGAATATATTCGTGATAGGGTTGGTGTAGCTCCAGTGGCGGAAGAAATTAGAGAGGGTTGTCTTAGGTTGTTTGGTCATATTAAACGTCAACTATCTGATGGTCCGATTAGGAGAGTAGATGTTTTAGATTCGATTTTTGCTAGAAAAAACGGAGGTTGACCTAAAAATACTTGGGCATATTGTATAAAAATGATCATAATTTATTAGAATTAAATGAAAATATGACACTCGATAGGAAGCAATGGAGAAAAAGGATTCATGTAGCCGACCCCACTTAATGGGATCAAAGCTTGTTGTTGTTGTTGTCGTCGTTGCATACAACCCAGTTTGAGGAGTGTAGGAAATAGCCAATTAAGAAGGAAGTTGTTTCCTTTACTTAGAACATATTTCAATATTTATTTTCTTTTTTTATTAGATATTTCATCTTTTTTATTTTTCTAATTTTGTGGGAATCCTAATTTAAAGGGATTCTAGTTTCTTATTTTGTGGACTGGTATGTGGCCACTCTATTACATATAATAGGGTGTAATTCAATATTATGTGGAATAAAAATCCTTTCCTCAGATATTTTCACATTATTATGGGAAAAGTTGAGTTTTTCTGTTGTGGTATCATGTATTTTTTTTTTCCTCTAAAATAGTTGGGCAATATCCATCACACCCAGATTTGGTTGTGAAAAGCTATTTTCACTACATGAATTTTTAAAACTAGCAAGTTTTGGCCAAATAGAAGTATGCAACAATGTGTGAAGTACAACTATGGAAATGCTATCCCAAACACACTCAGTCTCTCTCTTGTTATTTGAACTCTATTTGAACTATAGTGGTGAAAAGTTGAACAATTTGTGATTGCTCTTATAGTCATCTTTAGTCTTATGCTATATTAAGGACGAAACCTTTAGTTCAATGAACTAACGACAATGCTGTGCAAGTTCAGAAGGGTCAATTTCTATAGCATGCCAAAGCTTCATCAATTTTGCAAAGGAGATTTCCATGTTTATAAGCTTCAACAATTTGAATTAAAAAGCATGGTTTCTCTAATACTTCAATCCTAAGGCTTGAATAATTTCAGGGACATCTTAACATGCTTCAAAATCTCGCTTGAGATAATTGTAACTTTGCAAAACCATCTAATGGCGTGAGGCCTGCACAAACATTTCCGCGGTACCGTAGCTGCTATAGTACCGTGGGATTCGCTAACACGAAAGATAGGCCAAATCAACTTGTTTCTCTTTTTTATGCTTTCTTTTCTATTATCATTCATTCTTTTTTAGTCCTTTTCTGTATGTGTATTGTATTTGGGTTTATAAGTCAGTTTTATTGGCGTGAGTTTGTTTAGGATAGTTGCCGGCTTTCGTTTCTACTTTCAAGGACTATATCGAAGAATTTTGGATGTGCTTCGATTCTATCTCACTCCCGAGCGGTGACTATACGTCCCCTAACCTTTCATGACATTCCCACATCGATCCCCATCGTTCCTTCTCTGCTACAGCCTCCAAAATAGTAGTTTTTGCCGTTTTTTTGCTCCAGTTCTACCAATTCCAGCCAACTCCCTTTCTTCTCAGGCTTGCTGCTGCCCAACAAAGCCAGCTTCCACCCTTCTCAAAACCTTCCCGCCTTGTTTCCTGCCTACTTCCTTCGCCGTCGCTGCAAAGGAAGTAGCTGCTAACAAGTTAAAGACAAGTGCTTTGTTTTGTTGGAAAGTTTGAAGCACATACGACAGCGTAAGGGAAAAGAGATCACTACTTGGTCCAAAATGAAATGGGAGATGCAACACCAATATATATCACCTCACTACAAACCGAATATTTACACCACAACTGCAACAGTGGAGAGACAACACCACCAAATGACGACCACACCTTGCAGGTATAGTTCAACCTCAGGATCGAGCCGCAAGATTACACCAAGTGGAACATCCAAGCCCTCGTATGAGGAGAAACTGATTCAGCTGGAGAATAGGTGAAGCCAATTCACTTTTCTAAATCTATCTTATCTAGAAAGTGTTTTAAGTGTCATAGATTTGGAAATACCGAATCATTGCACAACTAGAAGAATGATCTCTTTCACTGATTAGGGAGCAATTGAAGAAATAAACAATGATCCAGTAGAAGATGAAGATTTTAGAGTGGATTCTCAACTTTCAACAAACGAGGAAGAGAAGCCAGTGTCTCTAGCTGAAGTAACAGTAGCTGTTTGAGAAGAGAGTGAGTTTGACGTAATGGTTGTTCATACAAAGTTTGAGATTGTGCTGCCTCAAACTACTGTTTTGTAGGAGTTGAGAGGAGCATCAATATGATTGACATTAGATATTCAAAAAGCCCATGAGTTCTCGAAACTGACACTTGAGGCATGACAATTCCCGATAAGAGAAATTCAGATTTTTTAGATATATAAGCTACTTCTTGAGTTGCTTCTGTTGAATGAAGTCCAACATATTAGAGGTTAGAAGCTTTTGAGCTACTTTTGGAAGACAATATGGAGCCCTTTGAGCAGTAAAATCAGTTCAACAATGTACCCACAAATAGATGATCACATGAGGCATGAATTACAACGTGGGAAATCTCTTTAGGATTTTTGTGAAAAATAATATCCTATAGTTGGATCCAAGCCCCTTTTAGAAAAGAAGAAGAAACATCTTCTCAGTGGTTGTATTTCAATGTGGTCTAGCATGTCGTAGATTTCATTTCAAAACTGATTCCCTCTTATATATATTTATGTATTAGAAATAATTTGACGAGCACGAGGATTGGAAGAAGAAAATTACATATTTAATGACTCGAGAGTTTGCTAGTGAGGATAGTCATCCAAGTATAATTCTAGTTATGATTGTGCCAAAACATGATATGTACCTATTCTATCAAGATGTTCTTTAGAATGTGAACGCTAACATGATCGACTTACCGGGAAATTATAATGGTTTCGCCACCTTCAACATGGCCGACCTGTCTTCAACATGGCCGACCTGATGTCATACAATAAGACATAAGCTTCGACGGATGAGGTCAAAGCTCCCCCAACCCTGACAGATTGACGCAGGAGCTTCCAACACAAACATTTCTCCGGTACTGTAGTTGTTGCAGCATCACAAGATTGACTATCATGATAGACGAGTTGAAATAGTCTTGTTTTCCTTTCTTATGCTTTATTTCCTTTCATCCTTCATTTCTATTTAGTCCTTTCCTATATGTGTGTTGTATTAGATTTTGGTAATTAGTTTTGTTGCATGAGTTTGTTAAGAAAGTTGCTGACGTCAGTTTCTTCTTTCAAAAGCTGTATCTCACTCTCGAGGTGGTGAGTATCCTTTCCCTAACCTTCCACAACAATCCGACCTCGCTGTCCGTCTTCCCTTACCTTCTGCAGCCGCCTTGCCGCCCGGCCCAGCCGGCTGCCACCCTTCCCCAACTTTCCCGCCTACTTCCTTCGCGGCCACTGCCCAAAACTGCCGTCCAACCTGCTCTTCTGCCATTCCAACCTCTATTCTGACTTGCTGCCTCCTAGACTGCATCATATCCTGTGGTCCCTGCATCCCCCACTTGCTGTCCCTTGCCACAATACCCTATCGTCGCATTGGTGTTACTTGGTTGGCTTGCTGTTCTCCTGCCTCTCCCAGCCGCCCCACATGTGTTGCCACTCCAAACCAGCCCTTGATACTCCCTTACTTGCTGTAACTGCCACCCCCACACTCCTCTCACAATTCCAGCCACCTAACACCCCTTTCCAATCCTTGTAGCAGACCACCACCATCCCGGGATAGGTCCCCAGTGAGTTTATGTGTAGCGTTGTTGTATTTGCCCTTTCAATTATGGTTGCAACCGTCTATTTTTTTTTCAGTAATAATATTTGTTTTTCTTAGTGTTGTTTGGGATAATTCTGGTATCATCTAAGACAACATAGCAATTGATTCAAGAACTCAAATGACAACTTTATTTCCCGACTTCATTGGTTTAAACTACTCTAGTAGTTTATACTAAAAAACAGGCTCCTTATTGATTCAACAAGCTGATTATGATAGAACCAAACAAACTTCCACTACATGATGAGCCTTCAAGTCAAGTTGAGGTTGCAGATAACTACTTGATCGGCTCTGCAAGGCGGTGTTCAACACATTGTTTACAAGCTTATCATTCATGAAGCATGGATAAGTGATTTCTTCCTAATCATGCTTTTGTTGAATTCAACTAGCTTTCATGGGCTAAAGTTTAAAAACTTGCTCCACGACACTCTTTAGTAATTCAATAAACCTATTAATAAATGTTTAAACTTGCAGAATTGAATATTTAGTCATTTTGTCGTCTGTGAGACTGGGCTTAAGCGGAGGTATTAAGTTGTGGCTTTATCGGCCTAGCCTTCAAATATTTTTTTTATAATCTTAAGAAACTATTTCCTACATTATTCAATGAAAATTTAAATTTTTTTTTGGTGCGGAGTTTATCAATTATCAAACTTTTTCACAATATCTTTACAAATTAACATTACAAAGCATTTCACCTCTTTATCATATATAGGGATGTGTGGGGAACTTATAAAATTAATTATATTATACGTTCTAGATGATTTATCAACCAGGCTGATGATCTCATTAGAATTGCATTGATCTTTGTGATGAAAGAACAGTTGAAGCCTGCCAAACATTCTAGAATTTTAACCTGATTTTTGGAGATACAAGCTTTCAAATCAAAATACAAGCTTTCAGAACAAAAAAAAAATAGGAGAGACCCTCAATTCTTGGATTGATATTTCAAGTTAAGGCAAATTGACTGCATCAAAGTTCATGTGTTGATACCTTCCAACAGAATGTAATTGCTGAAAGAAAAAAAAAAAAAAACAGCATCTATTGGAATTCATTAAATCCCATAGATTATCTTCTAATGCTCGAAGGAATTTTTGGGATGAAATTGTTCTTACTGCAACATATTGCATCAACAAAATGCGCTCTTGAGTCTTGAATTTTAAGACCTCTCACCTTTCTTTTTTCATTTCCAAACAACTTAGTATCTCCACCAATCCCTTCATACTTCTCTGGTTTACTTCCTTGTTCCCATCAATTAACAACATCAAAGCGACCTTTACCCAATACCTCACAAATGTCTCCAAATAAAAAAGTGTTGTACGTGTTACTCATTAATAACAAGAAAGTTCTACAAGCTCATCGATTTGATATTCTTTAAGAATCAAACCTACTTTGTCAAACCTTAAATTCATTGGGAGAATCCTATCAAAGGAAAATTTTGACCATAATTGCAACTTTGAAACACCATTGTCGCAAACTTAACCATACTCCAACATGGAATGAACTCAACTAAACTATCCATATTTTAGGACCATGCGGAAGTACCAAACTTAAATGTAATTGTCTTTTCAAGGATATGAAAACTCACAAAACTCGATCAATCAATTCCTTTCATACACTTATTGAATTAAATTCTATTGAACCCCTTAATGAATTTTCCCAACCTATTGCTGTTAGAAAGGGTGTGAGATCTCAGGCCTAGCATCCAAGCATGTATTGCACCAGTAGATGGCAAAGTTCCTATTCTTTACACCTATTTTCCATGGCAATCTTTTTTATGTAGGTAGTATTGGCATACTATGTTATGATGAATTAAGAAGGTAAATAATTATTGGTTTATATTTAATAAATTTGATGCAACGGATTCTTTTGAATAAAATGGCACAAAAGTTGATGAAGGCTGTGAAGCTAATCTATTTAAAAGAGTTGCCCCAGATTTTTAATCTTTGAACTACATGCATGCTTGTTTTGTGTTTCAGGTATCTGGTTTGAAGTCGATAACTTCGAAGCACTTAGCTCTGGCTAGCCAAATTATCAGTTTTATTTATGCTATCCTACCAGGTAACATGCATTGACCTAAATTTTGTGATTTTTGAATATACTGTTTTCCCTTTAGATTTGTTTTCAGTAAGAGTAGATTAGATCTCTCCTTTTGGCTGTGATTGATATGTTCATGTTCTCATTTTCTTTTTTGTGTTTTCAGCATTTGCATTGATATGCAAAACTGTAATGCCGTAGGATGTAAACTCCATTGATTTGTATGATCATTTATGGACCTAAAACGATACTGTTCATAGTTTTGTTGAATGCTATCTGTAAAATTTGATTATTAAATTTATTATTGCAGGTTAATTATACAAAAACCATATCTGACTGTTTCTGTTGTGTTTAATGTTGATTGCATGCTGTCATTTTGATTTTTTTGAGTTTTGAAGCAAAATTGAAGTAAATTTTCAATTCTTAAAACTTGTGGATATTTAGTTTTAATTAGGAATTTTATGGATGACTTCGTTATGGCTTTTACCTAGAAATGAGGTGCTTTTCTATCTAATATGCATGTTTAAGTTTTATCGCTTTTCTAGTTATTTTTGAACTTACCTGTTATTAAACATGCTCTAGATAACGCTTTTTCTTGAGAACTTCTGAGTCTTTACCTGCCAACTTTTTTATAGCTTAGGCGGATGTTTATGCTATTCTAAGGGAATGCTCATACATATATCGTTTAATACTCTTTAGCACTGACAATTGGTTTCTGAGAATACGTTGACATGTAGTTCTTATGTTTTTAATGAATTCATTCTGTGGAGGCGGTAAAGTGTCTGGTATGGGAGGTAGGACCCTTTCGCAGAATTTTAGACTTCTTCCCGCAGAACCCTTTTCTGCTACCCCCAATCTCTATAAAGAAGCTGCATTATGATGTTTCTTGTAAGCCAAAAAGGTATAGATCCTATGTAAAATTGTTGAAATAAATGAAGGCTAGTGAGGAATTGCGTGTCACACCCTAGCTAACCCCCTTTAACCCAATGAATGATTCATCGAAGGTGGAGGATTCAGCCAGACATAATTCCCTCTAACACTCATCCTGACTTGCACGGATCAAAACTAAGTGGATGGAGGATTGATCTTACTCAGTCGTCGCTGACATAAATCATCTAATTCATTTATATCAAATACACAAGCGATATTATTGTAGGGTTCATAGAAGTGTTTAGGAAGTGGGTTTTACGGGGAGGTAGTTGTGGGAGAGTACGAGAATGAGGATAGGGACGGTCGATGGTATTTGGAAGGAGATAGGTGGAAAAATCTGCTGTTGGACAATAGTTAAGGGCATGTTCAACAACTGTCTGGACGGAAAACAACGAGCAAATAGGGAGAAGACGACTATGGACGGTGAGGAGTCACTACCTGTTCTTGAGCAAGATACACACACACAATTTGCAAAAGGAATATGATACAATACTGCTGAAGCTAGAAATCATATATTACAATTTTCATAATACTCACACAAGGGGGAGAAGCTGAGTACGGGAAGCGAGGAGTATCCACCACCTGTTCTTGGACATGATAAAAACACAATTTGCAAAAGGAATATGATACAATACTGCTGAAGCTAGATACCATATATTACAATTTTCATAATACTCACACAAAGAAAAAGTGTCAGCCATAAAATAACAATATATAAATAGTCTCTCGAGTAAAATTCCTCCTTTGAAATAAGAAATTTAGGAAATAAATGAATATGAAGTAAATTAAAAAGGAAAGAAATATGCTGAAAATAGAAAATTTAGGAGGCTCTATCGGCTACCTTGTAGCACGAATCGTGGATTCAAGCATTCTGTGGAATTCTACGATTCCGCGGACTCCATAACAGACGTTTTGTGTCATGTTCCTAGACTAGGAATAGCTTTCTTTTTTTTTGGAAGGACATGGATTATACTGTCAGATATTCTCTCCCACAAAGCGCCTAAAGTGATTTTTAATACTGTAGTTCATCCCTCCTTTTTGACCATCTTTCAATGGGTGTCCTGCTAAACTAAACTGGAACTTAGCATCAAATTTGCTCTATAGAGCCTTCTGGAAATTGCTCAAATCTTTCTCATCTCTGATATATTGGATCTTTTTTAACAGTGCAACTTCGGAGGTAGATTATATGCCTAAAAATCTTGAAATATTCTTATCTAGGCTTTCCATATGTTTGATATTGGCCCTTTGAACTCATGTTCCTCTTGGATAATCAATTTCAATTCTATTGATGCTGCTCTTAACACATGCAAAAAAGTCATTTGTGGCACATACTTTTAAACTTTGTATGAATGCCTGTTACCTCGGGCTTCTACCTTCTAGGACAATAAATGCTAATTTTATTGGATTCTCTGATGGGCTCAGCTTGATTGCTGAGATCTCTCCCTAATTTCCTGCAAGTTGATATTCCTCTCAATTCAACTTCTATGAATCTTCACCCTCCACCTCCTCCACCGCACCTTGCTCAAAGAAGGAGATCATCCTCTTATTAGGGCAATCACATGAAATATGCCCAAAGTCGTGGCTTTTGAGGCACATCTTTGCTGAGAAAGATTTTGGAGTGCTGGATGTATCTACTTTTTCTCTTCTTTGAACTAGTTTTTCTTAGGGCAATGTCAGCTAGGATGTTCCAATTGGTGTATTCTTGTTGCCTGATTCAGAGGTTAAACTCTAACCTTAAACTGTGGCTGTCACCTGGTGACATTATTTCTCCATTTGCAAGCTAGGGTCAGGTGACGTTATTTCTCCATTTGCAAAGCTAGGGTTTGTAAGTTAATGGACCAATGTGACTGATTTTGCACCACATTCATAATAGACAACCTTAGTCCTCCTAGATACTTCGCTATTGTGCACTTCTCTGATTCCACCAACTCACATTTCAATATGAGTTGATTAGATTCAACTGTGTACTTCTCCATAAGAGAATCTCTCTGGTATAGGTGGTGGAGTTAAATAAGCATATTTTGTCGGTAACGTGGGGTAAGAATTTGTGTCGTATCTCCATTTACATCTTATAACATGCGGCAATTTCACTTTTTCCTTCACAATATCAAAGACACTTCATGTTCTCCCACCACTAAGATGCACCATTTTTTTTAACTTAAACACACCTAGCTTTACACTCTTGTTCGATGAAACGTCCTTATACTTAAAGATTTGTTCTACTACCTGGAGTCAGTTGATGAATTCTTCTTCTTAGTTTCTTTAATGTTCCATGTTAAATCTTTGGGGTATTTTTTCTTCGTCAATGAAATCTTTCCGATGAAAATGATTCACTTCCTCCCCTGTATTTGATGAGTCACCATTGAGGTTATGGGTGATATCATTGTTGTCTCCTCTCAAAGGCGGTAAGCTTTTCTAGTAATTGAAAATTTTATCATTGTATATCCTTCATAGTAAGCTCCTGGACACTTCTTTGCATATTTCTTCTGGGTTTCATTGTATCATTTTCTCTTGATCAAGCTTTCGAATTATGTAGGGTTGTAGATAAAAGGTTGGTTGAAGTTTATTATTTTTGTAGCAGGCGTCATGATGGATTTTTGGTGAAGATAGAAATGTTGCATTTTAAAAATTCAGGGTTAGGGGTAGAAATTGTGGTAGGAAGGAGGGGTTGGGGAGTGGGGAACTTTTTTTTTTTTTTTTGGAATTTTGGATTGGGACTAGAAAGACTGAATCCTAAAAAAATTAGGATTTGCCTGGCTCTGATATCATATGATACTGTTCTGGGATTCCTGGAAAGTGTTTAAGAAGTTGGTTTTGTAGGGATGTAGTCGTGGAAGGGGTACGAGAAGGAGGATAGAGGCGGTTGACGGTGTTTAGAAGAAGATATATGGAGAAATCTGTTGTTGGGCAGTATATTCGATGCATTCAACAGCTAAATCTACTGAAAACTGTGGTCGAACAGGGAATTGACGAAGTACGTGCAACAAGGAGGATCCATTGATTGTTCGTGAGCAAGATACAAACTACACCACTTGTAAAAGAGAGAGGTTACAACACTTACAAAATAGAAAATCAAATAGTACAATATCCATAATACTCCCACAAAGCAAAAGTTTCCCGGACCAGAAAATAACGACATATCAATAGTCTCTGAAGAAAAAATCATACTTAGAATAAAAGAAAATAGGAAATAAATAAAAAAGGGATGAACTATGCTTAAAATATGAAAATTTGGTGGTTTTGCCGGCTGCCATATAGACAGAATTGTTGCATCTTGTGGTCCCGCGTTCTGCTAAATTCTACGGTACCATGAAATACGAAATAAACGCTCTGCGTCAACAAGGAAGCAACATAATTAAGTCACAAATTACATGCGAAGCTGTTAAGTATAATTATAAACTCAAATACCCACAAAGCCTTTAAAATCCGCCACAAAATTTTTATAGATCAAAAGTTGTATAGAAGTAAGCATGACTAATTGTCCTATTGCTCCCTATCCCTCTCTAAAAAGCAAACAACAAAGGACAAATAGCAGCAACACCTAGTCATGAGGCAACTAATGACATCAATCTTCACTCCCATCAATTTCTGTTGATTTTTTCGTTTTTGTACAAAGACATAAACAGAAAATTGCAGTCTTAAAGTTACAAGAACAAAAAAAAAAAGTAGATGGAAAACGGAAGAGAAGGTTCTGGAGAGAAAATTTGGATTCCTAATTAATTTTATTGTAGAGTTTTAAGCCTCTAAATAGACAATTACAAAAGTGGTTGTTCTGATCCGCTTTTTAAATGAACTCGCTTAAAAGAAGGGATACTCTATCTGAAACTAATCAACTAGATAAACTCAAAGCCGAATGATTGTTACTAGGGTTGTAAACGAGCCAAGCTTGAGCAACACTCCGCTTAAGCTTGAGCTAGATTAATTAATCAAGTTTGAGCTTAACTCTACGAGTTTTGAGCCGGCTCATGAGTCGACTTGGTTAGTATGAAATTCTTCTTCTCGTCCTTTCTTTTTTGTGGACGCTTATGCTGAGTATCTTTTTGACGATCTAATTCTTGTATCTTTTCAGCCTTGATGACTTTTGAACTGCCTCTTGTTTATTTTTCTGATGAATATTTCTTTTTAAGTGAAAATTTCACCAAGCTTAGTTGCTTAATTTATGTCGAGAAAAGATTACTTTGTCATGAATATTGTACCCATGCAAGGTGAAGTACATTTCTAGTTGGTCAATCCATGCATTAAATTTCTAAACATTGATTATTCTATTATAAGTATGAATAACCACTTTTGCTTCCATTTTAAAAGGTCTAGTGCTTCATCTATCATAGTCAATAATCGTTCATTCTCATCATTGCCATTCGTATTGCTAACATTTGCTCAACGAGTATTATTGATGGGGAAGAATGTTACTTAAAGAGGAATAACAGATGTGGGGTTTTGCCTCGATTTGGACTGTAGTTGGTTGAGATGGTTATCTTTGGTTGGAGAAAGTTGGGTTCCAACAACAACAATGGTTGATAAGTAGGTTTGTCAAGCGTAAAACCTTGATTAGTCAAGGCTTCTTGACACATTTGACCTTCTTGTTTTATAAGAAAATAGTGAGGAGTCCTTGCTGTAGATGTTGGTGGTTTAATATTCATTATAGGTGGTGAACGCCATTTTGTGCTGGTTTTTTGGTTGGGTATAAGACGTTTTTCTGGGTGTCGGTTGTTTTATGTGGCCAGGCAGTCGGTTAAAGCTGGAAGAAGTGATGGTAGGATGAGAGACAGATACTAGGGAAGGGCCTTCAGAATCTGATTGAATAGAGTTACATGTTATGGGGAGCTGGATTATGATTTAACAAATGGTAAGTTTTTCCAGTTGGAGAAAGTAGGGTATTCGGCCAGTTTTGGGTACACTGATTACACCCATGTTGGATTGGATATGAGGTCAGATCAGTTCAAACCCAATTCTTACCTTGGTTTACCTTATTTAAACTGACTTTTTTTGCCTGTGCTTCTTAGACTTGTCTTTTCTGGATTTGCACTTCATAACCTTAATAGCATCAACGACCGCCTCCTTCCTGCTTGTAATTATGAAGTATGATACGTTAGGCATGTCAAAAGCATTAGAGATCTAGCTATTCAATTTGCAGTGTAGTCATAGATCCGGAAAATAGCAAATGATAAAGTTGGTTCACCATGCCGTACATCATTATATGGTTTGATCATGTTCCCTTGCAAACCTTATGAAGAAGTGGGTTATCCGCTACGATGTTTGAGAAAGGAGACTAAATATAATGCCTCGAAATTTGCACCTTAAATTGTTGCTTTTATCAAATATTATCATATCACATCGAGATTTATGCTATTTTTCAAGATAATATCAAATGAGTTATGCATAAAACATGACTTTTTTCAATTTTACCTAATGTTATAGAATGCATTCTGAAGTTCTTGGAAATAGATATGTTACTGTTTTTTTGGTGGTAGAACTGCGATGTTTCACTTCAGTAAATGTTTTCTCGATGCTTACTTGAAGCTGGTAGTCTCCTTTTCTTATTTTGCATGTTAATTGGACTTCCTGCTAAAGCATTAACTAATTTTTGCATCACTCTTTATGTGTACACAGAAATCCGAAGAGTTCTTTTTTTGAAAGTACCTGAGAGTCGTAAAGGGTTGTTGCTTTTAGAGATTGAACGAGTAGCCCAGGTAGGCATGCTCTGATATGCTTTCTTACAGTTTAATTTTCTAAATGGCATCTGTTTTGGTAGAAAAATTAATATCACTTTATTCTAGGTTTTTCTCCACCTAATTTTGGAAAAAAAGTGAATGGCTTTGAAAAATTGTATTTATGCTCATCTGAAGCATTAATTAAACATGATTTGAGTCTGTTTCATTTAATTTCTTTATTTTATGGTGATATTGTTTTGTAGTTTTAAATTTCTGATTTTGGAAGATGTAAATGTTATATTGTCTAGGAGCTTGATTCCCTTAATAGGTTTATTCATATGGTTTGACATGGAATTAGTTTAGTTCGTTTGTGCCTCTCAACTTTAAAAATGTAGTTATGGTTGCTTACTATTTTGTTTTTTTATTTTTATTTTCTATTAAGTGCTGCTTATGGTTGTCGAAGTGGGGTAGTTTTTGTGGGAGTTTATTTGGTATATGTGGTCTCTACTTCATAGCTAGCTATGTATTTTAGCATTATCTATTGGACAATGGCCTTGAGGTGTTCATGCATTATTCTTCTCATTGGCAGGCTTCATATGCATGAGGTTTTCTATTAGCAGGTTTTAGCGTGTTCTAGACTTGATGGTATTGTGGGAATTTAAGTACTGTTGCTGTTTAAAGAAGGAAATTCAAATTTAAAGAAGTAAAACTTGTGAAACATTGAATGAGGCTTTTATAGATTTACTTTTATCATGCAAAGAAGTTCTAAAGTTTAGAAATATTTGTAACCAAGTTGATTTTTTGCCAATCATATTTATTAACCTAAGGTGAAATGTTTTTAAATAACTATTCTGACACCTATAAATAATAACTTCGATAAAATAGTTTTTCTCTTTTCAGCTTTAAATTTCCGAGTATCATAGAAGTGTGATTACCTCATTTGGGGAAGTCATCTTCTTGCACTAGAGCATTGGGTTTCGTATTTTGGTGAATTATCGTTTGGATTCTTCATATCTTGTTATTAGTTTACCAGGAATTTTGATTTTATTCAAATTTAATGTAATTGGGATTTTAATTGTATTTAATAAATTGCAAAAGGTTGTTGATTTTGAATGATTTGAGTTTTATTGATTTTAGTTGAGCATTTACATTATCATTTGGGTTCTACTTATATTTACAAGTTTACAGATAATTTTTTTTTTCTTATTTAGTAGCCTTTGTTATGTGCATCTTAAGTCCTTAGATGTCGTTTGCGTACATTGCTTCATTTAAGTTGTATTTGGAAATTTAAACCCTAAATCATCTTGCATCACACGGTGTGCAAAAGTGTTATGCACAAGTGAGATGAAGTTGGTGTAATGAAGGATCTTGATAGGGTCAATATGAAGATTGTATGAGAAGTGAGGATCCATAAAGTTCATGAGCGGGATTATTGAAGGATTGAGGTGTTAACGACAACGACAATGCTTATAATAAATAAGCAAAGTTTGTGGTAATGATTTTTGGGGTTTTTGGGTTGGTTTTATTAGTCTCCTTCACTTGCTCCGTTCTTTGGGTCTATGATGAGAGGATGGAAGTTATGTGAAGTAGGAGATGTTTTTGATTTTATAGTTAAGGACATGAAAAATGGTAGAAACACCTTCCCCCACCAATAATAATGGGGGGCATGGAGAGAGAAGTGAGTAAAAGAGGGAGGTGAGGATAGAAAGGGCGGCCTATTTGCAGGAGAGGTGATTATGAATAATGCTCTATATAACAAAGGGATGAAATTGAGATTAGGACGGGGTGAGGGAATATTACTTTCTTGAAACATTTTGTATTCTAGTATATTTTTTTGCCCTAATATACTAAATCAAATTATTGAATTTCTTTCCACCTTTGAAACTAATGGCTCCAAATCTATTGGATTCTACAAGTTTGTAATTTGATTTAGGTCTAAATTCTTACAAATAAATTGCATTTATATTGTGAAACAATGCCTAGTTTATAGGTTATAACTTAAATTAAATCTTAATATCCATGCATAAATTTGTATTTAAAAGTAGGTTAATGATCTAAGATATCTTTGGGTGTTCGGTATGATGCGGGATCGGTCTCTCACGATCTCGCAAATCTGAAATTTCTGAAAGTGGGATTTCTCTTGCCCTCTTTACTGCTCTGGCTCTTTTGGGACGCTTGTATTTATATTTTAATATTAT
>NW_018164444.1:27681263-27685761 GCF_001263595.1 Phalaenopsis equestris | reverse complement strand
GGACGTCTGAAAGCCTCTTTCATCGTCGACTTTATAGTCGTCTGATAGTTTCCCTGTTTTTGCTTGCTGTTAAGCCATCGAGACCCTGATTTCTTAGCCATTATCATCTGCTCATGCTCTTACAATGAAAGACATGCATGGGGAGATCCTTCAACTGTGGCAAAGATTTGAGAAGAGAGAAGTCGGAAATGTTAGCTTAACATAATGGTTACTTGTTGGATCGAGAGGAAAAAATCAACCTCTTCCACTGAAGAGTTTCTAGATATAAATAACCAGTAACCTGGCTATTTGGCAGTGACTAGCTGAGGAGGGTCAATGATTTTGGGGTGAAGTTCCACTTGTCAGATTTTGACGAATGTCTGAATCTGGATGAATTCATTGAGGGCTGCGGATAGTGGAATAAATTTTTTAGTGCAAAGATATTCCCTAGGGCACAAAAGCTAAATTGAAAACCATCAAACTCGGGAATAATATTTTCTTTTGGTGGGAAAACCTGAAACATTTTTGACAGCAGGAAGGAAGGAGTAAATTTGTCAAATGGTATAAGATGAAAGTTGAAATGTTGCGCAAATATTTTTCGTCGCATTTTAAGCAAGAAATAGAGAGATTCTTCTGTAAAGTAGTGTACATTTGAATATGATCAATTCATGCTGAAATATGAGTTAGTGGACTCATAAGTCATTGGTGAGGAATCTTGAAGGATTGGAGTCATTCATTAGCAATTTTGGTCAGTTGCAGCTTGTTGGTCCATGCTCGATATGCAGACCCTAGTTTTGAAGGTGGAGAAACATTATCATTAAGGGCCCACCACAGCTTACAAATAGGACTCAACCTCAAGATCAGGCAGTAAGGGCCATTATAGCACCCAAGTTGATCCCTCGCGAGGAGAAATCTACCCAAGGTGAAGAAAAGGTGGATGCAATCAATACTCCCAATTCCTTTCCTGTCCAAAAATATTTCAAGCATCACAATTTTAGACAGATTATGTTTAATCCCCTAAACACTTGGGGATATCTTTCAATGAACTAAGGGCAATAGAAAAAATGGGTAGTGGTAGAAGAAGATGAAGACACAAATGAGGAGTAATAGTTTCCACTACAAAAGTTTGCATACTCGTTGCATCGTGAATGGAAATGTGCAATCTTATATAAGACACATGTAGTTATAAGAACGCAGTTCCTACCAAATGGTAAACAAGTGTCTTTCCATACAAAAAGCACACCCAACTTTATTCATTGTCTTTATTCAGGAAATTGAATAAAACCGTAATTGATTGGAGATGCCAAATGGAGTTTTGTATTAGAGGCAAGTTCTTGAACATGTGGTGATATGATAATTATAGTTGTTTGCCAAATTCTATTAGGTCCTCCTAAGTAGTACAATCGTTACACATATTATGATGGTTACAAGGACACATATTTCTTCACCAAGGTTGGCAAGCTTATCACTCTTATCTTGGAATGAGCTCGAGGTAATGGATATTGATACGTCTTAGACTATAGTTCCATAAGTTACCTTTCTACAAGCCTTGTGAAAGGCGCCATTATGATTAGCATTTTTGGTCATAGAAGCTAGTGAGTTCGAGGAGCCGATGCTAGACATATGGTAGCCCCTATTGATAGAGCTTCTGGTTGGCCTGACTGATAACTTACTCTTTGGGCTGACACCACTAAAGGAGAAATAGCATGCCAAAGATTTCATTCTAGGATATGTTCTTTCAAGTTGACCCACCCATGGGATGCGATCAACTGGGTATCCGAAGTGGTAGATGCATGCTACAACCTTGATGACTATAGACTTTTCCATTACAGTACTCGACTATGTGTAGTTTTGGTTCTAATTGTGCCAAAGATCTATGACTATTTATTCTACAAAAGTAGACCTTTGAATTATTCATTTGTTTTAAAGTTGCTATAGGTGGTTGTGAGCAAAGATTTTGTAGTATGGTTGCCCAAGACATAACAAGGCAATAATTTTGCTATGCTGATAGTAGATCGATTTTAGAAGCTTCCAGAGATAAAGGTGAAGCTTCTCATGTCCGAGGAGTATGATGTGGGTGCGTTCTCTCATGATCACATGATGGTGGGATTGGATTAGGTCTGGCTCCATCTCGTGAAATTCGTGAAGACATGATTTCTCTCAGGCATTTACTTTCTGCCCCGTGCTAGACTCTTTTGCTATTATTGTAGTATTATTATAGTTTGAATTAGGGTTTTAATTTGTGCCTTAGCGTAAATATGTTGTTTCGAACCCGTTTTGTATACATTTGCGTTGGCTTATGTATTAGAGACTATCTTCATTCTCTATTTTAGAGTTTTGTATCATTTGATTTCTTTAAGGTGTATATCTGTCATGTGTTGATCTCTCCTAGACATTCAAAGGCCTCCTTCGTCGTCGACTTTTTGGCAAACCAATAGTTTTCTTATTCGAGCTTGTTATCCAGCTCTTGAGACCCAACATTATCTTCCCATTCTCTTTTCTCATTCTACAACTTACCTAACTTTTCTTGCGTTATCCCACATCATTTAACAACCCCTTGATTTCTGTAAAGGCAATTATTGTGAACTTAGGATAATATATGTTAAAAAAAAAAATACAAAATAAAATTATTAGATATTGAACTTTCAAATTAAGTGAGCATTAGTCCTTGAAACAAAGTTAGAGAACATGCTTTATTCATTTCAGATGATAGTTTAATTGTGATCAAACTTTATCTTTCAAAAATATGAAAAGGTTATTGAGATGCACATCACAAAAAGGAAACTGTTACGTATCAAATTGATAAAATCTCAATCATGTATACATTTTGATCATTAAATAATATAGGAAGGGAAAAAATTTTAAATTGAACTTTGAAGTTGATGTGAGGGATTGTTTTACTTAAGAGACCGTTTTGGATTATATTTATTTAAACGATTAAATTGATCACATTCATAGTCTAGGACTAAAATGCCTTCATATCAATAATTCATAACCAACACTCATGGCTTCCTTGTTTTCTCAGAGTAAGAAGCTTGAGAAAAGTAGCATACCTACTACGGTACCAACCAGAAAATGTTTTCGGTGCCACGGATTTGGGCACATCGCCTCCTGTTGCTCCACAAACTGAGTTGTTTCCTTTACCCAGCAGATGCAATGGAGAAAGTTAGCAATAAGGAAGCAACTGAAGAAAAAAGGTGAGGAGTATCAACTTTCATCAAATGAGGGCAAGATGATTGTGGTTCGATGGGTCATTCGGACCGAGGCGCATCAAGGGAGCAAGAGTAGTTTCGCCGCAATATATTTTACACTCGTTGCACCGTGAAGGGAAAATTATGCAACATCATTATCGATGAAGTTAGTGGCAAGAATGTGATGTCAACATTAATAGTGGACAAATTGAGCTTTATCACGCAGAGATATTCTTGATTGTACTCACTGACTTGGTTGAAGAAGGAGAACATGGTTAGCATTGACAGGAGGTGTCTAGTGGAGTTTTCAAATGGAAGTCGGTTGCAGGATTAGGCGTGGTGCAATGTGGTGTCCATTGATGATTGTTATCTTTTTTTGGGGAGAATGTGATAATTTGATTGTAGGACCCGACACGATGGGTTCAGTAAAACCTATTCTAGGTCACAGGTGTCCTTAGTAGCAGAGAAGCGTCATTATAATCAATTTTGGTAACGATAGAGGATAACAGAACTTAGGTGTCGATTCTAGACATGAGACAATCATGATAGAGAGTATTTTAGGGTATTATGATCTACCCCTTACATCCATGACCACCACTGTTCATGGAGCTTCAATTTACCCTCGTTTCATATTAGGCTGAGCCAATCTTTGGTTATTTTGGGAAAATTCAGCTGAATATTGGTGACATGAAGTCCTAGTTCAGTCCAGTAGTGTACACTAGAAGGTTGAATCGATATGAATCGTGGCTCGCAAATGGGAAAGGCTCTTCAAGTGTTTTGGAGGCAGTGCAATTGTTCGTGGGATTCAGGAGCTTTTAGGGCCCAAATCGAAGAGTCTTCAGACTCAGAGGTTACAACAACTCCATCGCCTACAACGAGTAGACATAAATTTTGATAAATGACGTCGAAGTTCCCCCACTCTTGGAGACTGACGCGGTGCCTTTGGGGCTCACCTAAGCTGACCAATTCAGCTAGATGTGGCGATGATGTGGCGATGTGGCACGGGAGAGTTGTGTGTGTGTGTGTGTGTGTGTGTGTGTGTGTGTGTTTTTCTTTTGAGATTTCTGTCGCTGGCATCTTTCTCCCTTGTTGGGGTTGTATCTGATGACAGGTGGTGCTCCGACTGTATCCTTCTCCGAGATTATGATTACCTCTAAATTTCCTTCGCCTGCCCTTTTTTATATTCTTTTGCCTGCCTCAACACTTTTCTGCTTGCTGCCATCTGTCCTCCATCTTCCCTGTCTGCTGCTGCCAGCCCCCTAGCCTCCCTATCTGCTGTTGAAAACCCTCCACCTCCTTTTCTGCTTCCAACCTACCCGCTGCTGCCA
>NW_018164444.1:27667980-27681176 GCF_001263595.1 Phalaenopsis equestris | reverse complement strand
CCCCCCTCCGAACTTCTTACTGCTTCTGCAACTTCCCAACCAGCCTGCCTGCCCGCCTGTTGTCCAGCCACATCCCTCTATATTCGTCCTCACTCCAGAGTGTTAGTCGTGTTGTGTTGTTTTGTTCCCGTTTTAAGAGTCTTTGTAATCTTTTTGAATTTCAACAATAATATGTGTATTTCCATTGTGATTTGGGTTCTCTGATATTAACCTGATTTTCCTCACTATAGTGGAATGTTATGGATGAAGGAAATCAATATTCAAGTTCTGCTACATCACCCTTGAGGAATTATCATAGTTGGAAATCCTCGAAAAATTCTATGATACTCGCTAATGAAATATAATAGATGTAACAACTGAGAACTATTTTATAGTACCCTTAAAGGAGAGGTGGTCAATCTTTGAAGTCATCCATTGTCCGATTAAGATCAAAAATGAAAAACTTGTTGAAGGAGCCAGTCAAAGATAAATATGGAATATAATATCAGCATCAAATTTAAGTTTCACCAAAAGGTAAGTGTTGACCTCATTTTTGGTGAGGTCGCTTCCTCTTCTTAGAGCCTAGGATCTAGCCTTAGGGTTTCCTACTAACTCTCTTAGAGGACTATCCTGAGGCCCACACTGATTAGAAATTCAAGTCATTTCTTGACTCATTGTAGTTTCATGTGACCGGTTCTAAATCCTCAACGCTTAGTTGAGTCGATTAAAACCAGTGCGACGAAGCTCGAGTCGAGCACCCATATGATCTAAAGCCTTAGGAAACACTTCGTGTCGTCCGCGCACACTCATCGATGCACGAATACGATAGTGCACACGTCGACGCACACAATTGTTGAAATTCATGTCTCTCGCACCTTTAGGAGGCTCCACGATTGATCACAAGCGATTATTTTGACGAAATATAAATTTGATGCGTTTCCAACCCGACCCGCGATGAGGTCGTCCGGACGATGCGGGATGACGAAACGGAACGCGCCGACGCGTCCGGAACGTCGACTTTAGTTTGATTTAGTTATGAAGGACTCCCACTTCGATATGGTTTTGTGCACGAGCGAAAGGTGCGCAAATCGAGCAAATTAAACATCATATATATTACGGAGGGGTTATATTTGTATTATATTGCTTTGGGAGGGGTTTATTTTCTTAAATCTCTAACTCACTCACACCCCGTCCGCCCTTTCCCTCCCATTCGTGACCCAAGCCAAATTTGACTGAACTCCCTCTTCTTCCCGGTCGCGAGCCAGCCCAGGCGGTGCCCTAGCCTTGCCTTTGACTTCTCGCCCGACATCCTCTGTCCGAGATGCCTCTTCCTGAAGCATCGCCTGCCTCATCTCGTCGGGCGAGGAGGGCCTTTGTGATCCTTCGATCCTCGCTGAGGTAAGTTGACCCTGCGCGTTTTTTTCCCTGGGTCACGAATGGGGAAACTTCTCCTCCCCGATCTTTCTTCGTTGTGGTCTCAACTGCGGCATTTCTTTTTCTTTCGGCTTGGCGTTGTGCTTTGTCAAGAAAAGTCCTGCGAGCTCCTTTTTCTCTCCTTTTTCTCTCGGGCGTCAAAAAAAAAAAACTTAGTGGGGAGAGTTCTCGGTGGGGATTATGAAACTTGGAGCCTGGGGAGGTTTTGCCGAAATTTCTGCTCGGTTAGGTGCTTGTGGGCTTGGTGTTTGGAGGTTCTGTGGCTTTTCTTTTGTTGCTTTTAAAAGTCTCGAGCAAGGTAACCTCTTCTCTTGCTTCTCTTTAGTTTCCTGCGGTTTTAGTTCTGCTCTACTTTGAGTTTGGTGTTGTTCATGTGAAAGATGTTGATTCACGAAAAAAAAGAAAAAAAAAAGGAGAATCTTGAGCAGGGTTTTACCTTGGCGTGCACCTGATTATCTTGTCATTTTCTAAAAAAAAGAGGGAGTCATCGCTTACTGCTTTGAATGTTTAGACTTTTATCATTTCTGTTAAATCTGATTTAACTGCTCCATGATGATTAGTTAAAGATATAGACTTACAAGAAAGGCATGGTTTAATGATTATGCATGTGCAAGCTTCCTCCTTATGTTCTTATCATATATGTACCTGTTGTGGAATTTTGAGGTCATTTTTGCCTTGCAAAGCTGCGGTTTTCTCTTTTCTCCTCGCCGAACTGATTTAATGCTGAGTTTTTCCTTTGGAACTTGTTTTGGGGGCTTGATTTTGTTCTTTGTTGTTGCCCCCCATTCGAAACATATGCAGGGTGAAATAATTGAGATCTTGGAGGCTTTTGGAGTTTGCTTTGGGGACTCGGTTTGGCTCCCTGTTGTTGCATTTCTTGTTCGAAATACATATTAGAGAGAAATTAGTCTTTTAAAGCTTTTGGGGCTTGTTTTGATGGCTCGGTTTTATTTCTTAGATGCCCCTTTTGTTCAAAGCATGTGTTGCATGAAAAATTTAGTTTTTTAAAGCCCTTGGAACTTGTTTTGAGTGGTCCAGTTTTGCTCTTTATGCTGCTTCTCTTGTTCGAATATATGTTGAAATCTGTTTGGTGTTTTGAGCAGTTGGTTTTGGGGCTTGGTTTTATTTCCTGTTATTCCTACTATTCTAATATATGTTGGACTCCGTTCTAATATTTTAAGAAGTTAGTTTGGGGTTTGGTTTTGCTTCTTATAACTGTTGCATCGTTTGAAATATGTGATGAATGAGAATTTTGGTTTTTAAGGCTTTGAAGAGCTTGTTTTGGGGCTGGTGTTCTCCCCCGGTTGCTCTTGGCCTATGAGCATCCGGCTATGATCCCTTTTGGTATTGGTTGGTGGCCTTCCCCTTGCTGCTCCTGGTCGTGGGGTGTCTCTGTTTGTGGTTCTCTTGTTTGTGTTGTGGCTGTTGGTTTTCCCTGTTGCTGTCACCTACCCGTGAACTTATTGGTGGTGGTTGCCTTTGCTCATTAGCTGTGGTCACCTGATGTGGTTATGTGTTCTTTGCTGCCCCTGGTTTTGAGGTGCTCCTGTTTGTGGTTCTCTTGTTTGTGCTGTGGCTGTTGGTTTTCCTTGTTGTTGTCCCCTACCCGTGAACTTATTGGTGGTGGTTGCCTTTGCTCATTAATTCTGGTCACCTGATGTGGTTATGTGTTCCTTGCTGCCCCTACCCGTGAGCATCTAGATGGTTCCTTTTTGTGTCAGCTGGGTGGCTTCTCTGTTAGCCTTACCCGAGAGCACCCATTTGAGGGTCTTTGTGTTGGGTTGGTTACCCGGGTGCTGATTTGTTTGGTCCCCCTGCTGTTCCTACCCGAGAGCACCTGTTTGGGTTCCTTGATGTTGCGTGGGACTCATACCTCATGGAAGCTTTAATTTGAAATTGAATTGGATGTTTAATCTTTATAAATTGCAATCTTCAATCTTTGTTACTGGGAAGAATTCAAATGTCCCTTTTTCGAGGAACGATCTATTAAATGTTTGGAGATATTTCAGGGCTGAATTGATTGCAATAAAAAAAGACGAAAAAAAGAGAGGAAAAATCTTTTGATATTTGAGAAAGGTTTGAGAATAGCTTGGAGGCCTCTAAATTGTGCATTTCGGGGTTGTTCCTGGCTAACATTGGGAAGTGTGCCCATCTCATTGCTCGTTCAAGGAGTCTCATCGGGCGGATGTTTTAGGCTAACCCTACTACCAGGAACCTTAGCTTTTCTTCCCTAAATTGATTTTGGAGGTGGGTTAGCCTTATTTTTTTTTTATGTCTTGCTTTTCGATTCACTTTTCTTGTTTCTTGGTTTGAGTTTTAAACACTTATGTCAGCTACATAAGTGTGCACGTATATAGTTCTGACTATATATGTAACCATCAAGTAAGGTCGTAAGTTGGACGGTCGTTTTTGGGGTGTTAGGCATTGATGATAATGACATTCGGTGGTAGAGCGGAATAATATTTTATCCTACAATATAGAGACTCAATCCCGGGACCCGGTGAAACGTAGGATGATGATATTATTCACCGACACTAGACTAGCATTACACTCTTGCCTTCTTAGATTGTTGGTGGTCCTAGCCTCAACAGTGCGATTGACTTGTGGATAATCATATTTTCAATAAAAAAAAATGATAAGAATAAATACGCTATTTGCAAAGTGCAAAAAAGTATTTTGACTACCAAAATTGATGTCACTTTTTATATGCATGAAACCTAAATGCATGCAAAAAATACAAATTTTAAATAATAAAATTTGATTGTCCAATCGTCTGTATTGGGCTAAAGAGTACCCTTCTAAGTTGGTATAGTAGGACACCTTTCTAGTTGAATGTCGGGCTCTGTACATACGGGTGACCGATAGTTGCCTTTGGAATCCCTCAAAAATACCTAATTCTGAGCCTAGCCTGACCCGAATGCTTACGACTTTCTTTCTTTCTTCGGATTTTTTTTGGTGTTTCCTACGTTTTTATCGAAATCGAATATTTATGTGTTTCTTACAGTTTTATCAAAATCTTTGAAAAACACTTGTAATTTTCTCCGAATTTTCCTCGTGTTTTCGTCGATTTTCTTCGAGTTAATTTAGGTCATATGTCGCCGTTATCTGCTGCCTTTTCTCGAGTCTTTTCAGGAGCTGCCGACCCGTCAGGTATACAGGTTCGTTTTACGTTTGCAATGTTTACTTTTGCTACTGCACACTTTACTGCATATACACATAATTCATGCCTGCAATATTATCATTTGCTGTTTATCATGCCACATCATATGTTCCTTTTATAACTCATGTTGTTTCTACAGACTTGCAGGGGACTTTTAGGTTAGAGGTCAGTAGGACACCTGGTTTAGGAGGTACCCTGTAGTGAGCCACTGACCCAACAACTGTACATTTATACCCACCACAACCTAAGCCTCTAATCAATCTGTTAGGAGCTTAGAGTAGTCTTCCCAAGAAGCGGAACGTGAAAGTAAGCGGACGGAGGGCGACGATCGAGACCACGACGATGAGGCGTAGGATGTCTCCTTAGAGTTAAAGTCCAATCGTAGGATAGTTGGGAAGTCACTGAGGTTCTCCCTGAATCTTGACATCCCCTACCTTTCACTCCATTGACTCCTGAAAGATAACTGTTCATATTTTGAGCCCTTTCTCCCTTTGATTTTCTCATATTTATCCTTGGAAACTTAAACTTTGCAATCTTGAATACAAAACCACTGATCTTAATCGAGTCTTCTTAAGTGATTTCAGTCATTTAAGATGTAATTAACTATAGAGGTTTGTCTCTATAGGGAACTTAAGAACCCAGCTTAAAATAAACCCTATTATTAAATAGGGGAACTTGTCGGTCAACATAAAGGTTCACAGACTAAAACATATGTCATAAAATCTTTAGTTTATTTAATCGAGCAGCACTAGTATTTAATATATTTATTCATTTGGATAGATGTATCGCTTACGGTGTTGTTCGATTGCAGATATGAAATTAATTCGCTCTTGAATTTCAAAAAAATTAAAATATTACCTTTTATATTAAATTAAACTTATTTTAAAATCGGGCGTCGGGATATCCATTCTGACGACCGACAATTTCTAATTTGGTGACTCTGTTGGGGAGTAGTTCCTCTCTCCATTTTGATTAAGTGGTTTTTTTTTCAAACATCGATAGTGTGTCCATGTCCCTAGTGGGTCAGACTACCATTCTTTTGTTGGCATACTTCGCTCATTTCTTCCTTGGGCAGGTATAGCCAACTCTTTGTGGATTCTGGAGCCCTCTGTTTAATCACCCTTAAACAGAGAGGTTCTGGAATCTCCAGACCTTCAGGATGGGTCTAATTGGGTTGGACTCCAATATGTGCGGTGGCTTAGAAGTCACAAGCGGTGTTGACCGAAGTGAGTTTGATGTAGGATCACCCTCCAGTTTTAGGACTGGGTCCTATACCACATATTCGCTGCATTTTACTCTTTCAAATGAAATCTGTCTTTTTCAAATTCTTTTCCTCTTAAATGAAACTAAATAAAATTTGAATAATAAGTAATAATAAGTAATAATAATAAAAATCATTTGGATATGTTTTGAAAGAAACACCCAGTTTGTCAGATACGCTCGCTAAGCTTTGATATTCGTCCTGCAATCATTGTAGTGAAGCATGGAATGATGATAATGTGTTGAACTTTTTGCTATTTATAGAGAAAATGTTTACACCCAAGTTGATCCTCTTTTGCTGTTGGAATGAATTTCAACCTTAAGAATGGTGAGCAACCCGATGTCTCGGTTATTAAATTTGGGCAAGGGTTCCACAATGCCAAAGTCATGTTCGGTAGCGGTACCGTCGTCGTGCAAAAACCTGAAACGGACAAAATTGTTGAGCCTATTGTTGAGTTTAACTTGAGGTCTGCTGAAGAGTTCCCCTCACTAAAAAGGGTATTAATTAAGAAGAGTTATGTCGTTGCTGAGAAGTGTGTTGCTAGGATCGTTGAGGCTGCACTAGAGACCATTGTTGTCACCCCTGCTGGTCTGACTGTCTTTGCACCCGCTGTTATTCAGGGAAGAGTGTGCAAGTTCTTGGTGACCTCGTTGCCAAGGAGAGTCCGACTTTCGCCCCGATTCCCTCAGTCTTTGAAATTGGGTCCAGTTCAAAATTTGCGCCTTTGACTTGGGCGCAGAGAAGAAACAAAAATAGAAAGGTAGCCAAGGTCAGGAGGGTAAAGGCTGTCGAGTTTTCCTTTAATATGATTTCTGCGATCCAATGGTTCCAACATGAAAATAACCCTTATGCACTTGAGGATGAATGGAGTACAACTTCGTCCAATTCGCCAATAGAGACTTTAAACTGGGTTCGAACCGTGTCTGTCACCGCAAACAGTAGGACTTTGACCTTGGATATGGATAAGGACTTGCTTGACAATGTATTTGGTATGCAGACCAAGGACCACACTTCTGTCCAACGGGTCGATGTTACCAACGGGATACCCTGTATTGAAGCGTCGACTTCAATTAGGAAGTGGCGGAGACCTAGCGTCGCCGGATCGATACTACAGGAGAAGTCGGGGGACCATTCTCCTAAAAATGACTCTGAATCTGACGTTCCGACAACCGCTACTGCACCTACGACAGAGTCTAACCCAGGAAGAGTTGTGCATCGGGATACTCCAATTGTCCTCAAAATAACTAATGCAGAATCGATTGAGGCCGTTCTGGAAAGACTAGCCGATATCACACAGTTGGCCGAAGAACGAAGGAACACTGCCAACGATGATGACTAGAACTCAACATATTACATGGTTGAGGAGTTCGCGGAAATCAATGTTATTGAAGCTAGGGCCACGTTATCTTCGCGCGACGCTCTATTTCCCATCGAGGAGAACACTTTGGATGAGTTACAAATGGCCATTCAGTAGCAAGATCTGCGAATCAGCCTAATGGAGAAGAAGATAGAAGAGCTGAATATTGCTATAGCCACGATTCAAGAACAATTACGATTACCTTAGCTGAAAATTGAAAAGCCAGATTTAGTGAAAATGTTTGAAGAGAAGCCTGGGGCAGTAATATTGGTTGATAAGGGAAAGCGACCATTGCAGACACAGGTGAAGTGACCTCAACAGTCCCATTAATATCTTCAACAACATACTCAACAGCCGTCTCAGCATACAGTCAGCAAATTACCTCTTACAATAAGTGAAAGCCTAAACAGAGAATATTCATTCAAGAATGAAGTAGTGGAAGAAATATTCCAGGATTTGGTCACAAAGCCCAAATTCAGACTGCCAGAGCCAAAAAAGCCAGATGAGATCGATAAGAGGGATCACCCCCAGTATTGCCCATACCACAGACTGATTGAACATAACATAAAGGACTGTTTCAGCTTCAAAGAGTGACTCGAAAAAAAATTCATGAATGAAAACATAACGACCCCAAAAGAATATTTGAAAGAACCTGAAAGAGGTTCACTAAGATAATTTCAGTTGATCCAATTGTTCCAGTTCGTGAGAAAGGACATCAGCAGGACAACCATCAGAGGTACAATAAAGAAAAGTGCATTCAATGTAACAAATTTTTGGTGTCTTGGCGTTTTGACAAAATTATGACTTAAGGGACAAATGGAATTAATATCCTAATAACTGGGTCCTTCACTTTAAAGATTTTGGCCTGGGTCCTAAGCAAATTCCAAAACAAAATAGTGTGATTATAATACGCGTAATTGACTCGGGATATCACAAGTCTTTTAATCTCCTGCCATATGACTGAGCCCTAACTTTTGAATGAGCTATAATATTTCAGAATTCATATTAAGAAATATTTGAGGATTATTAGTTAAGGGAGTTCAGACATTTGAAACCTTTGAAATATGTTCTACGAGATTTAGTAATTCTCAGAAAACAAAAGGAGCAAATAAAAAATTATGTGAAAGACTCATTGAGAAGAAGCTTGAGGTTGGCACAAAATCAAAAATTGATGTCTAAATTCAGACATTCAATATCTTTAAAGTGTGCTTCACCAAATATAGTTATTCTCAATAAAAAAAGAGGAGCAAAGAAAAAAAGAAGAGCTTCCTGAGAAGAAGCTTGAGGTGGGCACAAAATCAAAAAATTGATGTCTAAATTTAGACATTCAAAATCTTTAATGTGTATTTCACCTGATATAGTAATTCTCAGTAAAAAAGGAGCAAAGAAAAGATTAAAAAAAAAACTCCTTGTGAAGAAGCTTGAGAAGTGCATAAATCAAAAAGCGGCGTCTGAGTTCTCCCCTAATTGATAAAACTTGAAAAATTCTCTTAAGAAAATTTTTCTGATATTATACTCTGAAAAGAGTTGAGTGACCCTTTGTTTTTTGGTTGACTATTATAAGACTTTCAAATTTCCTTGGAAAATGAAAAATGTTTTAATCACATTATCAGAAATTTTGAAATCTGCTTAGGCCTAGAAATAAATAATTAAAGAAAGGGCCACGTTATTAGCAATTGATGAAATTCGAGCATGAAGTCATATCTTCCAACTCCCAGAAAATTCGAACAATATTTATGAAAGCTAATGACGATTTTCTCAAAGACAACTCGAACAATATTTATGAAATCAGTGATAAGCTAGTGACGATTGTCGCAGCGGAGCCACAGAGTCGAAACCTCTCGAACCGCGATATCCTTTGAAATAACACATCTTTATGTGTACTTGAAAGAATAAAATTCTCATAGTACCTTAAAGGATGGGTTAATTTTTACATGCTTCTGAGTAGTCGACAATATCTTAAGAAGCACCGTGTGTCGTGATGTTTCAAAGACAAAGATCTCGTTCTTAAGAAACACCGATGCCACGTGTGTCTAAAACTGGGTTCTAAAAAAATAATAAAATAAAGAAAATAAAATTTTCAAATAAATAAAAACTCACAAAATATATTTCATCAATCAAAATCAAAATTGAGAATTTCAGTTTTGACCTGGTCAGGTTGAGTTTTCTCGATCTATCACCAACGTCACTTCTCTCAGCTCTAAGTTTCCTTCCACAGGGAATTTGGGTCATCTCTCTCATGTGGAAGAGACTAGTTGATTCCATCTACGTAGAACCACACTCTTCATTGTCTTTTGCTCCGTTTGTATGAGGGATGGCAGTTTATTCGATATGGGACTGCATCTCCTCCTGCACTGCTTTAAGAGATCATCCTATTGCAATGATACACATCAAATTTTAGACGATGAGGATTCTCACATCATATTCCGCATTGTTTTGCAATGGTTAATATCAAATTTTAGAGGAAGAGGATTCTGACATCCAATTTCGCATTGCTTTGCAATGGTTCATATCAAATTTTAGAGAAAAAATTCCAACATCCAATTATGCATTCCTTTGCAATGATTCACATCAAATTTTAAATGATGAGTATTCCAACATCCGTTTTTGCATTATTTGTAATGGTTCGTATCAAATTTTAGAGGAAGAGGATTCCAAAATCCGATTTCGCATTGCCTTGCAATGATTCACATCAAATTTTAGAAGATGAGGATTTCAACATCCGATTCCGCATTGTTTTGCAATGGTTCACATATCTAATTTTAGAAGAAGAATATTCTAACATCCGATTCCGTATTGACTTGCAATGATTCATATCAAATTTTAGAGGAAGAGGATTCCGACATCCAATTCCGCGTTGTTTTGCAATGGTTCATATCAAATTTCAGAGGATGAGGATTATGACATCCGATTTCGTGTTACTTTAGGGCTCCTTCCTATCGCAATGGTTTCTATCAAATCAAATTGACACTTAAATTTGAAGGCTCAAACCCATATATTTTTTGCGTCACCTCTCGGGTTAGATGTGAGCCCCAGTGTCTTCCTTCCTAGTGTGACATTTATTCTTCTCATCACCTGTTAGCTCGAATGTAACTTCCCCAGTGGTATTTCGGGTTGGTCGGCACTTTCTGTTTTGCTTAGGTTCAAATAGACAATTGTTACCTTATTATCTAGTTTGAATCAATTGGTTTCCTATTGTCATTTACAACAAACTTATAGTTACTATAATTTATAAATTTTTCTTTTTTTTTCTAAATCCTTACATAGTGTATGCATACAATAACAATAACAACAACAACAACAAACCTTTATCCTACTAAGTAGGACCGGCTACATGAATCTTTTTTCTCTGTCTTACTGTGTTGTTGTCCGTTCATTTTTCTTTTTTTTTATTTTTAAAAGGAGTCGCCAGCTTGTCGATCGTCATATACTTCCCCCATTCGAATAAATCTCTCTCCTGAACCATATAAATGATTCGAAGAGGAGAGGAATCAAATAAGAAATGACATACGACAAAGAGTTAAACAAGAGAAAAAGTAAAACGTGGAGAGTCTACGTGCGATAAACCTCGTAAGGATATGTTAAGAATGTCCGCCCAAACAAGATCGGGCGGAGGCAACTTAAACCGATATCCGCGAAAGAAGTATCTATATAGACTACCCATAACCAGAGAGTCAGGTGTATGTACCTGTTCTGGGGTCAAGAGCACTCCCAGAGGAACATGTTTCTACTGGTTAATTACATCTTGGGAGATATCTACGAGTACTCTCGATAAAAGAAGTTTCACTTCATATTATCATAAACCTGGGGTATAGGTAATCAAAAGAAGCTTATTCTATGTGGGAACAGTCCCGATGCTTTCAAAGTTCATGCGAAACAGGCGGGCAGAGAATGAGTCTCTCACATCCCGGAATGGATAGCGGTTTATCAGCACATGGGGCCCACAAAATAACCTAAATAATCTTAACGGGGATCTCCCATTACGTCAAAGCACATCCGGGCCAAAGGTTAGAGGGCAAATCGTCGTATCCCAAATGGGCGACAGCTCATCGGCATCGGGCCGTCAAGGTGATATCAACGAGGTCAAGGAGCGACAGGGCTCAAAAGGGCTCAACAAAAAGGAAAATAGAGTGATCCTAAAAGGTAGAGGTAATTGGGTCGGGGTACCACGGACCCGTCATACACAACCACTAGGACCCTAAGTCTACCTGGTCGTGAAGGTAGGCGACCCAACACAACCTGAGATCCCCGGTCAACAATCCATGAATTGCATCATCTACAGGAACCTCGGTAGCCCTAAGGTCAAAGGAAGGAAACTCTATCCTATGACTATAAGCTGGAGCTCCAAGAGGTGGGACTTATACTTGCCAAAGTGGCAAGGATGCCTTCGGAAAGAAGAGAAAGCGGAGGTTCAACTACAAAGTTGTAAACACTCAAAAGGACTTATACCCCGTCTGGGTCGGGGAGCCTTCTAACACCCTAGTCGCACTAGACAACCACCTATATGAAGGTATGATGGGCCAGCAAGGTTGGAAAAGTATGGGGACTCCTTCTCGGGACATGCAAACATGAATGCAGTTATCTAGAATGATCTTAAGTATTGTGGAGGCCCTATTAATATATGCAAGAAAGTAAATGTTGCAATTTTTAAATCTTGAATATTTTAATCCTAAATTTTAATTATATTGAAGATTTTATTTAGGATTTTGTAGAAAATTAAAATTTTAGGGTTCTTAATGAGCCTATGTTATATAGTGAAATCCTAGATAAAACACAGAAAAAAAAAAGAAAAACACATGCAAGTGCAGACTTGCAACATGATGCAAAAAAAGCAAAGCAATTCAAACCAAAATAAAAAACAGGCCGGTGTCGCTGGGTCGACAACATATCCCAGAAAAGAAAGGGCGGTCGGACTCCGCATATACATGTCAGGTCCTAATTCTATACATCAATATAAAATGCAGAATTAAGATACGGGGCACAAGCATCTGCTCCTGGTCCTCTCCACGTGGTTTCCGTGCTAACGACTCGGAACATGTGTCTGTATCTTATTTATGCTACAGGACTCTCCTAGACTCTAAAAAATACATAAAGAAAAGAAAAAGGCTCAATCCTGTATGAAAACAAGTGTCAGCGGGAAAATCACATGCACATGTATCATGAGTCATGTCTTAAAAGTGGGGAGAGCTAATAGCACCTGCAAGCAAAAGGGTCAGAAATCATTACTTGCTCCCCCCATAGCGATACATGTGTGTGTATAAAAATAGACACGACTCCCTGCAGAAGAACCCCCTAACATACTACCACGTATATGCAACATGAAATCACATCATAAGCACAATGCAGAAGAAAGATACCTGACTAAGGTAACCAATCCAATAGAGAACAATAGTCAGCCAGCAAAAGGACTACCTAGCACCCTAAATCCTAGCCTAGCACACCATCTAACGAACGGTGCATCAACCTAGTATCTAAGTTCGGGGTAAGTCTAAGTATGGTATGACTTTGACGGGGTCACTTTACTGGCCCCATCCTAAAGATCTGAAGGATCTAAAGGGTGTCATGAAGAATGGTGACACGAGTTAAATCTATTAGATCTTTAGCACAGTCATACTCGTGTCAATCCCGATGACTTAACTCACATTGCTCACAGAGATCAACCCAACAAACAATGCTCGTTAAGGCCAGGGTCTCTCTCCTACCGAACCTGACTCGCTATCCATGCAAATATGCAAATGCTAATGCTAATGCAGGAAAATCAAAATATATAAGTAGTGACAAAGAGTATGTCATGAAGGCAGTGACTCGTAGGAATGGGCATGTCGTAGTGACAAGGGCCCAAAAAGAGGGTATGCCGATAAGGCAGTGACCCGAAGGCGGGCATGCCGTGGCGGCAGGGGCCCGAAAAGAGGGTATACCGGTAAGACAGTGACCCAGAGGTAGGCATGCCATAGCGGCAGGGGCCCAAAAAGAGGTATGCCGGTAAGGCAGTGACCCGAAGGAAT
>NW_018164444.1:27667169-27667792 GCF_001263595.1 Phalaenopsis equestris | reverse complement strand
CAAGATATAAGATGCAAGTGCAACGTGCAAGTGCAAGTTGCAAGGTGCAAGGTGCAAGTGCAAGATATAAGATGCAAGTGCAACGTGCAAGTGCAAGTTGCAAGGTGCAAGGTGCAAGTGCAAGTGCAAGTGTGATATATGACACACAATATGTAACAATGCAAGACACATATATGCAAGCAATGAGGTGCAAATGACCACACATGATAGCGAACCACGCTCGTACTAACGACCTCACCTAGAAAACATAAGGTTTAGACCCTTAGAAATGCGGCATCGCTGCCTCTTGTTTTGGTGAGGAAATGTGGAGAGTTTTTCCCCGGATCTCCGAGGGGGAAACTCTACACGGTGTTGCGAAATGTGCTAGCTACAAAGCTTTTCCCATTTCGCGAACTCCTTCGGAGTTTGCAGAGCGAGCCAGCTACAAAGTTTCTCTCGCTTTGCCAAGTCCGATCTCCTAGCTTCTCCCAGTAAAGCTGGGGAAACCCAAAGCAAGGGGAGTGAGAGACTCCAACCCATCGGGACTTGTGCTAAGGCTCACAATAAATGGGAGACACTTGGCTCTACAGAGGGCGTTTGGTTACGCACAGGAAGTCCTAACCTAAAGGCTAGCTCTAGAAAAT
>NW_018164444.1:27638588-27666438 GCF_001263595.1 Phalaenopsis equestris | reverse complement strand
TAATAATAAATCGGAAGAAGGGGAAGAAGAAGAAGAAGAAGAAGAAATAGAAGAAGAAGAAATAAAAGGTGAAGAAGAAGAAGAAGAAGAAATAGAAGAAGAAGGAGAAGAAGAAGATGAAGATGAAGAAGATGAAGAAGAAGAAGAAGAAGAAGGATCATCGACGGAGGCCGAAGGGGCGACGAAGGCCTTCGCAAATCGATCGAGATGGGAGAGAGAGGGAGACGTTTCGCGAATCGGAGAGAGAGCTCTGGCTTGTCGTGAGGAGATGCGAAGAAGGGATGGGGGAGGAGCCTTTTTTTAATATATGCATAATATTATTATAATATAATAATAGTTATTATTATTATTCAATTAACCTCTCCCCGTTCATTTTCGTCGAACACGTCATCACGATAAAATGAACGTCTCTCTTAGGTAAAATTGACGTTTTGGACGCATCGATGTGGTCTATTTTGTCGTCCGAGGTCGTTCGGACCACTTATTTTAGCAATCGGGGCGAAAAGAAAAATTCACGCATTTTTAGCCTGCACGCAAAACCGTGGTACAACGAGTGTCCGTCCTAAGTGGAATCGACATTTCGGACTCACTCGCGAAGTCTGTTTCGTCGTTCGAGATCGTTCGGACCACTTTTTCAGCAAATGAGTCCAAAATGATAATTTATGTTTTTTTTAGCCCGTATTTGAATCGTTAACGACATGGACGCCCTTCTTAAGTAATATCGACGTCCTGGACACACATGACATCAAAAAAAGAAAAAAAAAATGATGCCAACATGTGTGTTATATTTTCATTTAATTTTAACAAATTAAAATCTTTTTTTATACAAGATGCCCTAGTACTTTTAGGTCTACCTCTACCTTTCTTAAAATAAGTCAAATCTAAAGCATCTACTCTCCCAATCAGATCATCAAATAGTCGATGTTTAATGTGATCAAACCATCTTTGACGACTCTCTACTCTTGTCAGCCACTAGAGCTACACGAACCCTTTCATGGATATCTTCATTTTGCATTTTGTCTCTAAGTGTCAAGCTAAACATTCTCATCTCAGCACCGCTTAACTTAATTTAAAGCTTCTCTTTTAAAGGCAAACATTCTGCATCATAAAACATTTCGTGTCTCATTACCATCTTATAAAATTTTCCTTCAAGTCTAAGCGGTACTTTTCTATCAAAGAATAGGCCCAATCCATTTCTCCACTTCAACCATCCAACTTGATTTCTACTAGTAACATCCACATCTATATCACCATCACTTTTATAGCTCATGTATATTCACTTTGTGTGGGCTTAATTGGAAGTTCAATAATTTCTATATGTTTTTGTATTATATGTAAAACTAATTAGATTGTTTTAGTGATCAATTCCTTATAAGTGGTTTCTGATAACTATCTGTTGGTATTTTTGCTGATTTCTCACTTCTAAAAGTCTTCCTTGATGAATCAAAATTTGCGCTCAAGTTGAAAAGTGCTAGTCAGATATATCTTCTTGGGCTAATTAATTCATCTTATGAGGGGAAGTTATCTTTGATTTTCTATCACCTAGTTGACATTTGCTGCTTATCTAACTCAGCGGATGAAGTTGTGGATGCTAGATTATAGGCAACCCTGATTTTTTTCATTAACATAATCCCTATGGCATCTATCTTGGTTATTTCTTTCATGGTGAGTTTTTCATCTCGTAACCAAATTATGAACGGGTTCTTCATGAATGTTAACCCATTATTCAGTTTTTATGGACAAATTTGATTATTTTCCCATTGAAGAATTTGTCTTTAGGCAGTGAGTTGTTTTCTAAACTATCATTCTTGACTATGGCATCATTAAATAAGCCCTATGTTTGGTGAGCTGCTGGCCACTTGCTCTAAAACATCTTTAGTTTTATTCTGTCATTCGTAGTTATGTATGAATTACATGGAGACTAGGGTGAAGGTAACTGGTTTGATCAGCGAAAAATCTTACCAAATTTAGAACTTTGATAATATGACTTGATATGGATTTTGGAAAGCTCTAATATGCATGGGATAAGGTTAGATTCAGTTAAAGTCTACACAAATTTTGTCAGGAGGAGCCATATTTCTTATTCCTTTTTGGACATGTTTAGGGTTGCCGTATTTTCATTCTTT
This sequence comes from Phalaenopsis equestris, assembly GCF_001263595.1. Taxonomy (NCBI): domain Eukaryota; kingdom Viridiplantae; phylum Streptophyta; class Magnoliopsida; order Asparagales; family Orchidaceae; genus Phalaenopsis; species Phalaenopsis equestris. The sequence continues at coordinate 27,664,312 of NW_018164444.1, read as the reverse complement.
CAGTCTATTTTATGATTCCTGCGTATATTCAATGCAGGTAGATGTTCATGCATATTTAAATAGATTTATAGGTATAATGCTGTATATGTTCATTTATAAGTATAGTTAGTCTTTTTATTGCCACATCCTGTTTCATCTCTAACCTTTCTTTTACTAGTAGCGAAAGTAGCCCTTCTTCTTTTTGTCTTGTATAGGGGAAACTTGGGATTTTTGCTTGTCACGGAAACATGGTGACACGTCAGACTTATAATGTACATCATTCCTAGATGTGTATAGTTGCTGCATGAATTTACCAAATTGATCTGTGTTTTTAAGTGCTTATTTGATGCATGCAAAGTTGATGTTCCAACTGGATTCCTACCTCCCTCTCTCCCTCCATCTCTCTTGAAATTAATGTAGTTTAATTTTGATGTGCACCTTTCCATGATTTTCAATGTGAAATTAAGTACCCACTGAATCAATGGTTTCTTGATTTCCGAGTTTTGAACTCGGGCCTATGCTCCATATTTTCAAAAGTCTTCTTTGCCACTCTTTTCAAAACTCAACTTCTGTATATTCTTGTTAAATTTGTTTAATTTTGTATTGTGCGCATATCATTAAAGAGGTATGGTTGCGTCTGGATTCCTCCGACGGTGCACTTATTTCCTATTTATATTTTTTTGCCTTCGTATGAGATTTTTAATTGTTATAAATCCTGAAGCCTTTCTTCTATTGACAGGACTACAAAGTTCATCGTGATGAGATTCATTCAAAATTGGTTCAGATAATGCGGGAAAGATTATTGATAAATCTTCGAAAGCTACCACAAATTGTTGAGAACTGGAATGCTCCTGAGGATAATGATCCACAGCCAAGTCTTTTTGCTAAAGCAGTCACCAAGGTTTACCTTTAATTTGTTTATCTCCTAATTTTTTCAGTAAAAGGCTGTTGGTCATGTTATCAAGTGCTAACTGCTCTTGCCTCCTAAAAAGTGAGATGGCATTTGATCTCAAAATTTACTTTATTAAATTTTCTCAGGAAGTGACTTACCTTCATCGCATCCTGTCTCAAACATTACTTGAAAATGATGTCCAAGCAATTTTCAGGTGAACATCTTATCTTGTTGGGTTACCAAATTTTGCAAATAACTATTTTTATTTCTCGGATATTTGCTCTAGAAGGCGCATGCATTTTTTTCCTTTCTTGAGAAGATCTGTATATGGTATAAGCAGGGTCTATACAAGGTATGAGATGTCTCTGGAAGTCACATTGTAAAATGATTAACTTGATGAATTGGATTTAGTTTCCTTCGTTTTTATATGCTTGCCAAATTCACTTTGTGCTAGAGGAATTGGGTAGAGAGTAATTAATTGTCTTGACGAAATGGTGGTGTTTTTAGCTAAATTTCAACAACTTTTTATTCAAAGCCTTGAAAGCATTAGATAGGGGATTCGATACCTGCATTTAAGTCATTTTATCTGAGAAGAAATGCCAAAATGGCCCCTGACTCTTTTGCAAGGGGTCATTTTAGTACAAGTGTCTATAAAGGTGTGTCAATTTAGTCCCCAAATTCTTTTTATAGGGGCTAAAATAATCCCCTTATTGAAACAGAGGATGGGAACAAATTCGGCAATTTTATAAGACTTCGGGATTAAAATGACCCCATGTAAATAGTCTAAGTTACTATTCTGACACTCTGTTCTTTTATCTAAAGAACTATTTAACTTATTTATATCCCCTTTGCCTGTGTATTATGTTTTCTAAAATTTTATTCCACAATAAACTTGTTTAGATCTGATATGGAAGTAGTACAATTATAGAATTCTTCTGAAATCTAATCCTTCGGGTATTGAAATTGACATATGGAATGTTTGCGAGAACTTGCTAATCCAAATCGGGTCATTTTTTTCATCTTCAAGGATAGTGCCTGAATTGGCTGCATATTTTCTTCGGTGACATCATCCCATAACTTATTTTTGCAGGCAAGTTGTACATATTTTTCATTCTCATCTTTCTGAAGAGTTCTCAAAAGTGGATATCAGCACACCTCAAGCCAAGAATCGGTACGATATGATTTGCTCTCATGATTTTATCATTCTGAAAACTTATCTGAAGATCTTGAATGCTTTTCTTTCTGTTTGCCAGACTCTACCGTGATGTCCAGGTTATACTTGGATGCATACGCAAGTTGCCCTCTGATGACTCCAACAGAGACAGAGTGCCAAACTACGGTCTGCTTGATGAATTCCTGGAAGAGAAATTTGGAGAAAAAGGCATTTCAGATCATTTAAAGTAGTATTTGATTGAGCTATAGTCAGATTCTTTGGGGGAATTTGAGTGAAAAACACTGGCGTAGCAACTTTGGTTGCAATATCACTCAGGTTAGTTTCATTTTATGTGAAATTTATGCCGAGAAAGGTATCAAAATAGTTCCATGACTCTTTGTAGGGGGTCATTTTTAATCTGTCTATATAAAAGTGACAATTTAATCTTCGTACTTTTTTATTAAAGGCTTAAATAGGCTTCATTTCAGTCCTCATTAAAGAGTGGGGGGATTAATTTAACACTTTTATAGGTTGGTACTAAAATGACCCAATATAAATAGTCAGGGCACTATTTTGAGACTACTCAATTTTTGCCTCTGCTATTGTTTTTGAGTTGAAAACGGTCCTTTTTTTTTTGTGTTCTGGATGAGCTGACATTTTTTTTTTCCAATCCATCACCCTATCCACAATCAAAACCCAAACCGGCCTGTCATTCCCTTCATAACATCCGCAATCCCACAGGAAACAAATATTCTGCATTTTCGAAATCTATGATTTTATATCTGTTTTGCTCCGTGTACTTGACTGATTACAAACATTTTTGGTTTGGCTTCATTTCCTTCTGATATATATATATATCATGAATTTGCTATTTATGACTAAAGGATTTGACGCATCATTAATCTGTTCAAGTTGATGGTCATCCTTAATCCTTTTACAGGTGTGCCTTTCATCCATTTTGATAAGGAATTTATCCAACGAGGCTGCTGCTTAATTTGTGAGCTTCTCAATAGAGGTGTTTTGAAGCGAAGTATTCATCTTTTCTTCTTCGTCCTCATAGTTCCATCCTTCTTCTTTTGCCCTTAATTTATTGAGCTATTTGATGAGATGACGCACACAATGCCATCTTCCTTTCCTTCAATTTTTTTGTTGAATAAATTTAGCTTTGTAGATGTAAGTTTATGAAAAAATTTCTCAATCACTTGCTGTAAGTTTCCATAGATACTGAATGCCTCGTTCAATTGCTTGGATCATGGCTTCTGTACAGAACATATTTTTGCAGTAGTAAAAATATATATATGATTTGCATGTAGAGTTAAGCTCCCTCAATTGCTTGTTAAGCACAATCCTCTTTATACTGTTTAACTATTGTGGGAATTTTTATATGCTTGCCATACAATTCTTATGTATTTGCATATTTAACACTCAAAATATGATGTTTAAAATTTATCATAATATAAAAGATTAGCATTGTGTTGAATACACATTCTTTTTTTTTCTAAGATGGTAGCTGCACCCTATTTTTTTTAGACAATTTTGCATGCGGACAGTCTTGACGCAGCTCTGCATCCGGACTCCAATATAATTAAGCCAACTTCACAAAATTTTAAAAATTGTCTGCACCCGAACTCCAATAAAATTAAGCCGAGCGTATAAAATTTAAAAAATCACTTGCATTTCAACTCATAAATTTTTAATTTTTAAAAGAACGGTTATCTGAAATACAACTGAAGTCGTGTTATTGGAGCCCGTGCGCAAAGCTGCGAAATTATTTCCTACTTTTCATCCATCATGCCTTAACAGCAGGATTTGAATTTCTTACTTCTTTTTATTGCTGTTCAGCCCCTTTTATATAGAGATCAAATATGATATCACTGAATCATAAGTTCTATTTCATAATTTTTTTAGAATGGAATCACATTATTTCAATGTTAATTCACAGGCGTTGTCTAATGAAGAGGGTCTGAATTGTGATATATTGTACGTTAGCTAATGTCAACCCTAACGAAGGTTAATTAGAAAAATATTTTGGATATTTTTATGGGGCATTTACAGACATACCACACAGTTCTTTCATATTTATATATCTAACACCTAGACTTTTGCATTTACTCACATAACACTCAAATTTTTGACATCATATCAAAAATATTTTCATGCCATCTTTTTAAAGTGGTTCGTACATTTTTATGCATAGATTTTTAATAGAATTCAGCTCCTTTACCCATTGGCGAGCTTGAACTCCAATTGGCTCATATGATGAAAGGACAATACATAATCAATTAAGATTTATGTGACACTTAATTTAAATAAACTTAATAATTTCACCATCTAAAAATACTAAAAATACATTGGAGAACTTAAATATATAAATTAAATTTTTAATATGACATTAAAAATATCACTATTATTAATTTCTTAAAATTAAGTTATTACTTCACTTCAATTTTTATTATCACATTAAAGATATCATGAATATTAATATTTTTATATATATAACACTAAAATATTAAAATTAGTGATTAAATTTTTAATATTAAATGAAAATTACTTTTAAGTATAATCAAATTCTTAAAAAAATTTCGTGTTCGGCTTGTTAACTTAACAAACAAATAAAATATGAGCTTCTCAGCGAGCCGAACACGAGATATTCGCTAACAACAGCTGTTTTAACAGAAGTAATGATATGTATGAAAAATGAAAATATAAGTATTAAATATATAAATACATAAGAAGCAATTGGTATATGTATAAATTTCCCTAAAAAAAAAGAAGAAAAAAAAAAAAAAAGACTCATATGGCATGCATTCAAATTCACAAAGAATAAAATTTGCAGCGTAATATTCGTGAACCGTTTAGAGTCACGACACGAACACAGCGAACATCGTTCCGACGCTCCCATCCACCTTCGTAATCGGCGGCGGAGAAAAGCAGCGCAAGGAAGAGAAACCAGAAAGAAATTCAGGTGAAAAAAATCGCCACCAATCATGGCGGCTTCGAAATTCAGGGCTCTCGGGGCTGTTATGGCGGCGACGGGAGCGTCTTGGGCGGCGGCAACCCTCCTTTCCTCGCCGATTTCCGCTGGTGATCGCGGTTCCACTGCTGCGTTGGAGAGCTCGCGTCGGAGGATCGCTGATCCGGCGGCCTTCGTGCCCTCTAGGGAGGTTCAAGCGGCTGCGTTGATGGGTGCTTCTGCGGCTAACCCCCTTGACATTCTAGTGATAGGCGGCGGTGCGACCGGCTGCGGTGTGGCTCTCGATGCTGTATCGCGCGGGCTGCGAGTAGGGCTCGTCGAGAGGGAGGATTTTTCGTCGGGGACCTCGTCGCGCTCCACCAAACTTATTCATGGAGGTGAGGCGATTTATAGTCGCTCGGTTTTTTTTTCCTCCCATTGTGGTGAAAGCACTCCCTTTCCCCTTTCCCCTTTCCCGGACATTGTTAGAACAAATCGGTCACCCAGTTAAGAAAGCTTATGGTTATACACAATTCGGATGATGTAATGTATAATTGAAATTAAATGGTGTAAATGGATTTGCTTCTAATTATAGAAATTGACTTTTCATAGTTATTGTTATCACTTGTGCTGCATGGGAGGAGAAAATGTACATGCCATTACATTGCAGACTTTAAGAATGTAAATGCTTGGCAGAAAATTTGAACTGCATTGGAAAGAGAAACCATCAACTAAAAGAATTATAAAATCAATGTTAGGGCATAAGCTCACTCTCTGTATGGTGAGATACTAGTGGTACTGGTTCCAATACTCCCGAACTTGTGTATTCTTAGGTTTCATTTGGGATCACTTTTATTTTTTAATTATATTTTGTTTGTTTATGTTTTGATTTGAATTAAAACATGTTTGGCTGTGATAGTTGTTTTTAAAAACACTCGAAACATATGTTTTGACAGTTTTTAAAAATAAGGTGATTTGCTTTTAAGAACAAAAACTAAGAACACATAAAAATTATTTCATCCAAACATGTTTTCAAAAATGCACATAAAATCGAAAACAAAAGAAGAAGACAAAAGTGATGCCAAACGAGCCCTTAGTGTATGTTTATCTACTACCCCAACTACAAAAATGGTAAACAAAAAAAAAAAAAAAAATTAAGGGACTTCATAACTCATAAGTAATAATTTTTTGGTTGAATACCACATGTTAAAATTTATTTGCTGTAATTGGTGATTTGTTAGACATGGTCTTAAATTTCAAACTTTTTAGCTCATTATTTTTAGCCCATTAATTGGAAGGGCTTTATTTTGAGTATTTTCCTTTTAATTGATCTACTTAGTAGTTACTATTCATAAGTCAAACTTATCGAATGAAAGTAGTTTGGTCGAGATTTTTATGCTGATATCATTTCCTTATACCTTTTTCTAGTTGATTTTTTTTGGTTATTTACTGTTATACTCATGTAATAAGTTTTTACGCTTTCATATACTAAACTGCTTTTTACAGGGGTGAGATACTTGGAGAAAGCTGTGTTTAATCTTGACTATGGACAGCTTAAGCTTGTTTTCCACGCGTTAAAGGAGAGGAAACAAGTTATTGAGAATGCTCCTCACTTATGCCATGCTTTTCCATGCATGACACCTTGTTTTGATTGGTTTGAGGTCCTGTATTATTGGGTTGGATTAAAGATGTATGATCTTGTAGCTGGTAGAAGAATGCTGCATTTGTCCAGATACTATTCTGTAGATGAGTCAATTGGACTCTTCCCTACACTGGCCAGAAAAGGCCATAATAGAAGTCTCAAAGGAACAGTGGTTTATTATGATGGACAAATGAATGATTCTCGTCTGAATGTTGGTCTAGCTTGCACTGCTGCTTTATTGGGTTCATCAGTGCTTAACCATGCAGAAGTAATATCCTTAATTATGGATGAGTCCAACGAGCGGATAATTGGTGCCCACATTCGAGATAATCTGTCAAGTAAGGTCCAATGAAACACTTGTTTAATTAGATATGATGCTTTCTTCTTCATGGGCTTGACTATGTTTTCTCTAAAGTAAAGTGAATGTTATTGTGGCATTTATTGGAGGTTCGCTACTCTTTCTTATTAGCTTTGGTTTGTAACTATTTTTCTACTTCAGTACCCAGCAATGGCACTTTTGTGCTTGATTTTAATATAACTATGCATATCATATGCTCATTAGCTTGAGATTATTAGTTTTATTCCTGATCATAAATCTTATGGATTTTTCTGCTGCCATTGGTGGAAATTTTTTGTTTGTTTCTGTAAAAAACTCACATTTTACTGCATATGTACAACGCTTGAGCTTTGTTGATATTGGCACCATTATCTCACAGTTGCCATATTCTATGGAACTGGATTTCACCCTCTTTTTTTTGCCCTTAACCCTATGATTGTTAACTATGCATTTGTTTCGATGGACTGTCTTCTAATATTTGTATTGTTTGACATTTATATGATAAATATAGAAATCCTGAAGAAACTCGTTTTACAAACTACTTTGATGAGTTCACACTAACAAATGAATGGCCCGTGTGCTGCAATTGAAGATCTTCTTGCTTTTTAGTGTTTCCAACTTCAATTGATGAGATTATTTTAGTAGTACCAGACTGAAGATGACTGCGGAGCCATTTGCTTGGCTTAGTGTCCATGTGGCATTTCAAGAGTGTCCATTGTTAGGCATCACATGGTGTTTCCTGCACGGAGCCTTTCACATGGCTTGGCGTATACATAGTACGGTTCATGCATGGGTTAGCATACATGCGGTGTTACTCACCATTTTCTTCTTTCACGTGTGGCTTAGGTGTGGGTATTCTATGAGAAACTTTTTGGTTCAGAGTATTATAGTTGATGGCGACATCCAAGTCATGACATCCCTATCTCTTATGACTTATGCTCTTTACCCCTCTAGCTCTTAAGGCATCTCACATCACACCATCCTCTTTTTTCTCGTAAGTTGTAGATGTTTACTCTTTTTCTCATGTTTGTGGTCACACATGGTCTCTCCCGTTCATCACTATTAAGGGATCTTATTCACTTCTTGTTTATCAGCTCTCTTCGCGTCACAACTCCTCTTGCCATGACTTCTTAGACCTTGGTTGACCCTAGTGCGGTCGCCAACCATTGTGACCCTTAGTGCTTTTGAGCCTGTTGCCCGTCCTTCATCCCTTGTGGTTGAGCTTCCCTCACCTCATCTTTTGCACTCTTTTGTGAATATTATTTGCAGCTCAAATGTTGCATATATTTTTCTCTTTTTACGCTTTCTCCAGTTTTCTTCCATCATAATTCGAAGAATTATCAGCATAAATAGCCTTATTTTTCTTGAGGAAAGCCTGTTGTCATCTTTTATGATTTTGACCACACTTCTTAGTGAATTTTCCACTGTTCATCTGAATATGGGAATAATTGACAAGTTTGTGCTTGATTTTTTGTTGGTAGTTGAATATTCTGTTAGGTTTTTTAACCCACAGTGTATCCATAATATTTATAAATAAATTAGATTAGACTCTTCTTGCAGTTCGATATATATGTTAAAATGATCTTACATTTTGATTGCTCTATGGGCCCTCTATTGTATCAATTTAGATCTCATTTTTATGATTTGTCTGTACTATTTTTGATGCAGGGCTCTCGGAAGGGGAAAAATGGCAAACACGGGGCTCTCGGATGCGGGACTTCAAGGAGGGTAGTCCAGCAGCGAGTCGGTCTAGCAGGGAGACTAGATCGGCCACCAAATCTATCAAGCGGGATTGAGCGCTCCCATTCCTACCACTCCTCCCTTTTTCTATCATGATTCTTACCTTCTTGGTTACCGCCAAGCCCTCACTGCTTTAACTGTTTTCCGCCCATTGGGAAATGCCTCACCTTCCTATCCTAGATTATATATGTGTTGTTTTGCGTGCTTAGGGTTAGTTTTTGATTATTCTAGATTTCAGTTTGCTGCCTTTGAAGCATTTCTTCCTTTTGAGGGTTGTATCCTACGATGAAGTGATGCTCCGGCTGTAACTCGTTCAAGGTGGTGATTGTCTATAAGTGTGCTGATGGTGCTCCGGCTGTAGCTCAACTCTGTCGAGATATTTATCCTTCCAACTCTCTTCCCCTGTTTCCTTGTTGCAAGGCCTAAACCCCTTTCCATGTTGTTGCAATAACCCCAACTGCCGCTGTAACACCTCTTCACTTTCCTAGCCTCTTGCCACTTACCTTTTTACCTTCAAACCCTCTGCCACCACCTTTCCCCTTGCTTTCCTACCGTCGCCGGCTCTAGGTTCTGCCTTCCAGGGCTGCTGACCAGCCCTTCATTGTACCTGAAGCATCCAACCTGGCCCTCCACTTACTATCCAATCATCACCCAACGTCGCCTTCCTCCCTTTGGGTGTTATTTTGTATTTGTTTGTATTTTATTTCTTGTTTTGACGAGTCTTGGTTGTAACCTTTGAATGTCAACAATAATATTTTTACGTTCTATTGTGTTTTGGGTTAACTCTGATATCATTTGTTGTTAGAACTAGCCTAACCCTAGTCATATTCCACAGTTTCCTAGTATCCGTTATAATAAAAAAAAAATTTCCCTACCACCAAATAACCTTTCCACTTCCACAATTTCTAAAACCTGACCATGCCACGTAAGAGATACACGCTCGAGCTTACCCAGGAAGAGATTTACCAATTTCAGCAGAGATTGACGGACATTGACGATGATACCCCAGAGTGACTTACCCTCAATGGTGGCAAGGAAACCATAATAGAAGAAAGGGACAAAAATTTCGACCCTTTCAATAGGGAGGATGTCAGCAATGAAGTTGAAAGGCCACGACATTTCTGAATTCAGTATAAGAGGAGGCTTGGAGTGGAGATATTAGGTGGAGGACAAAGAGACTACGAAATCAAGGTGAATCTACCATTATTTGAGGGAGGTATGGATCCAAAAAAATTATTGATTGGCTACAATCTGTTGAACGAATCTTCGACTATAAAGATGTGTCAGAGGATAAAAGGGTCAAATTAGTTGCTATCAAATTGGAGAAGAGTGTCTCTTTGTGGTGGGAAAACTTATAGAGAAAGGAAATCAGAAAACATTAATAAGACTATCAAGTGGGAGAAGATGATGAAAGCCACATAGATAAAATATCTTCCACCTCATTATCTTCAGGATATGTTTTCTGAAACTCCACAAACTACAACAGGGAGGCCTTTCCGTGGAGGAGTTCACAGCTTATTTTGACCACTTACAAATGAAATGCAAGCTAACCGAGCCAGGGGAGCACACTGTAGCTCACTATCTCGTGGGTTTAAAGCCCGGTATCAACAATGTGGTATAACTGCAGTCATATTGGTCACTTGGAGATGTCTAGACCTTAGCACTAGAAGTGGAAAGGCAGCTGAAACAGAGCAGACAACTACCACCAGTCAGACAACCATCCATAGTTGGCGACACCGACAGGAGAACATCTCAGGGAGTTGAAAAATGGTTCAGATAAGGCAGAGTCACCCTCAATGAGAAGAAACCTGAGAAGAGTAGCATGCCTACTACAATCCTCGCCAAAACATGTTTCAGATGCCATGGATTTGAGCTCATTTTCTTCAGTTGCCCAACGAGTAGAGCTGTGTCTTTTCCCGATCAGAACGCCGTGGAGGAGGTTAGCGATGAGGATAAAGCGGAGGAACAGTGTGAGGTGTACCACCTGCCACCAAGAGGAGAGACGTTTGTGGTTCGACGGATCCTACAAGCTGAGGATATGAGAGATTCACAATGGTTTCACCACACATATTCTACACTTGATGCATTGTGAACGAGAAAGTATGCAATCTCATCATCAATGAGGGGAGCAGTAAGAATGCGACATCTACGTAGATGGTGGAAAAATTGGGTCTCATGACTTAGAGGTACTCCCAACCATATCATCTGATGGTGGAAAAATTGGGTCTTATGGATGCATGTATTTTTTTTGTTAGGAAGATCGTTGCAGTTTGACGGGAGAACTCAGCACGACGGATTCAGGAATACATATTCCTTCACCAAGGATGGGAAGCGCTTCATCTTATTGCCTTCGGCGGAGCTCGAGATCACAAGAGCTCTTAATAGAAGAACATCATCTGTGGGACCAATTTTGGTGATGACAACGGATGATGGAAATGAGATACAAGCTCTAGACACCAGACATAGACGATAGAGGGCATTTTAGGATATCTGGATCGATACCTTACGACCAGCACTACCATCGTGCGGGAGGTTCGGGTTACCCCCACTTCAGACTTGATTAAGCCGGTCGTGGTTGACCTTAGGAGTATTCAACAATAGAGGTGGGACACACAGTTTAGTTTAGTAGTAGACTCCCAAAAGATTGGACTAATGCTGATGTTTGCTCGTAAGTGTAAAAAGCTCCTCAAGTGTCTTGGGGGACGGTGTAATCGTCAATGGGATCTAGGAGCTTCGTGGATCGTATTCATTGAGCCCTCAACACTAGGAAGTATGACAGCTCCATCACCAACAACAAACAGGAAAAAGCTTCGTCGAATGAGGTCAGCGAGGTTCTTAAACGCTGAAAAAGGGCAAACAGACGTGGGACTCCAAGGAGGGCTGAGTTGTGCGATTCAACAAAGATCGGTTCAACAGGGAGACTAGATCAACCACCTAATATATCAAGCAGGATTTGGCGCTCATGTTCCTACCGGTCCTCCCATTTTCTATTCTGATTCTTGCCTTTTGGTTACCACCAGCCCCTCCCTGCCTTTTCTGTTTGCCGCCCAAAGGGGAAGACCTCCGCTTTCTATCCTAGCTAATATATGTGTTGTTTTGTTTGCTTAGGGTTAGTTTTTTTATTATTCCATAATTCAGTTTGCTGCCTTTGAGGCGTTTCTCTCTTCTGAGGGCTGTATCCGATAGCAAGGTAGTGCTTCGGCTGTAAGTCATCCAAGGTGATGACCGTCTCCAAGGGTCCGGGTGGTGCTCTGGCTAGAGCTTGACCCCTTTGGTAGAAGGCATCATCTCATCTGGTTGGTTTGTTCTCAAAATTTGGTGTCAATGTCATATTCACTTTAGGTGAACGTAGTTGATATTCTTGCTCTTGCTAACCTCTTGATATTGATCACTTTATTAACTATTGATATTATCAACTAGAATTCTTTATATATTCTTGAAGGACCCCAGCCCTTTCTATTGGTGAACAAAATGATGATTATTTATCACATTCAGTTTTTTATTTAGATTGGAGTATTCAGAGTTTCAATTTTTAATTGGATTAAAGATTTTATATTTTTTCTTAATACTAGAAGGTGCATGAATCATAATCACTCATTTATTTTTACTACGCTTCAAGTTAGATGATCTGAATGAAATATTTTTCTCTCTTTTTACTCTTTTTTTTGCCGAGGATTTTCTGATAAATGTCCTTATTGTACTCATACCATTATCTAGGTAGTATAGTTTGTTTTAGAAGGAAAAATAAGTTTTCACATTTTTGCATAATTTAAAAGATTTATATAAATTGGTGGTAATTATCTATAAAAAGTAACTTTAGCATCTTATACAACACCCAATGGAAATGAATGGAGGATGAGGATTCTTGATGCTGACTATAAATAGTTGGCTATAAGGCTAATGATGATGTTGTCTGTGGAGATGAGTTCTTATATTCCTTGGAAATCATGCTATTCACCATCTCCTCCTGTCTAGGTACTATCACACATACCATCTAATATGGAGACCGTTAGGATCATGTATGGTCATATGATTTTGCATAGCTGACCCTGCTTGGTTTCCTACCAATGCAATGCTCAGATATCAGGAGCAGCTTATGCTATTGAACTTTTTTACCTCTCTGACGTAATCTTATCTTTTTTTTCTTTTTTTTTTTTTTAAATTCTACAAAAGCAAGACTTCTTCTTGGCTGTGGTTTAAAGATTTAAAAAAACCATTTAAAATATTTGGGTCAAGTTGAGGTGACTATTTCATCTCTCTTTTTCAAATTTGACTTTCCATATGTATGATTTTGATTATGGAGTGTAGTCATAAAGGCGGAAAGTTTACCATGCACTCGCTGAGACATAAGAATTGCTTAGGCTTTGCAAACAAATTCATTGGCGTGATAACTCTAAACAGTTGTCTTAAGTGCCCTTGCTCAAGTTTAATTAGCTTAATACAGTATCCAGCTGAGGTACCAAGTACTTGCAAACCCATGCTTCATCCCAATTAGTTTATTCATTGCCTATGTTGTATTCTGCTATCTAATTTGGCATCCATGTTTCTTGAAACTTTAACCTGCACAGTCATTATTCTCGCTCTAATTTTTTCTTATATCGGTGAAAATCTATAAGCTTTTTTGTGTGGACGGGAAGGTTGTGGCTATATTAGGACTTGTTCGATCATTCACATTGAGTATACTCTTTGCTTGTCTTGATGTGTCTTACTATAAATTTGTGTGCTTCTCTCCATGCAATGCATCCTAATTACTGTCAAATTGCATCAGGAAAGGAGTTCGACACTTATGCAAAAGTAGTAGTAAATGCGGCTGGACCATTTTGTGACTCTATAAGGAGAATGGCCAATAAAGAGGCACCAAACATGATTTCTCCAAGTAGCGGTGTGCACATAGTTCTTCCTGACTATTATTCTCCTGAAGGGATGGGTCTAATTGTTCCCAAGACAAAAGATGGTCGTGTTGTTTTCATGCTGCCTTGGTTAGGAAGAACAGTTGCAGGAACCACAGATTCCAACACTGTCATTACAATGCTCCCAGAACCTCATGAAGATGAAGTACGATTTATTCTGGAAGCCATCAGTGATTACCTGAGTGTTCAGGTAAATGATTCTTTCAAATGAAACTATTTAGGTTATTATCTTTTTTTTTATGTTTTGTTTTGGCATATTTGGAAGAGGTATTTGTTCTTTAAATATTTTTAGGTGTACATACAACACAATTCTTATATATGTACCTATTTAACCACCCTATGCATTCATATTTACATATAACACTCAAATCTCTTACATTACATCAAAATACCACCATCTCTACTTTTTTTAAAATGAAATACACATTTTCATGCATAGGTTTATAACACCAAGGTGTTATAAATGTAAGTATCAAACTTCGGGTGTTAGATATGTAAATATATATATAGTTATATGGTATGTATATATATTTCCCTTTTTTTATCCACCCCTTGAGAAGAATTTGGCATTGACATGGATGTCTGCTATTTTAGTCAAATTGCAAAGCCTGTTGAGCCCCACAAAAAAGAAAAAATCAGTTCGTATTCATCCAGATTTTGAGAAGTACTCGTTCCATTGTGTGATTTTTTGAAGAAAGTTTAATCTTGTCTGTGCTTTCATGCAGGTATGGGACGTCATGCATGTTTGTGCTGTTTCTAACATTGTTTTTACCTAGTATCAAATTCATATGGGACTTTGAACATTTCAGAAATATCATGCTCTATAAGGTCCCATTTTATTTCTGGGCTGAAACATAGTGAACTGTTTGAATGTTTATGCATGCATATGTAACTCTTTAGCTACACATGTAAATTTGAATTGCCTGAACTTATTGAAAGGACAATTATCAGAATTACAGACGCATAAACTTTTTTCCAACCTAGCATGAGATTCAGTAGGACTTTAGGTTCTGGTCTAGTTCATGACCTAGCCATAATGATAAGTCGGAGGCTGATGCCAACTAACCATCAAAGAAAACTACCTACGGCAGCTCAACTAATGGCGCATTTCTATTTTGAGCCTTAGCTAAAGCCTCCTTGTATAGCTTGATTTATGCACTCTACTGTATATGATCCTATAGTCAGCTTAATATTTTATAGCTTATGAGGGATATGAGAAACTCTTTTTATTTTTCTCCCTTTTTTGATAAACTCATAGAGCCGTATAAAGTGAAATTCCATCCCTTGTTAAACTTCATGAGGATAGCAATTACTCCTTGCCTCTTTTTAGAGAATCAATTTTACGACACTGAAGGTTTGGGAGGATCTTGCTATGAAGAAACAAATTTCCTCAAGACACCTCACTTGGAGTAGGAATTGCTGTCTCGATCATGCGATGTCATACTTCTTGGCCACTTAGAAGTCAAAGGCTTGGGTATGGCTACATTAGGACTATCTTTTAAGTCATTAGAATTGCATTTACTTTTTCTCTGAATGTTAGCTCCAATCTATTTCAAATACTAGTCAAATTGATAAACATCTTTTGCCCTATAATTGTTGCCCCATCTTTCTCTTTTGGTGGGATTCAAATGGTATTCTTATTGGGGATTTTGTATTTTGACCTCAGTCTATTTGAGTCTATTGTGTTGGTGGCACTTTGAAGGTGTTAGAGAGAAAATCATTTGCAAAGGTTGACATTTTTCTTGAGCCTCGACACCTTCAATAAACATCTTTGTGGAAAGGTGTTGAAGATATGGAGAGCATGGAAGACAACAATAAATACTAGATGTAAAACTCCAGAAGCTCAAGGAGTACAAAAGGCAAGTAAAAAGGAAAATAAGTTTTAAAGGAGATATAAATAAAGAAACCCTAGAGGGATATCAATGATGAATTTGAAATTTAAAGTGTCGCATTAAATTCTTTTCATATTAACATAAAGTCGAGATATCATCCTAGAAGGAATGAAGCCTCAGGAAATGCTTGTAAATTTTGAATCATTATCTTAGCATTTAAAGCTTTGTTATTATCTTCTTAGGTTAACCAAAAAAACTTTCTCTTGGGCTAATATTTTCAAAATCTTTCAACCAATATATCCTTTGGGTATCACTCACAGTCAACATGATGGCCTTGCTGAAGGCTATTAGGGGATAGTTACCATTCAAACTTAAACTTATTCACAATTTAGTTAATTCAAAAAGAAGAGTTGCATCTGAAAGAAAAAGGAAATAGATAAAAGGGCTACATATGCTTATGAGAATACATATGTTGACATTATGTGGATCGTCTACCTTGGTCCCTCACTTTTTAACATTTCTTTAGATTTTTGTGTGGACACTATGCGGCTACATATGCATATGAGAATACATATGTTGACATTATGTGGATCTTCTACCTTGGTCCCTCCCTTTTTAACATTTCTCTAGATTTTTGTATGAACTCTATGCCTGTGTCCTCCTTGCTTACTTATTTTCTCTTTTGAATCCAAAAATGCCAGGCTCTTCAAATGCTGCTCTTGGCACCATGGATATGTTATTTTTGGCTACCACTATTTTGATATTCTTAAGCATTTTTTGTTATAGAACACAAATACTTGTCTAAACGTTCATTTTTTGTACCTATCTCCAGACATTCAATTTTCATTTTGCTAAGGTAATTTGACGTTTTTAGGTCTTTGAATAAAATTTTAGTTCTCATGTTTTAAATTTCGTTGGCAGTCCCCATTAAAATTTTGATTTTGTATCATGCTCTGATTCTTTTCAGTTCTTTTGAAATGACACATCATTTTGAGCATTTATTTGAGGTGATCTTGCATTTTTTTTTCTAATTTTGTCATGCTTTGTGTCAAAAGTTTATTTATGTTCTTTATATTTCAAGTATTTTTACTTGAAATTCTAGAAGCCTTATGCCGTCTCCCCCACATAAGCGGCATCAAAATGGTTTAGGCTTGCCCACTACATCAAGAAAAACATATATGAGCTCCTTGTCAAAAATGACTTGTATAGGTCTTCTTATTTGCATGAAACTTTGTAGTTTAAGATTTCTCTGCTATGTTAAGAGAAATATGTATTGATATTATTTCTTGTTGTCCGGATCTTTGATTCCTATGCTTAGAAATACATGTATAGGTGTGATCCCCACCATACCAACAAAGGTATGTAGTGTATTGTAGTGTATTAAATAGACAAGAATATTACAATAAGAAATTTTCTTATCACATCGAAATGACGCATGCAGGTAATTAAATATCATGGTGGGTTTGCTTTTCATTTTTTGTTATACCTTGCATGCAGGATGTATTGACGACCAGCTTATCGAAGCCAAGCAGTGATAAAAAGGAGCACACTTAACTTCCTTTTTCTTTTCTTTCTTTTTTTTAAACATTTTTTTATTTTTTTGAGTACTCTTTTCATCTTCTTTCCTTTCTTTTTTCTTTAAGTTATATGTTTAAAGACTGAAATGAAGATGCAGAAAGAGAGAGACAAGTGAAGAAAGAGGAGAGAGAGAGATTGAGAGATAGAAAGAGAAAGGAGAGAGAGAGAGATTGGGTAGAGGGGGAAAGAATAAAAAAGAGACGGTGGCAGCAGAGTTGGCATTTGTGGATGAAATTAAATCCTAATTCCCCTATGTATTGCCTTAAATCCAAAATCTCACTAATTTTTTTCCTTCACGTGTTTATTGGTCTATCGATGCCTTCTCTAGTGAGCCCAATTAGCAACTTTCTCTTTTGCACTTGATGCAGATGCTAGCAATGCCTTCTGCAATGAGTTCTCATGCACTTCCTTCTTGCTACTTTGATGTGGAGGGTTTTGAGTGGAAGCGAAGGAGAGAAGATGAGGAAGAAGGTTTATGTAGTTGAGGGAAGGAGGTCAAGACCTAGAGATTCCTTTAAAAGAGAAGCACAAAACTGAGTTAAGTGTTGATGAGATGAGAATGATTAGGTGGATGAATGGTTTTACACTTAGAGACAAAATACGAAATGAATATTTTCGTGATTGGGTTGGTGTAGCTCCAATGAAGGACAAAATTAGAGACAGTCGTCTTAGATTGTTTGGTCACATTAAATGTCGGTCATTTGATGATCCAATTGGAAGAGTAGATGTTTTAGATTCGACTTATGTTAAGAAAGGCAGAGGTAGACCTAGGAAGACTTGGGTATACTGTATAAAAAATGATCTTAATTTATTAAAATTAAAAGAAAATTTGACACTAAATAGGACGCAGTGGAGCACAAGAATTGTTGTGGCTGACCCCACTTAGTGGGATAAAGGTTTTGTTGTTGTTGTTGTTGTAAATAGAGTTGGACATCTGTCTTTGTTGTGAGGGCATATGGTGTAGGTATGGGCATGTCTGGGTTTGGTAAGGAAGGTTTTTTTTTAATGAAGTTGAAAGAAACAAAGCCAATAATGGTTTTTTTTATTGGCATGCTGGTAAAGTTGGAGTGGTGGCAACAGCAATAGTTGAGGGTTGAGTAAATAAATTTGAAATTTAATGTAAATAATTTTCTTAATTTAAATATAAAGTTAAGACTATATTTTATGTGGCGGGTAGCTATTAATAAGATAGTTAAAGGTTTTCTAAGTAGGTTTGGTTTCAAATACAGATAAATTTGAATTCAAATTTAAAGCTCATGGTTTAAGTCACAAGACAGTTATATAGATGTGCAATGTGCCAACTCAAATGCCGTATAACCTACTTTAGCATCTGTTATGATATAGATATGAACATATATGGGCAAATGCGCAATACATAGAGGGAGAAATGTTATTGCCCTATGGGCAAGCTTTCTTTTACCAACCAATACAAATTTTAATGCAGACTCTAAAATATAATGAAAACCATTGATCTTAACGTATCCTATACACATTTCTATTGAATAAGTTTCATAAGATTCTATATAGATTTTGTACAAATATTGATTTTAAAAAAGTGCACTCGAGTGATTTTTGAAAGCAACGTGATTAATGTTATTTTTAATGCAAATTTAAGCTTACATACAAATATCATACCATTTGAATAACTCATTGAAAATACAAATATTCTATCACACTATTAGGATCATCCATCAAGAATAGTTTTGAATGATCTAGGCCTCAAGCATATAGACAGCACTTTAGTGAATAATCTTGGCAGAGGAGAAATGATTTTTTGGCCAATTCTAGACAATCTCATCAATGGTTTACAAAGGGAATAAACTCTTAATTAATTTTCCGATAGTATTAATTATGTATTACAAGTTTTACATGAGGGATCATTTTGGATCAGTTTTGTGCTGTCGGGGGATGAGAAAAATGTTATTCTTTGGGACTAATTTAACTACATATGAATGATTTTGTAGTTGTTTTGAGATTTGAACAATGATCAATATAAGCTAGAATTGTGCACTCTCATAATAATAACAAAGCATTCCTTTTTCATAGTAGTCGATTGTACCATGAACTGGCAATCTCAACAGCCATTTCAGAAGGTGATGTTGGTCGCCTTAGGGTAACCTCATGAGTAGCCAATGTATTAACCACTTTTGGGGACAATTCAAAAATAAATCACCTGCTCCACTTATAAATTCACATATTTGACTAAGGGGATAAACAACTGATTTCCACTCACATTATGATATTTAAGCCTATTGAGCGCACCGCATGGAGGAAGGAAAGGCAGACAAAGAAATGAAGTGAAGTAAAGCCTGAGGTGGGTGGTAGAAGGAACTTAATATAGACTCAATCTTTCTTTGAGAAATGGATACAATTAAGTAGCTAGGGCTTTATCTTTGGTACTGGATATGAAAGACTAGTACAGGTACTCTAAAATATTATCATCTAATAAAGAATTAAATGTGTGGTATCCAACTCTACTAATGAAGCCTTGCTCAATCCCATGCTCTGCTCTTGACTCGAGCTCACTTGTGTTCTGGGCAATAACAATTTCGCATTGCAGGGGGGGTGGGGGCGATGAAGCAAAGACAACTGTGTGCAAGGTACGGAGCCTTTGAGCTCCTAGTAATCTCATTTGGATTGACTAATGCTCTTAATCCATTTTATACTCTTATGAATGAGATTTCCCATGAAAAATTCGTTGTTATGTACTTGGACGACATTGTTGTGTGTAGCCAAATTTTGAAGAAATTGTACGGTACAAAATTACATAATAACCAAAGAATGTCAAGCTCTTTTCTTTGTGTAGATCTTATTTTAATAGGAGCTTGATGAGTCGATCTGCTATATGTCGTGCTTTTACTGTTATATTGGGATTTAGTCCTTGTATTGTTTGACATAAAATAGATAGTAGATTTGCTTCTGCCTTTTGTTGAATCCTTTTCATGGCTATCCAATAGGCGTGTTATTCATATTTTAGTTGTTTATGTGTGTATCCAAAGCATAGAGAATTTTACATACACGAATCTTAAAATGCTTAAAGCAATTCAACTAGGATTTTATTTTGAAAATAAATTCCCTTCTATTATTGTTTAGTATCAATTATATTGATTATATATTTGAATGTTCTTACCATTAAAACGATTTGCATTTAGAGTATGTGTATTGTTCATATGCTCTTGCCAAATCAATATCAAATATTTCCATCAGCTCCTTACTTGAGTGGTGTTGCCTTTAATTTTTAAAGTGGAGGTCTAAGGCTTGATTTTTTGCAAAATAAATAAGTATTCAATTGTTATTAATGAAATGGTATTCAAATTCTTGACATTTTTTCATTCAGAATTTTTGGCAATGGAGCTTAGCTGACATAACACTAAATCACATGAATTATATTTGTACCCTTTATAAAATAAATAAAATTGAACTTTATTGCATTAACAGGCATGGTTTAAGTTTGTGATCCATTTCTTCCATGTTATTTCAGGTTAGGCGTTCTGATGTCCTGTCAGCTTGGAGTGGTATCCGCCCCTTAGCCGTGGATCCATCAGCCAAAAACACTGAGAGTCTATCTAGAGATCATGTCGTCCATGTCGATCATTCTGGTTTGATCACCATTACTGGGGGAAAGTGGACGACTTATAGAAGGTATGGTTTAATGTTCATCTATTTTTGATGTAAAACACTTGGACACGAGACTATTATTTTGTGAGATATGCTCCCTTATAACACGACTAATGTCATATTTGATTGGCAAATCTAGTTCTCTCATTTTTTGTCCATGTTATCTATGAACTGCTGTACTTATTTTTCTCTTATGTCACATTATGCTTTCTTACTAGTTTTGACTAGTGCTGTGCTTAAGCAGGCTTATCCTGTGTGATTGTTTTGGATTAGCCAATTGTCTTTAATTATCCATTATTGTATCTTTTGAATTTCTTTTTGGATATGTTTGATCTGTTCTTTGTAGTTATCGGTATGTTATTCAGGTAGATAGGAGATTGGGAACTCATAAGAAAGCATTGCTGCTTCCTAGTTAAACAACCCGCTGAAGTTCTTGGAATCTAACTTGACTTAATAATTGCTAAATAGCAGAAATTTTGTGCACATGACTAGATACCTGAATGTGATTGTAGACTTTAAGTTGATGTGCATTTTGACACTATGCCTTATTTTTGTTTTTGTGTTGGAATTTGAATTACAAACCCTGCATAAAAGATTGCCACATTAGCTGTATAGTCTACTTATGCTCTATATTTTTTTAAGCTTTCCGAGGTCCTAATATATGGTGGATGCGAGCATATCAAAAAGGTGCTATCGACAGATATATTCAAAGTATTGTCATTTATGGGGTATTTTTGCCCCTTGCTTCTAGTTCCATTGACGCATAGGTGGCATAGAAGAGGTATAGTTCAAGTAAAAAGTTATAAGGCTCTGCAGTATAATTTCATGCTTGTTATAAGTGTTAGATTAATTAAAAACGAAAGAATATAGAGATGATAGAGTGTCACTGGCTCTATATAGAGCCTAAAGCTTTCCAAAGACATTCAGGGAACACGTGATGCTTTAGTTGAAAAATTTGACACTTTCACTAGACCCTTCATTTTCTAGAATCGGGTAGAAGCATGGGATAAAGAAGAAAGTTCTCTACTATGGTATATTTACCATTCTTATGATTTATAGTCTAATCTCGGTTTACACTTTCTTTAGCCTCCTCTTCCTTGTAGAATGTGAGATGAGGAGGTGATATAGGACTACAATATTATCTCGAACTTCTACTTCTAGGACTCATGGCAAGTGGGAATTGGTACCATATGCCTCCACTTTCATGATCAATTGATGGTAATTTGGTATGAATCTTGAATCTATCCTTTCTTGTTGAGTAATGTTGATGATGTGATAGTCGTATATTTGGCGATATTATTGATGCTATTTGTCAGTTGTTTTGGTGATGTCATTGCTTCTCCTTATCTTTCGTCTAGAATATTTACAATGGTCAGGTTATGAATTGACCTAATTTGAGTAACAATCCCATTAACATGATAAATAGACTAATTTTTAGATCAAAAAACCCTTATTGATGCTTTTATAGCAAGGTTGGTTGGATCCGATTTGAGGTCAACCCAACCTAATTAAGAATCAACCCAGTGGTCTTTATTTTAAAAAACAAAGACAAATTTCATGTATGTGCCTTAATTATTATAAATTTTATTAGTTAGTTGAATAGAATTCAGCTTCTGTTGCATAATCATATGCATTTATCAGTTATATTACCTCCTAGAGTTTATTTTATGCTTGTGTTCGTGGATCTTGCTATTGTGAAAGTGGGGTGTGCTTTATGTCGATTTGGATGGCAACTAATTGATTTGAGAAGATCATAAAATTCGAAGGAATTGAACTAGAAATAATTTGGTTTAATTGTTTCCGTTTGATTTGGATAAATCAAAGTTAGTTGCATTGCATTAATTGCATTGTTTATGTAAATTATGCAAATTTTATTACTTGATTGATAAACAATAAGCATGGTTAAATCAAATAATTATAAAAGAAATTTAATTTTAAAATTCTTGATTGCAAAAGCATAGTTAAAATCATATGCTATGATTGAACTCCATTTTTTCATTTTATCAAAAATTTTGAATCAATAACCAATTCAATAATAGAAAGCCACATATTTTAACAATTTCAACTGTTATCTGAAACATTAACTTAAAAATCAAATCGAAGCATTGTTTTGGATGGTTCGATTTAATTTTTAATTCATAACCAAATAAGGCACACCCTTGCTGCAAGTTTTTTTTTTTTTTTTAATTATTATTAGTGAAAGTTCCTAAAGCTGTCCCATGTTGAAGTTTATTTAATAATTTGTTGGACCTAGTTTATCTTTTATGTCTGCATCAATTATATTGTGATTTTCTGCATTTCTGTTTTTATGGGTGAACTATCATCTCCCGATCTTTGGATTATTTTCTTGATAAGATCAAGATAATACTATTAAGCCCAAAAGGATTATTCTTAACATGATCATGAGGAGGACCTCAATCTCTTTCTAAATTTTTGCAATCTATTCTAAATGAATATTCACCTTTCCTTTCTATAGGGACACTATGCACTTTTGGGGACGTAAAATTCCCTAAAGTAAGTGTTAGAGTATATTTGAGTCCACTACAACTCAATTTAAATTTCAATCAAACCAATATTTTTTATCAGATTTTAAGTTTTTTGTGTGATACAAATGATATTATAATTTTTATTATGCATATTGATAGAAAATATATACATTGAATATTTTTTTCGGGAAAGTTGAGCCCAAAAGGCAATTTGCGTGATTCGAACACACCCAACCACTATGTTGCGGGTAAGTTCGATACATTGCATATTTTGATTATATATTTTATTGTATTAATAACTTATAGAAAATAGTATCCATGGCATGTTGTGCTTTTTTACGGTTATGCCATATGTGTCATGAATTTTTCTAAAGTTGGGGTTTGGTGATGTTCTCTCTCACTTTCTCTTTAAGCCATCAAAATCCGAGTTTACAATAACAACCCTTAATAAGATTTTTATATGCAATGATGTGCCATAGACAAACACTTCTTCAATATTCATTATAAAGATGATCAAGGAGGCTAAAGGCCATGACACCCTTCTCCCATACCCCCATCTAGCATGTTCTTGCCTATAAGCACTTCCAACCACTTAATGGTTTATCCAGTGTGGCGTCATCAAGTTCTAACCATCTTAATGGACTTAAAACCAGGGAACCCACTGTATCCTTGTTTGCAAAGAGCTTCTCTTGATTGATAGACATTCTTTTCATGGTTTGGTTGAGCTGAATCAACCAAGGTTGGCCAATTTAGTTTTGGGAAAAAGTTTTTAAATAGCCTTTGTTACGCATTCTTAAAAGACAAATTGACTTGCTTCATGGTTCTTATTTGATTTTTCCCCTGATCCCCTTCTTGTAGTCCTTAATTTGACAACAAACACTTTTGATTAGTTCTATTTTATTTGTGCATTTGGCCTGCAGATAGGACCTTACGTTGAGCAAAGAATTTATAGCAAGTAATTTTTAGCGAGGTTCCTTTCAATTTTTCTTGGTGTGTGATATCAAGTACTAAGTATTGAGTAAATTCTCAAAGAAATACCCATTTAGGTCTAGTCTGTGTTGACCTCATTTTTAGTGAGGTCTAGTCTTCCTCTTAGGATTTAGGATCTAGCCTTAGGGTTCTCCCTTTGACTATCGTAGAGCCTTAGAAATGGGACCCGCCTCATTTTAAAAATCTAACATACTTATGTACCCTTTTCCCTTTTGGAGTTTCGCATGTGTGGTATCGGCTTCTGGCACTTAGGAGGTTGAAACCAACATGAGGAAACCGAAAAGGAGTTCCTATAGGATCATTAAGCCCTAGGGTTGCCTCTTGCACAATTTGCACATGCGCGCACACAAACTTCACGATTCGTTTAGTCGACACGATTAAATATCACAATTCATATCGCTTGCATCGTTATCTGTCAAGAACTTGAATAAACTTTTGAGACGATCGATCGCAGGTCAAAATTTCATAAAATTAAATTTGACATATTTTTTGTCAGATCGTCGACGGGGTTGTCCGAACGACCCCGGATGACGAAACGGACTGCGTCAGTGCGTCCGGAACGTCGGTTTTGCCTAAAGGAGACGTTCATTTTGTTGTGAGAACATGTCCGGGAGAAAATGCATAAAATGGAGCAATATTATAATAATAATAATATTATTATTATTATTATTATTGTTTTGTTATTATTATAATATAACATTTCGTTTTTGTTTCCTCCTAAAAGGGCCCTAAATCCATAAATCGATCGCACGCCTCCCTCTCCCGTTCGCGAGTCCTGCCCCTTCCTTTCGTTCGCGAGACTGACCGAGCCCCCTTCCCTTTCGCGGTTCATCCTGATCGCTGCCATAGCCGAGCAGCCCTCTCTCCGACAAGAAGCTTTGGCCGAGGTCCCCCCATCCGCGTGCTTTCGTGCTCTGATAAAGCTTCCACCTGCTCCCTCCTCTGCCTTAAAGCTTCGCCTCTGTCGTCGTCTTCCCCCCACTCGACTCTTGTCGCTTCTCTTGGCTCGGCTGACCGCCCAGGTAGGTGAAGGTAACTCCTCCTCCCCCTTTGCTATAAAAACCTCACTTGGGGAATGTTTTAAGGGTTGGCCGAAAATTTGGAGAGGGGGAGGTGCTACCGATTTGTTTTTTTGAGCTGGTGTTCACGGGAATGATGTAGCTTGTTCCCTATGCTTTCTTCTATATCAACAAGTGAGGTTTGGGATTATTGCACCTTTCTAGCTGTTCATTTTATTCAGTTGAAGTCTCATTGCAATATTCTTATGATTTATTTTCTTGCTTACTATGACATTTATCTCTTGAAGTTTAATTACTTAGAAAGTCATGATATCAGGAAAGAAGCAGTTATATTAAATATATATATCGTTCCCTTTGTTTTCTTGGTCAGAATGCTTTGAAATTCAGTAAATAAAAATGCTTTAAGTGTTACACATGCAATTGCCCCTTTAAGATACAGCGAGCAGTTGTTTTAAAGTCATGAATTGGGTGGCGCGTAAGTGGATACTGGCTATAATTTGTATAGAATTTGGAGGTAACTGTTCTATTTTATTTACCCTGTGCATGTTCTCTGGTTTCACGGTGGCATCTTTGGTATGGCATGAAAACTTTAGGT
>NW_018164444.1:27637272-27638375 GCF_001263595.1 Phalaenopsis equestris | reverse complement strand
GATTGAGCTATTTAGTGGGTTGATTTAATTGTTATCTTTGTAATCTTGCTGAAATTAATTCTCGGTTGCATTACATGAGTTGAGTTTTTTTTTTTGTGGTGGATTGATCTTGTGGTTACCTTTGGAAGCATGTCGAAGTTAACTCTCGAATGGATGAAATGAATAAATTGAGATCCTTGAAGTATTTTGATCTAATTATTATCCCTGGAGTTTACTGAAGTTGGCTTTCTGTTGCATGGGATGCATGTATTACAATCTGTACAGGGTGCTAATACAATCCTTGTTATATATTGCACATGAGTAAGTCGGCAAGCATATGCATTTCAAAACTGGATGTATAAAAGTTGAAGCCTGAAGGTTGGACATGTGGAATGCTATAATTAGTGGCTTATATATATATTGCTTAAATCATAGATATTTATTCACATCCCAATCATTATGTACCAATATAGATAACTTTTAGATATTATATCTAAATATTATTTTCTTCTCACATTTACAACACCTAAATATTTGATGTCATGTACAAAACACTGCCGCCTAAATCTTCTAAATCTTTTGGATTTTGGATACTTTGTATGTAATTGCATGAGAATCTAGAGTTCAAATTAATGCTGCTTTTGAAGGATTTAGATGTCGAATGCAACATTTAAGTTTAGAAATTGAATATGTGAATACATAAGTGTTGCGGGCTATGAATATAGTGATCGCATTGGTTTGGTCCCCTTGCTTTTTCGATTTGTTTGCGATGCAGTTTGGAAATGATACCTACTCTTCTTGGGTTGATCTAATTATAAAAATTGGAGGAAATGATACCCTCGTGGATCGTTTAGTCGCATTTTGGGGACTTTTCATCGATCATTTTAGAAGTGGTTTTGAGGGTCAATCCACCTTTTACTTGTTTCGCTCTTTCAGGTGGATTGTCTCCTCCTCTCTCTCACCCTATTTTTATTCCTTTTTTCTTTGCTTTTTTGTTCGGTTTTCTGTACTTATGTCTGATACATAAGTGCTCACGTATAGTCTTTTGCTATATATGAAATCATCAAGTAAGGTCGCAAGTAGTTCGGTTTTATTTTGGGGCTTAGGGCGGTGATGACAAAGGC
>NW_018164444.1:27621590-27637062 GCF_001263595.1 Phalaenopsis equestris | reverse complement strand
GCTACAAACAAAATTGATACAACCCACTTTTTGCATGTTTGAAACCTATGTGCATGCTGAAAATATAAATTTTAAATACATTTTAAGCATTGGTTGCCCACCTGTTGATCATTTATTTATGCTAAGGAGCACCCTCCTGAGTTAGGTTCGATAGGACACCATTCTAATTGAGTGACGGTTTTTATACATTCGGGTGACCGAGTAGCCTTCGACGACCCTCGAGTACTAATATATGGTTGAGCCCAGCCCCGACCCGAGTGCTTGCGGTCCCCCTCTTTTCGGACTTTTTCATATGTTTTTCTTGAGATTTTTGGACAAAACACTCATGGTCTTTTCTTCCGGGATCTTCCCGAAGTTTTGATAATTTTCTTGGAATTGTCATTTGTCGATTTTTACCGAGTTTTTCATCATGGGTCATTTGCCAGTTTTCTCGAGTTTTCTTTCGTTGTGAGTCATTTACCGTTCTTTCTTGGGTTTTGTAGGCGGTATTTTTTTTGTTAATACAATGCATGCTAGTTCATTTCCTAAATTTTGTTCCTATATTTATACCTACTGTTGTTTCTTTTTCACACTATACCTTAGAATAAGAGGACAGTAGTTGGTTTTATAGGAGGCACCCGATAGCAGGTCGTTGACTCAACTATTGCATGTACACTTAAACTAAATATCGAACTCGAAGGTGCTACGACGAGGAGCTTGGAGCTAGCATTGTGGGCAGCACGACCATCTTCAACAACAAAACATATCTACATCAGCAAAACCTTTCATTAGAATTAAACAACGAGCCATAGGATTTCGAGGTAGTCTGCTTAGCGCGCATAAATCCTCATTTTATCTTTTAGGTCTTTGCACAACCAGGCTGTCCAATTTAAGCCCTAACTCATTCTAGGTTCCGAGTTTGTCGTCCGATACGCGTAAACCCTCATGTTTTAGGCGACTTGTGTGACCGTGTCACACAAATATAAGCCCTAAATAATAAGACTGGCAGGATGAAACGTCAAATAACATCTTCTCAAAATTGAAGCTAAATATTAGGATAGTTTGGGAAGCCCGAGGTTCTCCTCAGGATCCATGACATCCCCTAGTTTTTCTTCATTTGGATTCCTCAACAATATTCCAATTTTGAGCATTTCCCATTTGACACTTCTTGGTCCGATTTCGTTTAAAAGTCTTATCATTTTGATCTATTTGAAGATAGTATTCCCTATTTTTTATCGAGAGTCTTTTTAAGTAACTTCGGTCATTTAAGATGTAATTAGCTATAGAGGCTTGCCCTTATAGGAAGTTTTTCTGAACCCAGCCTAAAATAAACCTTATTTAATTATTTGTATTAAATAGGAGAACTTGTCAGCAAATAAAATGGTTTTCACAGACCAAACGGATGTCATATATTTCTTAAGTTTATTTGATCGAGTTTTATCCTCAAGTCTTGTATTTATCCCTCGAGATAGACACAGGATTTGAGGTAGAGCGCTCTTTCATTTAAACTATGAAAAGTATGGGGTCAGTTTGATTTCATATTTTTCTTAAAACTTATATATATATATATATATAAATTAAATGTCCTTCCGAAGCAAGCGGCGGGATTTCGATTTCGGTGACCGACAGCTTCTTACGGCAACTCCCCCAACTCTTTAGTACCGACAGTCTGTAAGTAAAGAATCAAGTAATGAACGAATCATCAATAGATCCTCCCCTTGGTTTTGCTAGGTTGAACTACTTTGGAATCACATGGTTGAATGAGATGAAGGCTTTTCTCATGGGATTTATAATCTTGAGAGAAGTTTACCTTGTTTTTTCTTTCATTGTGTTTAGGGGTGCTATTGTGGGTGAAGATAGGGCATATTTAGTGCATGGGATCTCTCGCTAATATAGGATTTAGTGCATGAAGATACTTGTGATTGAACTACTTTGATCACACAGGGCTTATCCATAATAAAATTGGCATGCCCCACAATGGATCCTCTCAGTTAAACATATGTAATAGAGATGAATACAACTTAACTTATTGAATCTATCATCAATATACATCTAAATCTTTACTCACTAGGATAGAGTTGGTGATAACTTCAATCACATGAAAATCTTAAATTTATTGTACAACATAATTTTTTATTAATAGGCATCTAATGGTTAACAAAAATTAATTGAGTAAATGATTTTAATATATTTCAATCATTCTGCCTCAAAGTTTTTAATAAACGTTAAAGCTTATCTGCACAATATTAAACTTTCAATTTATACATGAACTTTATATCTTTTATAAAAAATATACATCAAAATATAGAATAACTTCTTCAAAATTAATTCTTATTCAGGATGAACCTTTTTTTTTTATCTAGTTAAAAGAATAGCTAGAGTAATATCAAGCGAGCTTAAAAACCAAAAAGAAAAAAATCTAAAATAGAATTTAAATATTCATGAAATTTAAATTGTATGATTTTGATATACTAATCACGAATTGGACATTAGTAAATAAAATAAAACCTAGATTAGTGTAGTGCATCACCTTTAATCCTTTTAAAGTGATAATTCATGAACAATAATTTGCATAATTTTATGTGCAAAAATGTTACTTAAGAATACTTTAAAAGAAATATTCAATCACAATGTATACTATGCTAGTAAGCTTACAGATGTTAACATTAGAGCATGCTTTCATAATATTCATTAATTTATTTCATTTGTTTTTAAACATATATCTTATATATGTAGACCATTATTTATTTGTTATCATAAGATAGTGGACTTATTTTATTAGATCACACTACTTATTATATGATTGAAAATTGAGCCCAAACACTACATATGGAGGAGCTTAATATCTTCTTAGGGGCTCACATTATCGCACCATTTGTATAGGTTATTTAAAACGCATCAATTCGAGGACTCTTCTATTTCTGCATGAGCTTATTTTTACCTTATGTAGGCTATCATGAGGACTCTTCTATTCCTACATGAGCTTATTTCTCCCCCAACCACCTCCCCCCCACTGCCCTCGGATCTCCTTATCCGGCCCTAGCCGGAGATTGGTGTTTGTTGTGTTCTCTTTTCAGTTTTGAGTCTTGTTTGTAACCCTAATCACTTTTTTTTGTAAAATTTGCTTATGTTACTATGAGTTTCGTTTCATTAGTTTCAGTATCATTTGGGATCAGAGCTAGTCTAACTCTAATCCTATATTAGGGTTTCCTAGCATCCAGTCTTACCCCTCCAAAATTATTCTTTCCTTTTCCCAAACCATTGCCAAAGCTTTGACCTAACCCTAATTTCCCTTTGTTGATTTTCGAAATCAACAACTCTAAATCATTTTTTCGCCCTCTTTCACCTCCCACTCCAAATCTTAGTCATACCACCGAAGAGATACATGTTGAGTCTATCCAAGAAGATATACAACGAGAGATCTGCCTGTTTTAACAAATACTGACGGACATTGAGGATGAAACCTTGGGGAACTTACCCTCAACGGTGATGGGGAAAGTCGAAAAGGAGAAAGGAATAATAATTTTAAACCCTTATATAGGGTGGATTTTGGTGATGAAGATGAAAGACCACGACGTTTCGCAATCTAGTGTCAGAGGAGGCCTAGAGAGGGGACATCAGTTGAAGGACACAGAGACTACAAAATCAAGGTGGATCTACCAATATTTGAGGGAGGTATGAATCCAGATGAATTTATTGATTGGCTACAATTTGTTGAACGGATCTTCATATATAAAGATGTGTCAGAAGGTAAGCAAGTAAAATTGGCTACTATCTAGTTAAAAAAATGCACCTCTTTGTGGTGGGAGAATTTACAGAGACAAGAAAAGGGAAGGTAACATTAAGATTACCAAATGGGAGAAAAAATAAAAAAGCATTGCATTCCATCGCATTATCGCCAGTACATGTTTTTGAGACTCCACAACGTGCAACAACAATACATTTTAGTGGAGTTCATGCTGCAATTCAACCACTTATAGATGAAATGCGAGTTGTCCGAACTGGAGGAGCACGCTGTAGCTCGGTACTTCGGGGGCCTGAAGCCCTCTATTAGCAATATGGTGCAACTTAAACCATACTTGATGCTGGGGGATGTTCAAACACTAGTCTTGAACGTGAAAAGACAACAAAAAATAAAGCAGACAACGACCTTCAGTCAGGAAGTCCCCTATAGCTACTACAACTGACAAGGGTACCTTGGGAGAAACTAGCCAGCCGGATAAGGTAATGACAAACCAAATCAGAGTAGGAAGAAATAGAAGAAAGGCAACCCCTCCAATATAGTATCGGCTGAGGAACTGGGTGAGGTGTTTCGTCTGCCACAGAATGAAGGCGAGTCACTCGCGGTTCGACTAGTCCTGTAGACAAATGGTGGAGAAGTTAGGCCTCATAACTCAGAGACACTCCCAACTATATTCTCTAATGTGGTTGAAGAAGGAAAAATGAAAACAGGGTTAGTGTTGACATGAGATGCTTAGTGGAGTTTTCAATTGGGAGTCAATTGCATGATCAAGTGTGGTGAGAAATGGCCCCCATAAATGTCTGACACATTCTATTGGGGAGAGAGTGACAATTTGACTGGAAGATTCATCACGATGGATTCAAAAACAACTATTCTTTCACCAAGAATGGGAAGCACATAACCCTCCCTTCGACTAAGCCCAAGGTTACTGGCGTTCTTGTCAGCAAAGTAGCATTGATGGGACCAATTTTCGTGATGATAAGGTATGGATAGGATTGAGACACCAGCACCAGACATGTGACAGGCGCGACATAGAAGATTTTGGGATATCACAGTCGACATCTTACGACATCTTACCACCATGAACACCACCATTCAGAGATATTCAGGCTACCCTCATTCCCAATCGGGTCGAGTCGATCTTGGATTACTTTGGGAGTATTCAGCAGCATGGGTGAGACATGCAGACTCAGTTCAATTTTGTGGTGGGACCCTCGGAGAGCGGATTGATATGGAGGTATGCACGCAAGTGGAGAAAACTCCTTCAATGCTTTGGAAGACAGTGCAGTCGACAGTGGGATCCAGGTGTTGTTAGCATTGAAGATGATGAACCGGAAGCTTCGACTAATGAAGTCGAAGTTCCCCCAATTTCGAAAGGTTGACACCGGGCTTTGGGAGAAGACCAACTGAACTAGCTGGCAGAAGAGCCTGTTGAACAGGCTTAGGGAGTTTCTGGTTCAGCCTTCTACTCTGACCGACCGGCCTTCTTAAGGGCGGCATTTGCCGCCCACACTCTCCTTTCCGTTCCTTTTCTAATTCTCGCCTACTGGGAGTCGGGATTTGCCGCCCACTACTTCCCTTTTTTTCCTTTTTTGTTTCCCACCTGTTTGGAATATATTTATATGTATGTTTGCTAAGTTTAGAGTTAGATTATTTTTTCTTTCTTTTAGATTTCTATGTGGAATTTTTTTTCCCTTTGCTAGTGTTGTATCTGACGACAGGTGGTGTTTCGGTTGTATCCAACGACAGGTGGTTCTCTAGTTGTTTCCTGCTCCGAGGTGGTGTTGTATCCTCTCCTTTACCTCCCTACCCTCTCCCTTACCCCCCTTAGCTGCCGGCCTGCACCTACATCTTCCTATTTCCCCTGCCGCCCCCTTCCCTGCAGCCACACATGCTGTCCAACCCCTCAAGCTGTCCAACCTGCACCCAGCCGCTCCCTACCACCCTCCCAAAAGTGTCGTAACCCTCATACCACCTTTCTTAGTTGTTACTACCACCTCATCTTCCTCCTACAATTGCTGCCAGCCCTTCTGCCTGATCCTAACCATTGGCCACCATACCACCCCATTCCAGGCACCTACCCCACAACCTCTACCATCGCTACTCCCAACCATCTTGCCGACACCACAGCTGCCCTCGGACCTCCTTATTTAGCCTTAGCCGGAGATTGATGTTTGTTATGTTTTGTTTCCTTTTCAGTTTTGTGTCATGTTTGTAACCCTAATCATTGTTTAATAAAATTTGCTTTCATATTAGTTTCAGTATCAGCAACCCGCCCCTCTTGTCAATGTTACTGTGAGGGACTCACAATTTTATGTTTTGTTGTTGAGATAATAAATTCTATGCTATCGATTGTTTTGGAAGACAACCACATAGTAGACCAAAAAAGAGATCTCATTTTGACCAAAAGAATTTAACTCGTGAGCGATATCCAGAAAATTCCACAGATATTCCTGTATAAGATATGATGTTTATTGATGATTTCATGTTTTTTGTTACATAGCTGTCATTCTGCATTTCTATATCTATTGAAACTTTCGTGGTTATCAGGGGTTTGATGTTTGATTGTGCAGCATGGCTGAAGATGCTGTTAATGCCGCAGTTAGATCTGGCGAGCTGAGTCCCAGCAATGGTTGTGTGACTGAAAATCTCTGTATTGTTGGTGGAGATGGATGGGAGCCAGCATCATTCACTACACTTGCTCAAAATTTTACACGCATGAAGAGAACACATAATGGCAAAATTATTCCCGGCGTTATGGACAGTGCGGTCTCTAAGCATCTGTCGCATGCATATGGCACTTCAGCAGAAAGAGTAGCTATGATTGCTCAGGTTTGGTCTTCTGATTTTTCTATTCTTATTATAATCTGTGAGTTATACTGAATTTTTTAATGAGAAAAATGTCAAAATAGTCCCCAGGCTCTTTGCAGCCGTCGTACTAATTTTGTCCTCCGAATTTTTTAGTATGAGCTTAAATAGTCCTCTGTTCATACCAAATTAATCCTAAACTCTTAATATTAGCTGAGATAGTCCCCACTGAGGGTCATTTCAGCCTCAATTTTAAGAGTGTGGATTAATTTGATTCTTTTATAGACTTTGAAACTAACATAGCCCTTGTAAACAATGAGTGGATTATTTTGACACTTCTCATTTTTTAATCTTCATGAGTGAGAGAGTGGCCGTGTAACCATGCCATTGAAGACCACAATAGATTTCAACTTTGATACATCTCGCATCATTTAATATAATTTCTATTGCTAATCTAAGTTTTATTTTTCAGTTATTGACCAAAATGTTGAAACGATAAACTGGGCGTGTCTGGTTAGTGAAATAGCTTTGGCTGCTTCTTGCTTTATGCTTCTTATGATCTAAGTAGTTTAACTTTATATGGGAGGTTTGTTTAAAAAATGGTTATCTTCATTATTAGCTTCATCCCAACTACTTTTAGAGCAACCATGTGAATTTTTCTTCTCCATTTATTTCTATTGGGTGCAGCATTTGACGATTGATTGGCTTTAAGAATGTTATTTCTCAATATCTAGTCAAATTGATGCACCTTTCATTTCTTTCCCTGGTCTTTTCTTATCGACTCTATTCAACCAGCTTATTGTTTTATGTTTTCTTATTTTACATCCATGTTTAAACCATTTAAGTGCTCATTTGCTTGCTTGTAGATAGAAGATATGTTTTAGAAGGTGATGATTTCATTTTTCACTTTGTTTAAAATGAATTCATTACTTTCAAGGGAACTTTTTAATTTAAATTAAATATTTATTTCTAATTTCATTCAACTAAATGATGGAATTCAGTATATTCGCCATGTTTCCAAACATGCTTTTAAAAATCAGGCTACCAAATGATCC
This sequence comes from Phalaenopsis equestris, assembly GCF_001263595.1. NCBI lineage: Eukaryota > Viridiplantae > Streptophyta > Magnoliopsida > Asparagales > Orchidaceae > Phalaenopsis > Phalaenopsis equestris. Next base: position 27,629,478 of record NW_018164444.1, on the reverse strand, counting down.
CCAAGGCTAATTTCCTCAACATCATTTTTGGCTCTATGCTATTCTCATAACCTTGCTAAATAGGCTCATATAACGATCTATTCTTCTAGTTCTATGATATTGTTAGCATATGAATTCATTCACTCTCAACTTTTCAAATATTATTATGGCCTACTGGCCTAGTGCCTTGACCAACACTTGGATCTATGCAAAAGCCTTCTGCTCTATGAATTTACTTGAAGTTTTTTAAGTGAGATATTCTTTTATCATATTATACCATTAGGGATTTTTTCTTATCAACCATAATGTTTTTATTCTATAATTTTATATTCTATGGATACCCAATCCCTATTCTAGCTAATGATTAATTTATTCGGAAGGATTTCCCAAAAAGTTAATATAAGAACTTTGAAGATTGTTTGAATTTCAAAATGATTTTGTTAAGAATCCCATGCTCGTATGCATTCTTTTTTTGTTTAAGTAAATAATATTCGATATAACTAGGTAAAATATATGGAAAATATGTTCCTTTTATGCTTGGAAAGCTCATGTATGTTATCCGACCATTGAACCATATTTGCAAGATCTTGTCCTCTATGGTTTTATAAGTGAATGAGAATACAGAAAATCCAATGAAATTGCTAAGGATTAAGAGGAAAAACATAGAGGTTGCTTGGCAAATAATGTTAGGTTTTGAAATGTTTTAAGATCAGAACTTCATTCTTCTTAAGATGCCACTATTTCTGAAAAACTATCATTTTAAAATGGGAAATTTACTATCATATTAAACAATCACTACGTATTTACATATCTAACACCTAAAATTTGATATTTACATTTAGTTCACTTTGATTTTATGGAAAGGCTAACAAATAGAGTACATATATAAACAGGTTTTGGGAGGAAAGAATTCCTTAATTCACTATTAACAAATAGAGTACATATATACAAGGAAACCATTCCCTCTTTATTTACAAAATTACCAAATATATCTCACCTAAATTAGGAAAGTAAATTATTTTGAATAAAAAATAGGAATGGAATAAACCAATTGAAGGTTTCCTAATATGTCTCAATCAAATCTTCCAAGATTTGGATGTAGTGGCCGCCCTACATGAGAAAGGTAAATATGGAAAGGACTAAATCTTCTCAAATTTTCACACCCCTTCTCGAACTGGGTCATAGATGTAGAAACCAAGCTTAGTATTGAATCTTGAGAATGTGTTAAAAGGAAGAGTTTTGGTGAAGACATCAACAACTTGTTAGTGTATCGGAATGTAGCTTAATTGTATAATTTCCCCATTGACCTTTTTAGAGATGAAGTGTTTATCAACTTCAATATACTTGGTCCTGTCATGATGCACATGATCCTTGGCAATACTGATCGTTGTTTGACTTTCACATAACATCTGTATAAGCCTATTGAACTAACATCCTAGTTCTTATAATAATTTTTGAATTCATATCGCTTCACAGATCCCCAAGGCAAGTGCTCTATACTTTGATTTTGCAGTGCTTCTCAACAATAACTTGCTTCTTATTTCTCCATGTAATTAGATTTTCTCATACACGAGCAGTAACATGTTGTGTAACCTGTTGTGGACCTTCTATCACTGAGTTCTCTAGCCCAACTAGCATCAGTGTGGACTTTCACTTCTCTGTTTTTTATTTTCTTAAAAATCAATCCATAAACAGGAATCTTCTTGAGAAACCTCAAAATTCTATATACCATCTCCAAATGCTCTTCATTTCATTTGGGTTATTCATATGTTCCCTCATAATACCGACAGAGTATGCAATATTTGGCCTAGTATGTGAATGATAAATAAGTTGTCTTATCAATCTTGGTATCATCCCTTACCCACAGATATGCTTTTTTCTTCCCTGGTTGACTTCTTGTTGGACTCCATCGGAGTATCAGTAGTTTTGCATCCACTCATCTTTATTTTTTTTAGCATATCTATGGTATATATCCTCTGTGACCTAATAACTTTTTTCTTGAACCTTGCAACCTTTGTACCTAGAAAATATCTCATGTTTTTAGGTTATTGACTTCAAACTGCATACGCTTCTTTGATTTTAGAAATTTCTTTTATCATTACAAATAAAAATCATATCATCCACATATATGATAAATGCAACAATCTTATGTCTCCGAGTTTGTTTTATGAACAATATGTGAACAACCTAACTTTGATAATATTCATTGGATTTCATAATTTTAGCATCTTTTCAAACCACACTCTTGGTGATTACTTAGGCCCATAAAGAGACTTTTTGAGTTTACATACTAGGTGTTTATTGGAATTTTTCTCAAGTCGTAGTTGTATCTCTATTTATATTTATTCTTGCAGATTCCCATTTAGGGAGTCATTTTTTATGTCAAGTTGATGCAATCCTCATTCCTTATTAAACCATTGTTGAAAGAACTCTTATAGCATTTAGTTTGACAGTTGGTGTGAATGTCTCATGATAGTCAATCTCATAAACTTGTGTGAAACCTTTAGTAACAAGTCTGGCTTTGAATCTCTTAATACTCTCATCAACTTTGTAATTGATGTTGAACAACTATTTGCACCCAATTGGCTTCTTATCCTGAGAAAGTTTAGTAAAAGTTCATATGTTATTATGCTTTAGTGCTCGAATCTATTCTTCCTCTGCTTTCCTTTTTTTCTAAATTTTCAAGAGTTTCATAAATGAATTTAGGATTGTGCACACTATCAAAGTTAGATATAAATGCTCTATGGGCCGAGGAAAGTTTTTCATAAGTTACATATTTTTGAGTACTAGACTCCTCACTTGAACTTTCTGATAATATGGATTCGGATTTTGGTTGAAGTAGTTTTATTTTTAAAAATTGACTTCTACCTGCTTAAGATTTTTCTTTCTCTTAGTGTACACATGGAGTCCTTTATTGTGGATTTTAAATTAGGTTAGTTGGATATCTTCAACAAGAGTAAGACAGTCAGGCCGAAGAGTAGGAAACAAAGTAGTTGGGTTTGTTGTGTATGTGTCCTCAAGTGCATCCCAAAATTGATAGTCATTTGCATTCTCTCCCTGAATATCAAATTTGGAAGGATTGATTTTCAAAATTATGACATCCATGGAGTTGTAGTTTTTTTCCGATAATAAGAGTAAAACCTATACCCATTTTTGCTAGAGGCATAATTAAGGAACATACAGTTGATAGATTTAGGATTGAGTTCAGTTCAGGTTGGGGAATAAATGTGAGCAAATAATATACACTCAAAGATATTAAGTGGTATAGTAGTAGAGAAAGCTCTGATGTGTGGATATGTAACCATCAAAACATTAAGTGGTGTTTTGAAGCGAAGTACCCGGCTAGACATTTGATTGATAAGATATGTTGCACTATAAACTACTTTCTCACAAAAATGTTTTGAAACTTGATGAGAAATCATATTTGAACGGGATATTTTACCTAAATGTCTATTCTTTCTCTCTGCTATCCCATTTTATTGTGAGATATCAATACATGAACTCACTTGGATGATTCTATGTTTTGAAAGATAGGACCTAAAGGTGGAGTTAAAGTATTCCTTTGTATTATTAGTTTTGAGGGTTTGAATTTTACATTGGAATTCAGTTTGAATCAATGTATAGAAAATTTGAAAGATTTATGTTGTTTTAGATTTTTTTCTTCATTATAAATAACTAAGTAGTTCTAGTATGATCGTTAATAAATGAGAAATCATCTAGCCTCACTTTGGATTTTCACCTTTGAAGATCCCCAAATATCACTATGGATAAATGAAAAAAAATAGTGTGAGTTTATATTGAATCAGGTGATAACTATTTCTAATATGTTTGGCCAGTTGACAAGTTTCACATTGATAAAAGTTAAGTTTCTTTATTAATAAACAAATGTGTATAGAACTTAGTAACATAATTAAAATTATGATGACACAGGAGATATTGTCATAACATGATCTACTTTTTGACGGACGTAGACTCAACAGACTTAGAAATTTAAGGGATATGTGAAGATGAGATTAGTTGTGTGTTTAGAGAGAAATTTTCATTGACCAGATGCAAGTCTTGATGTATTTCAGCACTGTCAATCACCTTTCCCAATTCCACCACTTAATTTATAAGAGTTTGCAAGGAATTTATTTACATTTCATATCATGAGTAATCTTACTGATTAAAATCAAAATCAATCTAATTTTGAAACACATAAGACAAATGAAAGAGTGATATCCTAAAAAAGCTCCCCATCTCATTTCTCCACAATTTTTTTGTGTGATTCGTCTGCAAGTCTTGTCGATCTAAATGTAGAAATCTTTTGATAGTTGACTGGAGCATTGATGTCTCCGATCATATGATCAGAGACTTATGATTTTATGATCTAAGTTTTGAATATCTAATTATTGGCAAGATGGGAGAACGATATATTAACTTGGTATGTCACGAGGTTGGTGTGCTGCTATGAATTACTTCCAAGGAGTTTCTTAAGTACTTCAAGTTGTTCCTTGGTCAATGTTTTTGTCAATCCTTCTGGTGTGGTAGTAATATATTTCTTTCTCTATTGATCCTTCCTTCTCTATCTGGGTTTCCAGTCTTCTTCGAATAATCACATGTAGCTTCTTCTTGACCTTTGAGTCATGGGAAGAATTATGGGTGTACAGAGTTGAACTTTTAGTGCTTGGTGAAACCCTATTTCTTGTTAGCATCAGCTTCTTTCTGCTCTCTTCTCTCTTGACTTCAGCAAACGCTTCACGCGGAGATGGAATAGGCTTTGTTTTCATGATCCGCCCTCTTACCTCATCCAATTCCTGAGTTAGTCCTACTAGGAATTTGATGGTCATCTTCTTCTCGATGATGGATTTAAATGTCACTGCATCTTGTAGACATTTCCACACATCTCAAACATATCCAATTATAGTCAATATTTTGTCAGTGTTAAAGTATTGGGTGACGTTTGGTTTTCCTTGACGGAGGTCATGAAGCTTGGTTTCGATCCTAAACAAATTTGTAGTGTTCTCAGTGTTGTAATATTTTTCTCTTGCAGCCTCCTAGATTTCTTTGGCAGTTTTGTGGAGAAAAAAATTCTCCCACTTCTGGTGTTATTGAATTGACCAGTTAAGACAATCATATGATGTTGATTCTTTTATGTACGATGGTTGAGGTCAGTGATCTCAAGAACTGTCATCTCCATTGAGATTCTCTTTACCACAAATGTACATAAGTACGGATTGTGATCATTGAAGAAAGTTATGGCCATTGAATATATGATTTATGGTTGTTTGAGAGTTCAAGAGTAGTTTGGACAAAATCCCCCGGTTTCTGACTCAGAATTCACCTCCGGGGGTAGAACTTGACATCGTCATTCCATACTATGTCATCATCCTAAGCTTATTTGTGGTTGCTTTTAGTTGTTTGTCTGAAATTGACTGCTGTTGCTTACTCTGCTGTTTTAGCTAGCCGCCACTGCTACTGTTTCTTTTTCTTGCTGCCGCTGCTTCTCCGGGTGCTGGATCCAGGGAAAATAGCCTTCAGGAAGCCTGTCGCAAGGAGAGTTTCCGGAGACCTGGAAAGCCTTCATCTGGGAGGGTTCCGGGAGAGATGTGGTGGATGTTGGAGAATTCTGGCTGCTGAAATTTCAGGAGCTGCAAAGGACTGTCTGTAAGGAAGATTTGTGGCTGTTGCAGGGAAGGGCTAGAGTTTTTACTTCTGCTGCTGGGAGAGGAAGGTAAAGCAAGTGAACTACCGGCTGCAGGGAGTGGAGGGCCTGCAAAGGAAGGCCAGTAGAGAAGTACAGGCTGCAAGCTGGCAGAGAAGATATTCAGCCGACGGAAAGGATTTTCGGCTGCAGAGGAGATTTCCCGCGGCATGAGATGCTGGTGTTTGTTTTCAAAGCTCTGATATCATGTAGAAAATAGATATGGGAGGAAAGAATTCCTTAATCCACTATTCACAAATAGGGTACATACATATAGAGAAATCAATCCCTCCATATTTATAAACTTACCAAACGCATCTCACATAAATTAGTAAAGTAAATAATTCTGAATAAAAAATATGAAAGACATAAAATAGGAAGGGAATGACCAATTAAAAGTGTTCTAAGATATCCCAATCAAATCCTCCAAGATTTAAAACTAGCGGCCAACTAACATGAGAGAAAAATATAAAATGGCCAAATCTTCTCAGATTTCCACTCAGTTGTATTTTTATGTAACATTAAAGATTTAAATGTTATGTATATAAATATAAAAGTGTAGTTGTTAGAGATGTAAATAAATGAGATTATGTGGGTAAGTAAGCTAATGCACCAAAAACAATAATGCTGTTTTCTGATTCTATTATCATTCTAATTTTCCCCATTTTGCAGAATGAAAATCTAGGCAAGAGGCTTGCCCATGGTTACCCATTCCTGGAGGCTGAGGTAGCCTACTGTGCCCGGCACGAGTACTGTGAGTCCACCGTTGATTTCATTGCCCGGCGGTCTCGGCTGGCTTTCCTCGACACCGATGCTGCGAGGAGGGCCATACCCCGAGTAATTGAGATTTTAGCCTCCGAGCACAAGTGGGACAAGTCCAGGCGGAAGCTCGAGCTCCAAAAGGCTAAAGAGTTTCTGGAAACCTTCAAGTCATCCAAAAACGCCCAGTTTAATGATGGAAAACATACAGGTATGAACATCCACTTCCAAATATTGTTCTCACCGTTGCATGTAAACCTGGCATTACATTTTGATATTAATGGTCTTTCAGGTAAATAATTTATTTCAACTTCATCCCTCTCTCCAGACTCCTTTGGCAAGAGTCCCATGCATTGAGTATATTTATATAGCAATAAAAGGCAGGTATTTCCACTCTTATGGATTTATGCATCTAACCCCTAAAACTTCAATTTTTACATACATATTCATGGGAAGTTAAAATGATGGTATTTTTTTATGCAGTATGAAAGATTTGGTTGGTATAAATTGAAATTTTAAGTGTACCACCCAATTCCTATGTATTTACATATCTAACATTTAAATTTTCATATTTTATATGCATAGCACTCAAATCCCGACACCACAGCAAAACTAATGTTATCATTAACTTTTTAAAAATGAAGTACATTTGTTTCATTCATATGTCTATGATATCAAAGTGTTATAAATATAAATATTAAATTGTTGATGTTAGATATGTAAATACATAAGAACTGTGGTATGCATGTAAATTCCCTTTCCTCTTATATATCAATTCCATTAAAACATGCACTTTGATTTTTCTCCTTTTCTCCTCGCTTTAATTGCTGCTCCTCTTTCCATGAACGTACAGGTTGAAGCAACACGCGCCTCTTCGCTTCGACAAACTTCAGCTCAAGACTAACTTAACAATAACACGAAGCCTGCCCCTGTTTTCTGTTACTTCACTCTTGTTTTTAAGCAATTCCATTGTAGTTGCTATCTTTATTTTCACTTTTCACATAATGGGATTATTAATTCCCAAACCATATTGTTTGTTTATTATTATTTTAAAGTGGTTAGGCTCATTGTTCTTGTACTTGAAATCAATCTTAACAACTAATTTCATTTAGCCTTTGTTAGCTCGTGTAACTCATTCATAAAGCTTTTTTTCGACTAGGTGGATTATTAAAGTTTTGGGGGTGGCACGATAATGTTCAAAAGAGTCGGGTTTTGGTATGTTTTGATTTGGTTGTGAATCGTTTACGAGTCGGTTCTCTCGTAGTTGGTTTACTGCATTTGTGCTCAACTCGGTAGCTTGAATTCGAAATTTTTCTTATATGATGGCATGTAAATAAATTTATTATGAAAGCTTTATGCACATATCACTTTTTAAAAGTTCGGGCATTTATTTTGTTATTTGAAAATTATTAAATGGTATGCAAAAAATAATGTTATGGATGGTCTTACTGGACATCTACAAGGGGA
>NW_018164444.1:27614595-27621490 GCF_001263595.1 Phalaenopsis equestris | reverse complement strand
TTTTCCCAAGAGACAAATCTATTCATCCAAAAGACTTGTCTCTTAATTCAAAAGCATTATCGAAATTTCTAGATGCATTGAATCACTTCATGGGGTGTTTGAATCACTTGGGAGCCTTCTAGAACATCAAAATCCGCCAAAAATCGGTCTATAATCGTCCTAGGCGTTGTCGGCCCCAATTTTCGTCGCTTCTCTGGACTCGGGAGCTGTCGCGGCCAGTCTAAGCGCCTTCAGCGCTGGTCTGCAACAACTCTCATGTTTTGCTCCGTTTTAGCTCGTTTCAGTTGTGTTTCGTTACTAACAGATATACCTAAAAAATAAACATGGAAACAACCTTTTTTTTAAGTATAATTTCATTCAAAAATGTGTGAGAAGTGTAAATGAGATTAAGTATAGAAAGACATCAAAATGTGTCAAGACAAAATTTTCTTTCTTGCTCGTTTTTGCTCCAAATTACACCGTTTTTGCAATTTTTTCTCCAAAACTCCATTTCTCGTCCCTGAAACCAAAAATATGCAAAATATCTTCCTTTAAAGTGTAATATCATTAAAAATTATTAAAATTTAACATGAAATATATATGAAAAAATTGTCATTTTTTAGGCGTATCACTCTCCCTATAGCCTTAGCCTATTGGCTGGCCCTTCCCGAGCAGGGAGCTTTGACTCTGTCAGCCTCCAGAAAGCAAGTGACAATTTCCCAACAATTTTTTTTCCTGCTATTTTTCCACCCGTAGAGATTTGTTCCATGGAAAATTTATTTGTTGTTGACTGCCCAACAATTTTTTTCCCATAAAGAACTATTGCATACTTGTCGTGTAGATCTATAGCCCCAGGTTCCCATAGTTGCTGCCGTTTTACACCCTAACAATTGTTGGTTCCCCTCTTCCCTACCGGTTTTCTAAAGGTTGTTCCGCTTGATCCTTCTGGTGTAGTTCCAGCACTAGACCTCCCTCCGCTGAAGAGTCTATCCCTATATTCTAGTCTGAGACCTTCTTGTCACGAGACTAGAGCGTATCTAGAGTGAAGACGTCCTTAAGATCCTCATTGAGGGTATATCGTATGGGCAGTCAACCGTGGATTACTACCACCCTCTTACCGGTGTCGGACCTCTATCGATCGACTCTCCTTCTTACCAACGACCCTTCCCTAATGAGTTGCGTGTCGATAGCTTCTCTGTTGTCCCTCCCAGTCACAAAACTTTCCCATTGTTCTTCCCCGCAAGGCCTTCCCATCATTCTTACCCATAGTGCTTTCCCGCTAGAAACAAAGCATTTTTTTTTGTTCTTCCCATTCGCAGAAAACAACAAAGTTTTTTTTTTCCAGAAATCCAGTGTTGCTTCCTATTGTTCTTCCAAAAAAATCCAGTGTTGGTTCTTACAACCTAATCCGTCGTCGGTCCTTTCTCCTGCAGTATTTTTCCCTTCCCCTTTCTCCTGCGGCTTTCTTTATCAACAAAACTTCCTATGTGTGATTTGCTTTCTCTGTATTGTGGAAATCCTATCGAAGACTCGCCACCAATGTTCGAAAAGCAGGACTTTCTCTCTCCAATGGCACTCCCAACCGAAGAGGGGAAATTATTTTCCCATACTTGTCTTCGCAACAAAAGTGGACAGAGGGGAGGAGCTATTTTTGTCATTTTCCCCCGTATAGGTTTCAACTTATATTCTTTACTGTTGAAAGTTGCGACTGCATCCGCCTCCGTGGCATCTTTCATTATTTCACATGTGTGGATTGTGGAAACAAAGGGAAGCTTGTTACAATGGAGTACATCGTTGGTTTGCTCGCAAAACGTCTTAAAAAAGGGTATTACAGAGGCAAGATTTGATGTATCCTTGAATGAAATCCCAACAGCCGACGCACATGCCCTTCTCAATCGGTTTCTTCCCTACTGTCGAAAATCTCCATGCAAGTCCACTTGTTTTCTTTGCCACCAAAACTTTCCCTGCAAACTTCTTGTTTGCTAGAACTCTTGTCCAACAACAGCAGTGACAACCGGTTCTCTCCCTTCAGGTAGCAGCCATTTTTTCTCTGTCGTCGGAAATCTTATATGTCAGCAATCTGCCCTGCAAATAACAGTATAATATTACAAGCCCTTCTCGCCGCAGACCCTTTTTCTGTAGTAGACCCTCCTCCGGAGCTTTTGTATATTTTTTCTGCAGACTTTACCCTGCACTTTTTTTTTCTAACAGGTTGTCTACTTTCTTGCAAATACCCTACAATATTACTTGGAGGACCTTCCGCCTACCTACAGGCCCTGCAAAAGCTGCAACCAACGACAAAAGAAGTCAACTAGAAGCTAGTTTTTCTCGCAGGTTTTCTACTTCCCTGCAAACTCCCTTGCAACATTATCTATAGGAGTCTTCCGCCTGTCTACAGACACTGCATGAACTGCAGTCAAAGACAACCACAATTGTGTACTTTTTCGCAAATTTTCCTGTAGCATTACATGTGGGAGTCTTCCGCTTATCTGCAGACACTGCAGGAATTGCAGTTAAAGACAACCGCAATTGACTACTTCCCTACAAACTCCTTTATAGCGTTATTTGGAGGCGTCTTCCGCTTACCTACAGACACTATATGAATTGCAATCAAAGATAAGCACATTACGGGACGAAGACTTCAAGTTTTTCCACACAAGATCTTCCTCATCCATTGTTTGATGTTTTCTAATCCAAGTTGAACATGATTTCAATCATGTTTCAACATTGGGGGAGTGTTAGAAGTTATATGAAGAAATAATTTACTCCTGTGAGAAGTTCTGAGGAATAAATTATTTCCTTGGATTAGATTTATTTCCTTTCTTATTTTAGGCTTTCTTATTTTTATGTTGTTTTCTTTATCTTATGTTGTTTTCTTATTTTTATGTTGTTTTCTTTATCTCCAAAACTATTAATATGAATTGATTAATTGGAGAAATTAGGAGTTATATCTTTCCTTCTCTATGATTTCTTTTTGAGTGTCTTTCATCTTCTATGATTCATGCAAGGATTATTTATACCCCTTTTTATATCAATAAAAACATTCTGCATTATTTTAAATTTCAACAGAGAGAACAAACAAAATAGAGCATCAATTTCTCTTTTCTCTCTCTTTCTCCTCCTTGGATCTACGTAAAATAAAATTTAACTGGCAAGCAAGAAGAAGTCCATGGAAAGAGGAATTTTATTTCAAATTACATGCACAAAAAAAACAAGTTTCTTTAAAATGAAATTAGTTTTACTTGGAGTGCAATTGTAGGTTATGATCTTATAGGATATCCTTTCTTAAACTGATACATGTGACCACATAAAAGTCTATTAGGGATTTTATTATGTGAAAATTGGAGGAGTGTCATAATTATACGCATAAGAAAAGAACATGCAATTTTATTAAATGAAAACATTTGGTCAATAAAGTCTATAATTACAAATAGCTTAAAGATATATTACTTTAAATTGTTTGAGTTGTGTAATTGAGGACATAATCAATGAATTTTATTAATTATAATTAAAAAAAATTATGATTCTTATAAAAATGAAATCCAAGCTTCAATAAAGTGAAAATATTTGTATGAATGGATAACTTTAATAAACAAAATCTATATTTCTTGGAAGAAAATGATGTACTTATAATTATTTATGAATACTTAAATTAAGTCAATATATTAAATTTCTTTAAGTAATAAGTAATTTAATCATGCTTAAGAGTACCGAGTAAAAAATAATACATGATATATTACATATAGACTTGAAGTGAATAGGAATTAAGATATTAAACTATGAAGAAATCTTAAGAAAATTTAATTATAGAAAAATTCAATTAATTTTTATTGTATGTGTCTTATATGTTAAATCGTGTTTATAGGAATAAGCGCTTGATGAGCCAAGGACAAAGTTGAGGAATCATATTTGCACATCTCAAAGTGGGCAATTACATTTTTATTATGAAGTAACGAGTTCTATTCTTCTAAATTTAATGCATCTATTGTTAATGTTTATCATTAGTAAAAGACTGCTATAGAAAATTGTTTAAACTTATTTCTACATTTCAAGTAATCCTAGTATCGATATGGATGTCACTAAGTAATTCTCATATTTCAAGCTCAAATGATTAATTCATAAAATGTTCACATATTTTGTTTTGCTTAAAGTAAATGTATGATGAGAATAAAGCAAAGAATAGCTATATGAGAATGAAAACATATGCATATTTACAATTGATGTTCATTCTCCTGTGATACTAACTTAAGATGCTAATATATCCACATAATAACTTTACCTTCCATCACAAACTATAGTAAAAATATGACCTATGTCCTACTGTGCTAACGTGGGTTGCATTGGGCAAGAGTGAGTTGGTATATTTTCACCTCAGAAAATAGTGGATATGATCTGCTTCCCATTATGCTGACAAGAAACTTATCAATCAGATGACAGCGCTTTTGAGTTTGGAGCATTACAGTATGTATTTAAGTACAAGTTAAGACATGATAATCAATATATGTTCACACTCTCAATAGTTGAATGATTGATAATTGATATGATCCCATATGTAAACATTTCCTTGATTGTTAAGCAATGTCTATGATCATATACAAACGACAAGAATGCTTAGCAATTTTCTTACAATTTAATTATAAAACTAGCATGCATGTTGTTTCTTCTTCTTCGTAATTATTGTGATTCAATACTATAATTTAACCACTGAGTTAATTATAAATTACACTAGCTAGACAATGAATATCTACAATAAAAAATTTTGGAATTTGGATGAGTGAGACAGAGAAATTTATATAATGCAAATGTGGAGCTACAAGTAATATATATTTGAATTTATTTTGTTGTTGAAATTACCTTAGTAGATAAATTGTTATTTTCAGAATAAAATAATTTTATGATTTAACAGCTTCTTCCGTGCTTTGAAAATAGTTATTAGAATAAAACTTATGAACAATAACTTTAATATTATTCAATGTTAGTAGATGTACTATAAAATTTTCGTTGGATTCTTTTTGCTGCCTTGATATTCTAAGCTCTTTGATCAGTTGTAACAAAATTGTAAATATATGAGCTCTATTCTATCGTAATGGTCATAAAAATGAAAAGTTTATATAATCGTAGAAATTGAGATAGAGACACAAGCAAAAGGCTAAAAGCTTCCTCGAAGAAGATAAGACTGCTAATAAAAAGCCAAAATAAGTGAAGGGGAAAAGATATACCTACTCCCAAAGAAAAATTAAAAGTGATAGAGTGTGGACGCTTAAAATTGCATCCAAATAATTGGCCAAAAAAGAGATGCAACCAAATACAAGAAGGCTCTCACCACCATTAGCATAAATAGGTGGGAACATTGTATGATCTTGCATTGGTTAGTTTAGGTTGGGAAGAAATAATCCCTCAACCCTATAGTGTAAGTAGAGGCAAATTCCTATAAACCAAACACCCGAAGACTCCCTCCAAATCCATTTTGAAAATTTTGAAAATCAATCCTATGCAAGGAGAGTTTTAGATCAAGGAGAAAGGCTGTAAAGTTAAGCTATAATCCACATAATAAAGGTAAATAAGTAATCATTCAAATAATAAATTTATATCTCTAATTATCAATCCAAATATTAGATTCCAATCAATCGCTCAATCTCCCTCAAGCAATCTCTTCGCCCTCTCTCTAATTTTCTAAACCCTAAATTGGAAGAACCTCAATGACCCTCAAATTTTGGTTGAAACTCAAAATTTCTCTACAAAATCAAAATAACTAGTATCAATATATTATTTTCACATCAGTATAACATAAGAATACTCAACATCCAGGGTTATAATAACATTTGTCATTAAACCTATCTCGACCCTCGATCATTCAATCCAACCAAACTGATTATATATCCCCAATTTTTTTAGAGCGCCGAACTGAATGAAACAAGAGGAATCAGCAAAAGTACAAGAGAAAAATCAAACCAGCCAATGCCTGGTATAGAAGTAGACATCTAGACGACTAATCCACCAACGGATGCGGAACCAAACTGTCTCGCCGTCGCCGAGTCTACCAAACCGCACGGCAAGGCAAAGGGCTAGCCAGACGAAGAGCGCAACAAAGGTCGCGCCAAGAAGCGCCTCCTGCGACCGCGTCAGCCGCCGGATCGACTCCAGCGGGAGGACATTAGACAAGAACGTCGGTTGCTCCTCCAAACCCGAACTCGTTTTCCATTCCTCGCCACCTCCACCGACAGCTGTGAGAGGCTTGCAGCCATCAGTGGCAAGGAAGAGGCCGGGATTGCACGCGCAGAGGGTTAAGTTGTAGACGAAGGCATTAGCTGGGCAAGCCGTGACAGCCGCCGGGGACAAATCCATGGCTGACGGAGTTTCGGCTTCTCGGTCAGCTTTCGCTGCTCGGCCGCCATCTACAATGGAGCAATTTGGGAAATAGGCTTGTTTGCAATATTCCTTGCTTCCATCAATCCTAAAGCTTAGCCGTTGCATCTCCGTTGGTTCTCGATGGAGAAATGCCTTTTCAGCGATTATTGAGCGCGGAGAGGGCACGTGCGCTCTCCTATCGCAGCCGCCTGTCATACAGGCGAAGCCTGATTTACGGCTGTGATCCGAGTGCCGAAACTTGGTTACGTTTGGATGCTTATTAAATCATGTTTGATGTGGTATGTGTTGGGAGTCCATTTGAATTTAATGGGACTGCGTTCAAATTCTTGTAGTTCATGACGCACATTTGGACCTCCTGATATGTGTACTGAACACGGGATCAAGATTGATATCGATTCAACCCTGCCCGAGAAGAGTCGTACTAACAGCCCGATATATGTTTAATGCTCATTTATATGTTTAAAAATCATAATTCATCTATTTGGAGTCTCTTGCAGCTCGCATGAGGCTTAAAATTGCTTCGACCGGCACTTCAAGTGTAAGGGTC
>NW_018164444.1:27555884-27614585 GCF_001263595.1 Phalaenopsis equestris | reverse complement strand
AGTGGAAGGGTCCTACCCGGCCACGTCTCTGATAGGTGTGGCCACACCTCACCTTGGCATGACCATGCCATAAACAAATGGAGGATCGGGTGCCATTGAGTCTCCTTTACTTCCCTCCCTGTTACTCTAAAGCTTGTATTCGTCCCCTGCATAAAAAGACTGCTTGGCAAAGATCATAAACAATGAAACACCTCACAAAAAGCATAATGGGCTATCTATCCACCAAAGAAAGTGAACTTATGAGCTCAGACACTTCAAATGATGTCAAAACTAATGAAGTTATTTGACTTCTAACTTGATGCCCACCAAGTTGCAGAAGCACTCATTCTCATTCGCGGGCAAAAGATGCACCTAAAGCTTCCTCCTTGCAAACCTCATAGGCATGAGCAAGATCTGTCATTCCCCAGGAAAGGTCACATAACAATACCAGTCTTTTTAGAAGCGAATATTCTATCCTTATCTACCATACAAACTCTTTTTTATGATCAAGTCATTGGAGGACTTTGGAGCTAAACACATAATAGAGTTTTATCTTTAGTTTTCTTTTATTATTTATTTGGAGGCTAATATTTTTCAAGCATTTGCAATCATATGTGCTATATTATTTTCATATTGATTTATTGAAATACTCAAATTTTTTATGAAATATTTGTTGTTAGGTTGTAATTTTTTTTATATGCTCGTAATATTTTGCATTTAAAATTTTGAAATTATTTATCATATTAATAATTTACATGATCATAATATTTTATCATATTAATTTATCCCAAGTCGATTATAATTAGATTTATTAAATTATGTTGGCTAGAAATAACATATTAATTAATTATTATTTGGCAATGTGCTAAGCTAATTTAATATCACATTGTGTTTAGTCAAATCGAACAAAAATTAATAATTTACTTTGCTTATATATTTTAGTGCTGAATTGCTGATTTATTTTTATTTAATAAATTAACACGTCCATATCTAATTAATAGTTTTAATTAAAATAATTTTTATAATTTTTAATTATACTCAATTAGCTATAATTAGTATCATATAATATTTATTTAATGATTTATTAAAGATTATAGGAATTTTTATCTGAGAAAAATAAAACAGAGTAATATTATTTATTTAATACAGTATAATATAATTATAAATTTATTATTAAATTTATTTATTATTATTATTATTATTTTTGAAAAAAAAAATCAGAAACCCTAGCTATCTCCTCTTTCCTCGAACCGTCGACCTAAAAGAAGCAGGAAGTCTCGCCGGGCGGGAGCTCGCTGGCGAAGGCTCCCATCCGCGCCAATCCGAAAACCTGGACGAAAAATAAGCTAGGAAGCTGTAAAGCGAGCACGCTGACGTATTGGCTGGATCGTGGGAACGAGGTTTCGCGTCTAGCCTCGCCTGAATTTTTTTCGTGTATACTGTATACCCAGAATTTACCGCCAACCGGAGGTAAAGCGGGATTTAAAAAAAAAAACGTAGGAGGAGTTATTCTGGCATTTCCACCTTTTGACTGGATTCAATCCCGCGTAAATCCTGCCATCAAACGGCCCTTATAAAGTTCAAGCTCCAATTGTCAATAGGAATTGAGGGAATTGCTGGCAGAAAGTTCAAGCTCCATTGCTTATTATTTTGGGAGTAAAAATCGTCGCGAGCTCGGATTTTGAACTGACTAAGCTATGAAATTACACCTGCCAAGCTCTTCAAAAATGCCCATCAGGTTCAGAATGTGAGTTCATTGACTTCTCTTCACCACCAATATCAATTTCTCTCTCCCTCCATTCTTAAATCTTCCTCTCTCTTTGTTTGCACCAATCCCTTTTTTTTGTTATTTTATTTGGTTGAATTACTTTCTTTTGTCCACTGACAACGAGATTTTCAATTCAAAATTTCAGCACTTGGTTTTTTTTCCGTAAACTTTTATGTTCTCTAACTTATGGGTTGAATTCGTAATTAAAGATATATTTGACATGCTGTTTTATGCAATTTTTATCCATTCATCCCTTGATTTCCATAGTAATTCGTGAATAGCCATCATTTTTATTGCTTTGGATAAGACCCGCAACTTGCAACTCATGATGTTTCTAAAAATACTTATCGGTTCTTGGCTGACATCGAACTTCAATTAAAATTAACCAACCAACAAACTATTCATTCCCGGCTAAAATCAAAACAACCATGCATAGATCAAATTAAATCTTACTCATGTTTGGATCAAAATCCCTCCAAATGCATGCATGAATTCATGTACACATATATTCATGAACATGTGTATGAATGTGTTTTTTTAAGAAATTTTCGTTAAAAGGTAAAAATCTTGGTGTTATAGAAAAGTGCCGCTTAGACTGAAAGTAAAATTTTATAAGATGGTGGTGAGACATGCTCTATGACGCAAAATGTTGGTATTTAAAAGCGAAACATAAAACAAAGTTAAGTGTTGTTGAGATGAGAATGCTTAGGTGGATGAGTGGCTCGACACTTAAAGACAATATGTGAAATGAATATATCCGTGATAGGATTGGTGTAACTCCAATGGCGAACAAGATTAAAGAGAGTCGTCTTAGATGGTTTGGTCACATCAATCGTCGACCATCTGATTGTCCGGTTAGGAGAGTAGATGTTTTAGATTTGACTTATGTTGAGAAAGACACATGTAGACATAAAAATTTTTTTGGCATATTGTATAAAACACGATATTAATATATTAGAATTAAATGAAAATATGACACTCAATAGGTCGCAACGGAGAAAAGGGATCCATATAACCGACCCCACTTAGTGTGATAAAGACTTGTCGTTGTAAAAATCCTTTGAAAGTCAATTAGGTTTTTGTCATAGATCAAAATAAAAAAACTAGACCTTGCTTAGCTCAAAATAGCATTGAATTGCTTTTAGCCAATCTCGAGCTAGATCGGCAGGGGCAGAATCGAGTTATTTCTACTGTGGGCAATTGTTGTTCCTCAAACTTGAGATTTCTCTATGTAAATATTAAAACTCTTCCGAAAATAAGAGATTTTTTATATAAGTAGTAAAATTTATTAATTTTTTTCTTTTGTACTTTAGGCAAGATAGTAATTGTGCCCCCCTCAATTTCCCAATATTTAAAATAAAGTAAAGATTTGGTGATTTCTTCCACCCTAAAAGATAAAACTGGTTTTGCCCCTCTAGATGTGATTTTTCATTGCCCGATTTAATATAACACGCTGATAAGGCATTGAGATAATAGTTACAATGATTAATTGCAGGCCTACTGCTGAAAACCTGATTCCCGTTCGTTTGGATATTGAAAATGAGGGGCAACATTATAAAGACTCCTTCACTTGGAATCCGTCTGGTACTCCTTAACGTTTACTAAAGAAAGATATTACTGCGCTGTTATCTTGTAAATTTTGTTTCAACGTAACATTTTCTGTTCAATTAGAGCATGGAAAATTACTATTGAAGTTTCTGTCTTTACAATACCTATATTCTGAATTTTTCTCCACAAAGATTTGAGACCAGATTGAGATTGGAATTTTTCTCAAGTATTATTTTTAATATATCTGTATTAACTCTTGCTTTAGGTCATAAAATTGCTTGGTTTAAGCTAACTAGTAATTCACTTTTTATCCTTGCTGGAAGATCCCGATTCTGAAGTAATCAGTTTTGCGAAACGGACTGTCAAGGATCTGAAGTTACCTCCAGCTTTCATCAGTCAGATTTCCCAATCAATACATGTAAGCGGTTACTCTTGTCCCGAGGTCACTACCATGATTCTGTTTGTTAGATAATATGAGTTATTTGCTTTGTTTGATTTCTCTACATGAACTATGAAATACATTAGTAGTACATGATATGTTTATTGTCTAGCGGATGATTCGATAGCTTTTTAATTCTAAACTTCCTCTGGTTCCACTTTTCTCCTGTTTAACTTTATTAAAAACCTGCTTCGGGTTTCTATGAAAAATATGCTTACAAAATCCGTTTTATGGGTTCAAGGGCATTCGGCTTGACTTATTGAATGACTAATATTTCAATATCAGAGAATAATGATTTTAGTTCATTATTGTGCCAAATTGTTACAACATCAACATAGTTGTACCCAGCAAAGCCTATCTATTTCTTTTTTTCCTTTCTTTTTCCTCATTGCTGCTGCTTTTCAATGCAGTCGAGTCATATTGAAATATAGGGTCTGTTTGGGGCAGTTGCAGCTTATCCAGCTTCTGCTGATAAGCAGCTTATCCTGATAATCTGCTGATGAGCAGCTGATCCGGATAAGCTGTCTAGCTGTTTGGTTGACGCTTATGGAAAACAGTTGATTCTGGAAAATTGACCATTCTGCCCCTGTATTCTGGAAACTTTCATATTTGCATATAACCATCATGAATGTAAACACATAATAATTGTGTGTTAGGTTTGTACATTTCCCTTAACTTTATAGAAAATCGTTACATTGTAAGCTAAGATATATTCTCTCATATGTCCTTCTAATAATGACAAACTTGTTTAGATCATTATTGTTACATTTTTTCTTTTTTGGTTGATATCCAAATTCATATTATAGTATTTTGATTTTCTTCAGTTAGGCAAATTTCATGAAATGCTGCTGTTGGTATGCTTTGATTTGAATTCTCTTATTAATGCAGGCAAATTGAAAAAAAAAAATGTCATCCAAAGATGGTCTAAATGCCAAATTAAAGCATAAGACCTATCTTGATTTGAAGTTATGGGCGATGATTGGCATCAGTTGTGTTGCTTTGTTAATATTTGTTCGAATTGTCCTATCCATATTTTTAAACAGGAGGAAATCAAAGATGAAGCATCTGCGCTTGCCTACCATGACAAGGATTCTAGAAAAATGTTGGATCCTTTAACAACCGAAGGAATCCCAATGCAACACAAGCTCAAAAAATGCCCAGCATTGAAAGCCCTAAATGCAAAACTACAAAAAATGCAGTTTCTAAGCAGAAAAGACACATAAACTGATACAATAAAGCAATCTAGGAAGAAAAACAAAGAGAAGAAATTTTCACAACAAGGAAAATAAAACGGCAAAAAAAAAGAAAAAACAAAACAAAACAAACCTTTTTTTTATGCTTGGAAAGGGATATTTTGATGACCCTTTTTCGCTTTGTGATGAAAGAGATGCGGATCAAACAAAACAGTTCGCGGTGGACCAAACATCAGATATAGTGCTACATAGAGGTAAATGAAAGTAGACAACAAGAAAAGATGGAGGGATGCTCAGCTGACACTGCCTCAACCCCATCTTCCCCACTATCTCTCATGCCCAAAACCTACAAACCATCGCAATTGTCACCTGGCCTTTTCTCGCTGTAGGCGAGGGAGCATAGACGAGCGAGGGAGAAGAAGCAGCGGGGCACCGAAGGAAATAAGCAATCGAAAACGCGGCCTGTGGGGGACATCCCGTGGGCCGCGTCTTTCACAAAATTAAAACACAATTTTTAGGTACGCACTTGAAACATTCGATCCAAACGCTAGGACAACGTTTTCAAAACGCGGTCCGTAGTTTTAAGCTGCCCCAAACGGGCCCATAATTGGATATTAAGAAGGCATTTTTGACATTTATTCAAGTCCATTTAAGTGTCATGGCATGATTCCTAGCGTTTCACAGATTTTGAGTTGCAGTAATTTTTTAATTTATGTTGTCCTGTACTGTCTTACAATTTTATAGGTCCCTTCATGCCAACTGTTGTGTAAGAGCCTAATTCTTTTGGACCATTATCATATAGCTCTGAATAACATGCACATGTTTGTTATGCTAATGGACTTCTTTTGGTCAGTCACAATTGGCTGAATTTAGGTCATATGAAGGGCAAGAAATGCATTTAAAAGAGAAGATTGTGCCTCTTAAGGTTTGTTTTTGGAATGGATTGGAATTTTAGCATGCTTGGCTGTATAATGTTGCAATGGTTTTGCAGCTTGACATACGTGTAAATAATACTGTAATCAGAGACCAGTTCTTGTGGGTAAGCTTTTTTGCACTTTTCTGTGTTTGTTCTCTGTAGTGCTTCATTTTCTGGCCAAATTCATCTTAGCATTTTTAGGTTTATTCAAAGGCTAGTTGGTTTATTTTCTTCCAGGACATCAGCAATCTAGAAAGTGATCCTGAGGAGTTTGCAATTACCTTATGTAAAGATTTGAATGTTGAAGACCCCGAAGTTGGAGTAAGCAACTCTTAATGTTCTCAATGCTGAACTGGTTAACTAAGGCATAACTTACAATTGTACATGCTAATCATTATTGTTTTTTTATTTAGGTCAGTTAGTTAGCTATTGTCTCTGGCAAGTTATAGGCCTTGTATAGAGTTCAGGAGACACATGATCTGAAGATGAAGAACAAAGTTACTAAAATCTTTCGTAAAACATAATTTTATATTATCATTTGTTTTGGACTAAAAAATTAATAAGAGGTACAGGGGATGTGGTGGATTTGATAGAATGTATTGGAGCATTAATAATTTTCTATTCATGTTTATGCATATTGCATGCTCTTTCCTTTTGTTAATAGCTATTTTGCATTTTTGAATGATGAAGATCCCTCTTAAAGTGGGAAATTATGTTAAAATTTACCTGCAAATAAATATAAATATTTTCATTTGAATTTTTTCTTGAATTACCTCTATTGCTTTGAACATATCAATTAGTAATGAGAATATCATATTTTATATTCTTTTATATTTTTCTTAATCATTATTTAATAGAAAATATTAATCCAAATTGGCACAAACAGATTACACACTTGACATATTTAATACTGAATGATTAGTTTCCTTGCAACTTTTTTTTTCTCTTTCTTCATCACTGATTTAAACTAATCAGTAATTTTTAATTATCTTATTATTTTGCAGCCAACAATTGCTGTTTGTATAAGAGAGCAGCTTTTTGAGGTTAGATTTATTTTCCTAATCCTTCTATGGGGGATAAGAATGTTGAGGAAATAGCAGTTTTGTTTGGTTATGTAATTATTTGGTTATTGTTGTACGAATTTCTGTTTCTGCATGCTTGAAATAAGGTAAGATGCAGGATATGTCTTTTTGTTGCCTTTTGATAATTAAAGTGTTTAGAGGATATCTTTATTTGTACTAAAGAAGTGATATTGAACCAAACGTGATTTTTGGCATAAGATATAGGTGAGTTTAGAAAGTCTAATCCATATACATTTAAAATTTGCCTTCACATTATATCATTAACTTTAAAAAATAATGCAATTTGAATAACTATTTTAATTAATTTTTAACTATCACATTATAGATTTTAATATTTTTAAATTCATATTCAATTTGAAAATTATTTAATTTAATTAATTATTATTTAACTATCACATCATATATAATATATGTCTATATATATATATATTAAATTGGTTTGTTCATTTTTTAATCACTTTTAACTGTCAAGTCGGGCCCTTATAGTATAACTGCCAATTTAAATTATTATTATTATTATTATTGTTGTTATTATTATTTTATTTGTTATCTTTTTCATTGCAGGGATTTTGATTAGTTCCTTCATATAAGATGTTTCTATGCTCACATGGTGTTATGGCTCCCTTACATATTTAGTTTTGGGGCTGTTTGCTTTGCGATGTGTTCAGTGCAGTGGTACCTCATTAATCCATGTGATTGTTTGGTTCATCTAATTGCATGCCAATCTGGCCTTCATTTAGATAGCTGCGATTGATTGATGCTAAGAATGACAAAGTAAAAGGGGAAGGATTGAATGAATGTTGATTATTCTAAGTAGCACTGGTTGTTTACCTACAATGGCACTGAAACAATTTAAAAACAAGTCATATATTCACTTTATGAACCATATTAACCGTAAAAGTTTGGCTTTGTTACATGTCAAATGCATGTATTATACTGTCATTTGATTATGCAAATGAATTTTGGTGAAAAATATGCTCTTGATTGTTGTTTCTTATTTATCAAATTTGAAATATCCCTAAAGAAGTCCGGGAATTCATGCATCCTGGTGCTCTGAGGTATGTTTTTGTTGCTGGACTATAGCCTTGTATACGGCACATGCAGAAGCATTGATTAAATTTGTTAATTTATGTTTATCATTTGTATGCTCAGTTATTTGTAATTGAATAGGCTCCCCTCTAATGATTTTGTTTAAATTGTAGATTGCCATTCAAGGTGTTGCTTCTGCAAGAGAAAGCAGAGTAGGGAAAAAGGGTAGAAGGGGAGCAGAAAGTTTTTTAAATAGGTAGTCTATTTCCTTATATTGACCAAAATTCTTGAGCATATGAGTATATTAATTTTTTCATGGCTCTTTGTTGTTTTCATCAAATGAATATGATTATCATTTCTTTTGCAGTAAAATGAGCAATAGTTCTCTTGATCTGGCGAAGTTATTTGGCAGCAAAGGGAGTGTTGTTCGGTAAGACGACTCTGAACAGTTGTCATTTACTCTACCCTAATCATTATTTTTGAATTATTATTTCCTTGGCAAGAATTTTTTAGTTAAACAACTTTTTTTAATATCAAGGAAATAGTGATTGTGAATATTTGTAAAAAAGTTTATTTTATGTCACAGAGAATTATGATAAAAGTTCAATAAATATATAAATTTTTTTAAAGAGCTGAATATTTGGAATTACGGTCATTTTTTTTAATTTCTTACACAGATGATAACATTTTAAAAAGTGTGAACCTGTTAGCAAAATAATGTAACGACATATTGCTAATAGTTAATGAGATTGGCAGCAACTGCTAAGTTGTAGATTGGTGGCTCAATCGGATCAGGAATTAATTCTGAATTTAAAAAGTTTTATAAAAGTACTGGTAAATCATTGACATATGGGAAACATTTTTGCAAATTAGAAAGCATGTCAATGTCTTGGTGCAGTCTAAGCATAATTGTAATAAATCAACCAGCTTCCATGTGTATAATGTTTAATAGGCAATAGCAAAATTTTTAGGACCAACTTCCAAGAAAGCAGTTCTGTTGTGGTTTCTGTTGTCTCCACCTTTTGTGACTTCTTTCCCCTCATTTTTACACCACCTCGCCTCTATTTTTTCATTATGTTTTGTTGAGTTGGTTTCTCTATTAGCTCAATTTTCGCCTTGAACTCAGTCTCTATGGAGGGCTCATGTCTACTTTTTTAGGTTCTCTGTCCATCTTACATAAAGTCTTTCCTTGAATTGGAGTTTCTTTTACTTGCCAAACTGTCAGTTCCTTTCTACCACCTTTTTTGATGGATAGATAGTTTTCGGGCAGCCCATCTATTCCATTAGGTTCTTTAGTGCCATATTATTAGATCTTGATTCATTCATGGACTTGCATACGGAATGAAGGAGCCGGAAAAAAGAATATGAGCCGGCGAATAGAGAAAGATTTACTAGAAGATCAATCTTGACAATATTTAGGAATTGATCTTCTTTACTATAATGACTTGCTTTATTTTTAGATTTGTTACCTCATACATCACGAATACTATGAGTAATATAATTGTGACACAAAGATCCTTAGAGATATCGGTTTTATTTTTATTATCTTCTGGCTTGTATTGATTATTGTTCCTTATTAATTCTTCTCCTTTGGCAGATTATACATTGGCCTAAGGGAAAATTTATCTTTTGTACATGTAAGGGCAATTTATTCTTTTATTATTATTATTTTTGGGTATAAATAGGCTTGTTATGTCTATGGCTAGGTTTATGCATGAGATTAGATTGTGAGTTTTAGGTTTAGGGTCTAGGAGCCTACCTCTCGAATTATAAGAATTGTGAGAGATCGTCTCCCTCTCGAATTGTAAGTGCTTATCTTTTGTATTATTGTTGAGTTGTTTGGATCATTGAAAAAATATTATGTTTGTCTTAATTTATGTGGAAAAGTGTGTCGATTTTGATGTCGGATCTGAACAAATTGGTATCAAAGCAAGATTTCTGGGAGATCTTCATACTGTCTTGATTATCATACAATCTCAATTATAGCTTGCAAGGATGGCAATATGATATAGCAGTAGAGCAGGATTGTTACGATATTTATCGGGCATGGATTGCTATGTGGGGGAAGGATTGCGACATACAGACGATTCAATGACTTCACCTCGCGAATTTGCTGTGATTGGAGCTGACGGGGAAGAATAGTGGCTTATCGAGCCGAAACTCCCATTTTCCTCTTACTTATGTTGCGCGATACAATCGTGTCGTCTACGATATGGTCACTATCAAAGCTAGCTTGAAAGGCACAGACTGGGAAGCAACATATAGAGAATCGAAACTTCATCTTTCGGTTGGTGTCATGCTGCCTTCATGACCGAAAACTGCTATGCAGTCGCATCGTCTATGCGATATGATCGCGATTAGGGCTAGCAGGGAAGGCAGAGACTGGTGAGCGGCGTACAAATACCCAAAACTCCATTTTCCGGCTTGTTCTGTCACCTTTGTGACCAAACACTGCGATACAACCACACTTAGAGCTTGCTTCCGTGACCGAAGCCTCGCAATACTAGAGCACTTCGAGTTATCTGGGAAATAAAGGGGATTGTGACTTACATTCATCTCCCTCGCACCGAACCATGCCAAACATACTCGATCATAACTAGCTGGGAAGGTTGCAACGGGATAGGGCGTGTCCTAATTGTGATCCTACTAGTCAGCTACTAGATTCAGGATCAAGTGTGCCCTAGTGACAGGAAGTAATGGCGCGGAGAAAATGAACGATTTGGAAAAGAAAAAGAAGTGGGGCAACTTAAATCCGAGATAGAGGAAAGATTTTCTACCATTAACACTTGATTCGGGAGCTTGGAAGAGATGTTGAGGTACCCCGCCGACGGTTCCAAGGATTGACCAGAGATTCATTGGCTAAATCAGAAGGGAATAAGATCAGATGAGAGGAATATGAGGAGGAAAGCATCCACCATTAAGAACCTCCTCCCAGGGCTCCAATTAGGTATGGACTAGAGATTTCTGTTGGAGAAGCAACAACAACAACAAGCCTTTTTCCTACTAAGTGGTACTTTTCTATCCCACAATAGGCTCGATGCATTCCTCCAATTTAACCATCCAGTTTGAATTCTACTAATAACATCCCATCTAGAGCTACAACTTTGCTACTAGAGCCACTACCACTAAAATAGCATACCATGTACTTAATTTTAGATCTACTCAAACAAAGGCCTTTAGACTCAATGTAGGCCTCCATATATTCAAAATCTTCCTTTACTCTTTTCTTTAGTCTTATAAAAAAAAAAGAATATCATCAGCAAAAAACATACACCAAGGTACATGCACTCTTAAATGTCCAATAAGAGCATCCATAACTAAAGTAAAATGATATGGGCTTAAGGTCGATCCCTGATGTAATCCAACTAAACTAGGAAAATACTTGATCAATCCTCCTTCTGTTCAAACACAAGTAACAACTCTAGTATACATATCTTGAATGATTTGAATATAAGTCATATCAACACCTTTCTTCTCTAGAACTTTTCAAATGATTTCTCTTGAAACCTTATCATATGATTTTTCTAAAACAAGAAAAATCATATGTTGATCCTCCTTATTCTCTTTATACTTCTCCATCAAACCTCTCAATAAATGTATAGCTTCCATAGTAGATCTACCCTGCATAAATCCAAACTAATTATGAGAAATCATTGTACCACGTTTTACTCTATGTTCAATTACTCTCTCCCATAATTTTAAAGTATGATGAATCAACTTAATTCCTCTATAATATACACACTCTTGTGCGTCCCCTCTATTCGTTAAAATGGGGATCAAAATACTCTTCCTCTACTGCTCAGACATCTTTTTAGTTTTTAAAAAGATATTAAAGAATTTAGTAAGCCAAGAAACTTCCAAATCTCGTAAATATTTTCATAACGCAATTGGGATGCCATTAGGTTCTATTAATTTTCCACCCATTGTTTTCTTTAAAGCCTCTTTAACTTCATTTTTACTAATGCGATGGTAAAAATAAAATATTTTATTATTATTAACAATATTAAGATTACTAAAGTCGATCGTATTTTTTAGAAATTTTATTAAAAAATTTATCAAAATAGCACACCCACCTATGTTTAATATCTTCCTCTAAGAAAAACATTTTTTTGATTTTCATCATTAATACAGTTTAGTTGAATTGAATTTTTACTTTCTTTTCTCTCTGTCTGGCTAGTTTATATATATATTTTCACTATCTTTAGTATCTAATCTATTATAAAAATCATTAAAAGCGTAAGTTTTAGTGTCACAAATTGTTCTTTTAGACTTCCTTTGGGTCATCTTATATTTTTCCAAGTTTTCTAAGTTTTTACATTTAAACCAATTTTTATAACTTCTTATACTTTATCTTTTCTTGCACATTAGTATTCTACCACAAACTATTTTTATTTATTTTTATTTATTTGATTTTCTAAATATATCTTTTGCTACTTGTTTAATTGTACTTATTATTTTATCCCACATAGAGTTCACTTCTTATTGAATATCCCAAATCTTGAAATCCTGAATTTTACTTATAAAAATAATTTTATGTGTTCCATTTAATTCTATAACAATGTTTTCTGGTATTACAACTCTTCATTTTTAAATCTAGAACTAATAATCGATGTTGAGTACTTAAATTTTCATTTGGAATGAGCTTACAATCTATGCATTCTCGACGATTTTTTTTCTCATAAGAAAATAATTAATTTGTGTTCTATTAGATCCATTCTTATAAGTAATAATATGCCCAAACATTGAGTATTGTGGCAGAGATTTCTGATGGAGAATGTTGGGCAAAAATAAAAATGGAGAGGAGATTATTCAAGTAATATGGAGAGGCACAAAGAAGAAAGGAGAGAAGCGTGAAGGGGATTTGGCTACGATCGAAGGAGGGAGCTTTACCCTTGACACATAAGGGAAAGCAACGGTTGAAGAGGAACTTAGGGTGGAAGGGTTAGATTTAGGAAGTTGAAGGTGCCGATACTTTGAGAGGAAAATGCAAATGGGTTGGTGTATTGGGCAGAGCGATACTTAGCGGTGAATGAACTAGTGGGGAGGAGAAACTCATGGTGGCGTGGTTTTGTTTGGATGGGAAAGCTCTAGTTTGGTTTCAGTGGAGGGAGGTTTGGTACGTGATCCATTCATGGGAGGAATTCAAGGATTGTTTGTTGGAACGTTTACGAGCAATTCGGGAGGAGATCTACATAAGTAATTCTACGTCTTGACTCAGGAGGGGACTGTCATGAAATACATGGAAAAATTTGAGCTATTGCTTGGACGGTTCAGGGGGATTTCTGAAGCTGGATTTGAGGGAAATTTCATGAAGGGCCTAAAGCCCAACATACGAGCATCACTCAAACTATTGATATTGTTGGGATTGAGAGAGATGATGGAGCTAGTTATGACGGTAGAGGACAAGAATAAGATGAAGAAAGCCAGCAAGAGCCACACATATGGAACTCTCTGCAATGAACTGCTACAACCACGATGATACCAAAAGCTCAAATAGTGGAAGTCCAGAGGGAGGCTGCGCGGGACACAAATAATGGACCACTATCGGGAGAAACACTCAAGCGCCTTACAGAGATAGAAATTCGGGTGAAGCGAGCCAAGGAGTTATATTTTCGGTGCGATGAGAAGTTTACCTCAGGAAACCATTGCAAGGATCGAAAATTACAAGTTTTCATAGTGCATGACGAGGAGACAAATAGTGAAGAAATAGACACTAACTGTTGGGGAGGGGGAACGCTTTCACTTTATTCCACCTTGAGGACAATGTGTCTTTTGGGGTTGAAGTATTGTTAGGTTTGCGCCTAACCTAGGTAAATTTGTCTTTTGTACGCCTAAGGGCAATTTGGTCCTTAATTATTATTGTTGTTGGGTATAAATAAACTTGTTATCTTTGGGTTAGTTTTATGCATGAGACTAGGTTGTGAGTCTTAGGTTTAAGGTTTGAGAGATTTCCTACCTAAGAATTGGGAGAGATTGCCTACCTCTCGAATTGTAGGTGTTTATCTTTTGTATTCTTATTGAGTTGTTTGGATTATTGAAGAAACATTGTGTTTGGCTTAACTTCTGTAGAAAAGCGTATCGATTTGACATCGGATCATAACAATTATCTTATTGATAATGCCCTATTAGCCCAGCCTATGGTTTGGCGAGTAGGGGAGATATGTCAACCTGACTTGAGAATTTAATATTGAGTTTTCCATTCTCACGCAGTTGGACGTACCTCTTTGGCGAATTAACTGTATCATCATAGTTAACTAAAATTGCTCTATAGCACAGGCTAATTGCTTTGTCAGGTCCCCTAGGTTGAGGTGCATAGCCATTGATCATGCAAAATGGTCACATCATATCAGCAGTTTGGCTAACTCTCTTTATAAATATGGCTAAGGATTTTTGGATATTTAGTCACTGGAACGTTCTCTTTGGGCTGGGACGTTCTCTTTGGGCTTGAAGGTTGTCAATTTATCCATTGTGGTAGATAAGGCTAAACCCTCATAACCATGCTTCATTTCATGATTTTGTCATTGATTTAATGGTTTTAATGGCAAAAGATGCCTATTGGCATGCTTTTCAAAATAAGATTATTTTATGCTTTTACCCTCATAATAATTGTTTCTCCTTGAATATCAAGGCTCTTGATGGGTTCCCAAAATTTTCCTTCTGAAGAGTGTTCTAGGGTTTAATAATTCACTCCTCACTTCTTTCCAATCAAACATCAACGATGGGTGTCACACTTCTGGCTAGAATCAAAACATTTATGGAGCTCATGTTATTTGCCCGCCCCAAAGTGTTCAAGGAAGGAGGTGGCCGAAGCACAACGCAAATTTTTATTTGATCCAACAATATTACTGGCTTTGGATGGCAAAGAAAGGAAAATTTTGGATACCATTGATGAGGATAAACAATTTTTTTATTTTGATTAGTTTAGGCTTGGTTTGCGCCTTTTTCTCTGTCAAGAATTGGTTGATATTTTCATTTATTATGGTATCATCCCGACGTTAGTGATGCCAAACTCCTTTAAGTTATAATTGTCTTAATTATCTACATGAGAACACCCGCATCCCTTGGTTGATTGGATTATTTCACTATCTGTTCATGATCAAGGCATATAATTATTGGCTTGTCCAATTCTTGGGGATGTGGATTAAGTTCACTGGTCTGAAGAACAAAGCAAATGACTAGAAAATGAATATTGCTATCTTTTTTGTTCAACAGGATGAGTGTTAAGAACTCGACCTTAATTGCTTTCTTGGCTCAATCATATGCTTGAGCACACTTTAGAAGGAAAGAAGGGGATTACGGATCACGAGTTACGAGTTATGACCCTTTCAATAGCCAAGTTACAAGTGAAGCCTTTCTTGGAACACATCTTTGTGAGAATGAGCCTAACTCTTAAGTTGTTCGTTTTCAATGCTCGCTTCAAATATAGGGGTGAGTTCTCTAGGAATTTTCTTTTACCTTTTATGATTTCTTTCCCTGCCTTCACAATTCTGCACCATAATCACCCCCCCTGAGGGGTGAAACTTCTTCATTGTCCACCGAGGAGAGCGATAAGGTTCCAATATTTGGGTGAATCTTGGGTCAAGTTAAAGCTACTCTCTTTAGGGGTATTTCGTAGCATGAATTTAACAAGATTTAGCCATGAATTTAATGTAAATCCAACCAAACATAAAATATGTGAAATTTAAATCACGCGCTCCGGTAAATTGAATATTCTATCATTCTGGTTGTTTTTTTTTATGTTAATTAAATTTGATTCGCAGGCCGATTTACAGGATTTATTTTTCCGTGGCTCAGGAGTTTTTTCCGTTAAAGATGGATTTGATAAATCTGAATTTACTAAATCTTATTTAACGTAAATTTGAGACGCAGCCAAACACCACCTTAGTTTATCATTTATGTAAAATTTTCTAACTTTTTTTTGGCATTTTTTGAAGGAGGGTGTTGAATTGGGAGGTCAAGAGGTCTCTACTTCAAGTTTTTTTCCTTCTCTCGTCTTTATTTCTCCTATAAAGGTAATTCTTGAAAAGGGAGGTACCTATGAATTTATAATAATCCCAAGAAAGTTGTGTTTATTAGGTGTCCACTAAGGCGAAGCTACTTAATTCACGTTGGGGGAAGGCTGAGAAGGTTATCGAAGAAGCGCTAAGCCAAGTTAGGAAGTTGTTGAGCCGACACTTGTGGAAGAGGTTGGAGAGGAGTGAGCGGAGAGAAGTATCACGTTGAAGGAGTGGCAAACCAAGAAGTGACCACACTAAGAGTCCAAATGGTCAGGAGGCTATTGAGTGGTGAAAACAGTCATTCGCTCCTAAGAAAAAGGCATGGTGATCATTGAAGCTCCTATTGAGGTTGTTGTACTTCCTCAAAAGATAGGTTGTTCCACCTGAAAGCGCCTAGCTAAGAAGAGCCCGACCAATAGGGGTTCTACTAATAAGAATGAAGGTATTCTAGTCCCAATCGAGGATAAGTCGATCGATTGGGTCAAACTATCCATGGATTGGTTCAAAGATACAAAGGATGTAATTTCCCTTACGTATCAGTTTGGGCTAGCAATTCACTCAACATTGTTGAGCAGGATGATTAGGGAGCAACCCTAAAAACTCTAGCCCTTTGGTGCCATGTAAAATCATGCGGCAATATGATAGTTATTTTACTCTATTTTGTGATCTCTCAGACAAGCGGTTGGAGATCTCACTGACAAAGGTAAGAAAATTAGCACCTTAGCAGTAGAAGTTAACAATGCAAAGAAGGTTGAAGCTGCTCGGGTTATTTCTGATGAGCAGAAGAGGGTTCTCGCCAAGCATTCTGAAGAGAAAAATAAAAACTCGACTATAAAGACCATGTGCGACTTGGCGAAAATTCATTTGATAGAGGATTGTGAGTCTACAAGGTAATGTTTAGAGTTGACAGCCAAGTGCTCTGAGCTTGAGGATGAATTGAAACGAGCTCTGGAGAGGATGACGACTATGAAGACTACCGAGGAGTTCATGGAATCGTTGTCGAAGTCAGTTGAACAAATGAAGGTTTTACGAGATAGATTGATGAAGGCCGTAGAATTTTGCTTGGACATTTTAGTTGAGAAAAATATTTTTCTAAAAAAGTGGTTTGTTATGAATAAGTTTAGAGAGATTATATAAGAGCCGAGCTTCAAGAAGAAAAGTGTTGGTGAGAGTGATCTAGGAAACATGAGATATTTTTTAGGTATGGAGATATAAGGTCCAAAAAAGGGATTCTTATATCACAGAGAAAATATATCCTAAATCTGCTAAAGGAAGGAAACATGGATGATTGGATGCAAACCTGTTGATACTTCGATGGAACTCAATAATAAGTCTAACAGAGCAGAAGAAAACATAACTGTGGATAAGGCAATATATCAAAGATTAGTAGAAAACTCATTTATCTGATACATATTAGGCCAAATATTGCCTATTTTGTCAGCATTGTGAGCAAATATATGAATAACTCAAATTAAGAGTATTTGTAGATGGTATGCAGAATTTTGAGGTTTCTCAAGAAGACTCATGGTTATGGATTGATTTTTGAGAAAATCAGGAATAGAGAAGTGAAAGTTTACACTGATGCTAGTTGCGCTGGAGAATTTAGTGGCAGAAGGTCCACCACAGGTTAATTCTTATATGTATGAGCAAATCTTGTTACATAAAGAAGTAAAAAACAAAATGTTGTTTTGACAAAGTAGTGTAGAATTAGAGTGTAAGGCACTTGCCTTGGGGATATGTGAAAGAATATTGATTTAGAAATTATTAAGTGAATTGGGATATACTTCCAATAGTCCATTACATATGCTTTGTGATAGTCAACCAACCATCAATATTGCAAGGAATCTTGCGCATCACGTCAAAATCAAATATATTGAAGCTGATAGACACTCATCCCTAAAAGGTCAATGGTGGGATTATACAACTAAGTTATATACGGTCACACGAACAAAGTTGCTTATGTCTTTACCAAAACTCTTCCTTCTAACACCTTGAATAATTCAATACCAAGTTTGATCTCTACAACATCTATGACCCAATTTGAGGGTAGTGTGGAAATATGAGAAGATTTGGCTCTTTTCATATTTACATCTCTCATATGGGCCCAACAACCACTTCGAAATCATAGAGGTGTTGATTTGGATATCTTAGGAAACCTTTAATTAGTTTATTTTTTTCTTATTTTTTGTCTTTCTATTTTTCATTCAGAATTATTTTTCTTCCTAATTTAGGTGAGATATGTTTGGTAAAGTTATAAATAAGGAGGGGGATTTCCCAATATTTATGTACCCTATTTGTGAATAATAAGATGAAGCGAATTTTCTCTCCAAGTAATTTCTACAATATTAAATATGCCATTTGTGTCAAATTAACTACCATGATTTAATATTATTATGTAAATAAATTACTTGGAGACTTTTCTTAATGCAAAGGAATCTACATTGTATACATTTTTTTATATACAAAGGGTCAATTGAAACAAAAATGCAAAAATTGCACACATAATATAAAGCATATTGTCCATTTAATAATGAATTTCTTCCTTTTTAATATCAAAGTAAATCAAATGCAAATAATATTTATATATGTGATATTTTAAAACCATATACTTTAAGATTATGAATCATCTTTTCAATATTAAATTGAACAGCTATTAATCATACAATTACTTTTTCTATCCCTTTTAATAATATGTATTTTTGAATGCAATAACAATTGGTGGTAAGAAAAATTGCATTCAAATGTATCTTTTTATAATTTATGTAATGTTAGAACTCAATTTCATTGTTAGTCACAATTTGAAGATATTTTATTTAAATTCCATTTTTATTTATATTTTCCTTATACATATTTTTGAAATGCATTGGATGCATGTGAAAACAATTAATAAACTAATTATTACACAAGACAAACTTTAATTAAATCAACTTCTTAGTTGTTAAATATTAAATCAAGCATTAACATTAAACATTTAAAAAGGTAATTTCATCTTAAAAGCAATAATTTTAAAAACACTAACTATATTTTTTTTAACAGGTAACCTAATTTATCTAATCATTAATATAAAATTATCATAATCATGAAGTATCAAATGTAATATTAAATACTTGAAGGAAACTTATTTAAAATTATAGGAAATGTTCATTTATCAAAATTACATATTTTCTAACTTTATAAGATAGAGTTAAGTTCTATAAAAGATAATACAATGTATTTCACATTTTTCTAGGTTTTTTTTTTTTTTTTTTTTTTTTTTTTTTTTTGAAGTGAAGTTCTGTTTCTTGACATCAAACTGCTAAAATTTTATTGGTCCATGCAAGCAAGTCCCATGCACATGATATGCTGTGATTGGCTGTTGGTAGAGCATGGGACTGTAGGCTGTTTTTTGGATCTTGGTGTGGTGAAGGGAGGACAAAACGTCATTAGGTTGATCTAAGATTGTCAAATCATGTAATCATATTTTGACAAACATTGTTTCACCTTCTTACTCCACTGCCCCATGTTTGATTAAAAGGATTTTGGGCTTAGTTAACAGTGACATGGGTGGTGTGGTTGATGATCATCAATCGGACCCAGTTGGGCATAAGAATTTTCTACCTTGGAAGGAAGGGAGGCTTACTAAGCTTAGGGGGCTGTCTCCAGGATCAAACTAACTCCACCTTATGCCTCTACAGCAAATCTCTTGGACCTTTGTGCGATTGAGAAGATTAAAACCTCGAGTAGAATTGTTTTTAGTTCTCCCTAGAGCCAGGAGTTGCTCTAAGTGGATTTGTTTTCACTTCCCTTTTCCTCCCTCATCCTCACAATTTTAGGCGTATAGATAGCATAAGGCCACCTAGAATGTCATGCCTTGCTATGGAGGCTTCAGAAGAGATACAACCATTTGTCTTTAGTCACTCAAGCCATTAACTTGGAGTAATTTAGCTTTGGGTGAAAATTAGTGCTTGGTTTAACAAATTGAATCGGGTATGTTTGACCAAGATTTTTGAGTGTTCACTAAGATCTAATGGGTTTGAAGTGGATGTCAAAAACTGGACTCAATAATCTGCAATAGTCTTCATATGAGATGTTATTTTGTTTTCCTTTGTTTTTGGCAGAGGTGTAACATATATTGTTAAAAGAACGCTTCAAAGTGTACTTTAGGAGTAAGGTGAAGGAATGCACTAAGCTTGCACATCGCTTTTGTGAAGTGCAAGCTTGCAACAATGCATACGTTACACCACTTTGCACGTCGCGCTGTAATGATGTGTACTTAACCTTTGTTTAGAGCAAAATTTTATCTCATATTTCATGATTTGATTCAACATCTATGATAATGATTAGGTATCATTATTTACTTTTCCTCACTGTTTCTCTAATGATTAAGTTTTTATCTGTTAGTTTTCCACTTTCTGACTTGAGTTGGTCATTTCTTATTGGTTTTTTTTTGTCATGCCCCCATGCCCATGTGTTTTCAGACATTTTTCACTAGTTTTTATTGTCGGTGCTAGATGCTAGTAGCTTTTTGCACATGAATTTTTTCTACAGTATGCTTCTCATTCCCTCATCTTCATATGCTCGTTTCAACCTCTATCTGTCAGTTTCTAACCGGACACTCAATCTCATAACTGTATTCTTAGTTTTTATTTCATCATTTTATTTTTTATATCATTTATATATTTGATTCTTTTCCCTTTGGCTTCCAAATAGCCAAAAATTACTATTATTCGCTTAACATTTGATTGACTGAAAGAAAATTATCAAAAGTGGTTTAAGTTTATCAATGTAATAATTGTTGTATTGCATTATATGATTGTATGATATATAATTCATGAATCGTTAATTAGTTAAAGCATCGCTTGGTTTTATGCATTAAAGGAAAAAGAACTGCGCATTGCATTGTACCTAACACTTTGAAAACATCGAATGCAATATCCAAATGGAAGGCTTACAGCATGTCTTAAACCTAGAGATTTAGATAAAGCCACATATAGTATTTTTGGTAAATTATGGCTTAAGTCATTCACAAGACGACTAATTTTGCAAGCAGCGTTAACAAAGTAATCTAAAGTTATATCAAGTGAGTTCTAATATGTATAAACCTCACATAATATTTATTAGAATCTTATTGTTTACAACTTTGAAATTTATCATGTAATTTATCCTATTATTCACCGAATGATAATAATATCTCTTTTTAATATATGTATCTTGCAAGTTCATGTTGATTTTATTATTTTTTTTCCAAAGTATTTTGCCAAAATAATTAAGCTGGTCTCGCTAATTTTATTTTTGTAGCTTTTTCTTTTACTGAATACAATAAATTATAATACTTAAATAAGTATTCCATCTCAAAATTTTCTTAACATCATACTTAACTTGAATGGATGAATATAATTTAAAACCTTCTGATAGTTGCATTGATATTTACTAAAGCCATAATTTATCTCATCTTATCTAAATTGTATCTATCATTTTTTTAAATTGACCCAATTAATTGATAAGACACTTCAATCACAAGCTTTGATATTAATTTAATGCAGCACGACTGGAGTTAAAGTCTCATAATACAAGTAAATTATACAACAACAACAAAGCCTTAATCCCACTACATGGGGTCGGCTACATGAATCCTTTTTCTCCATTGCGTCCTATTTAGTGTCATATTTTCATTTAGTTTTAATAAATATAAGTAAATTATGTGTAGTAAAAATACATATGAAATTTAGGATTCATTTGTCATTGGCCACCAAATAAATACAATCACTTCCTTTAAATATAAAGCGGTAATTCTAGAACTAGAATCAAAATGATAAAAAAAATGATTGAATTAATTCAAAAGTATAGCAAGAAATTTGGAACGTGTAAAACCTATTAACAAATTGACCTAAGTCAATTGCATCAAATAACTTTATAATACAGTCACTGTCTTTAAATGTAAACAAGTAATGCTAGAACTATAATCAAAATAATAAAAAAAATCATTGAAGTAATTCAAAAGTTAACCAAGAAATTTTGGAACGTATTAAACCTATTAAATTTCATAAATTATGTCTTTGATATGTTACTTTTTGACCAAAGTTAATTTCACCAAATAACTTTATAACATATAATAAATAGATGGAATAGAATAAGGGGTAAAAATATGAAATCGGGAAAAATTTGGTCTCATGTTAGTGCAGGTAGATGAATTGCCCTAGAATTAGGTGTTTACACTTGTATCACATTTAAATGAACTAATCTTACTTGCATTCATATTATTGAAACTGATTATTAAAGTCATATTCAATTTAAAAGTTGTGAATTATATGCCTCGGATTAACTATTTCTAAACTTCTAATAGTCTATGCTAGTAAATAAAGTTGATATATGATCAATATTAATTTAAAGTTGAATTAATTCCAAGAGATAGAGGAGTTCCTTTACAGTTGAATAAGCCAACACGTGAACACGGCATTTAAAACTTCAGTAGAAACATCATTAAGTCGTTAAAGTGATGGATTTTGATGATGTTTTGTTCCTCTTATTTATTCTAATTGCAGTTAAATATAATCAATTCAGACAACAATGCACAAATTCAAGTTGGCTAGGATGATTTGAATCTTACTAAATATGTTAAAATAGGGCCACTAAGCATTTCAACCATCATAACCACAAGAATGGGAAGCGCTAGCAACCATGCCATGCATGCATGTCTCTTCTGAATATTTTAAGAAAAGGCTAAACTCCTAGATAATTTTGTTTATTTCCTCAAGGAAAAGGAAGGACTGGTACCTTTATGAACCCATTGTGGACATCCTATCGAACGAGGAAGTTGAGGCTCTTGATGCAAGGGAAGAACGAAATGCACGGTGAGTAATTCCTTTCTATTAACCAATGTTTTCAAAGACATTTCATTGTGATCTAGATGCAGCTAATCTTCTGCTATTTTTCATCACAATTTAGAGATATAATTTATTTTTTGTCATCTATTATTAAGAAGTTTGAGCCAATTTAAAACTCTTGGAACAAAATTCTTGCTAAGTGCTTCCATTAGAAATTCCTATGTAATGAATACACAATTATTAAGGTTTCACTTCAACAATTTTCTTTTGGGGAATAGTGAGAGAAATTGTAAAGCTTGTGGCTTGAACTCATGACTTTGAAAAAATAATTTCCTCAAATCAGTGGGATTTACGAAATTCATAAAGAATTGTGTAGAGGATCAATCAACCCCTGGTTTTATTGATCCCAAATTGATTTCTGTGGTGATTGGGGGTGTGTTCCTTCTAGGGATTTCTATAAGAATTTCTTCTGCTTGGCAAGCAGCTACTATTTGACAATGACTGATTTTGTGAAGTTCTCAATCAATCTATACTGTTTTAAGTTCTCAATAGATACTCTTAATGAAGTCTGTTATGGTTCATGTTAAGTTGCAATTTCTGGATGTGGCTAAATATGCAGTTTGAAGAAAAAGCTGGATGAAAAGGAAGACAACTTTCAAGAACGAATTTGAGAAGGAAGTGAGTTATCATTATCAACTGTTCCAATGCTGCAAATCGCATTAAATCAAATCAAATCAATTTTCATTTGTATTTATTTATATGCTAGAATCCATATATTATTATCAAATTTGTTTTTTTATTTCTTTTTCTTCATTTTTTTTTCCTCACATAATATGATATATATATATAGGTTTGATAATTTCCATAGTTTTGAGATTTCTTATCTGAATTGGTCCCCAAACAACTGTTTTATTTCAGCACTAAAAGCATGCTCAAAATATCATAAATCATAAATATTATGATTTGAGAGCTAAAACATGATGAAATCTATGTAAATTTCAAGTGTGGCTTATTGGGTGGAGCCCAACATCCACTATTTTAATGCACTATTTTATTTTCCGCATAACTTTTATTCGATTATTAAGGTCTCGCCAAGTCTTGTAGCAATTTGATGGTCCATTTGCTCTTGGATCTGACAAACGTAACAGTAATGAAAACATCAAAACTGTTAATTTATCTTCTTGCTAATGATGCTGAGTTTTCATTTGATTTTATTAATATTGTGTTCCACAAAAATGCAATTGTTTTTGTCATGATCCAAATAGAGTCATGACAAACATATTTAATTTTATGATGGTGAAAAGTGGAGGGTTGCGTTAGGTAGTCAACGAGAATCATAAATTTTTTATCCAAAAATTATGACATAAATCTTTTAAATCCTTGTGTAAGTGCTAGGGCGCCTCCTAAAAGTGACACGCCAAATGGCTTTAGTATAGTGAATAGTGTGCAAAGACCGCTACACTGATGCCCGGATGTAGTGTCAAATAAACAAGTGTTTTCACATTACAGACGGATGCAGATAAAAAAAAATCAATAAACTAATATTAGGATAGAATCGTAAAATATAGGTACTTTCAAAGGAAAATTAATTGAATCAGTAGATATTATGGTTCATAGAAAGATAAATAGCTCATGTATTCAAGTAAATAAATGGGTCAGAGAAAAGACTGAGGAGATTGATAGTTTAGGTTTAGACTTTGGTATGTAGGCAAAAGTCACCTTAGAAATGGTATAAGTGTAATTATAGATAAGAGTTTGAAAGATAATGTTGTAAAATTAATATAAATGGAGATGAAATTATAACCCTAAAGATTGTTGTTGATACTGAGATTTTTAATGTTGTACATGCTTATGTTCCTCACGTAGGTTTAGATATAAGTTCAAAAGAAAAATTTCAGAATGATCTAAAAGAGTTTATACAAATGATACCTCTTATAGAAAGAATTTTTATTGGATGAGATTCAAATGGACACGTTGGTAGAGTGGTAGAAAATTTTTAAAATATTAATGGTGATTACGTTTTTGAAGTGATTAATAAAAAATGTAGAATCATATTAGATTTTGTTTTGGTACATAATCTTCTTATTGCTAATACTTTATTAAGAAAAAAGATGATTATGTTTTTACTTATAAAAATGTATCTAATAAAATACAAATGAATTATTTTCTTATAAGGAAAATAGATCGCTGGGAATGTAAAGATTGTAAGGTCATTCCAAGTGAAATTTTAAGTACTCAACTTCGATTATTATTTATGGATTTTAAGATTAGGAGTTAAGATAAAAAAATACAATAAAATATTGTCATAGAATTACAAAGAGACACCTAAAAGATATAAATAAAATTACTTTTATGAGTAAACTTTAAGATTTATGATTCGGAACATTCATTAAGAAATTAATTCTATGTAGAATAAAGTAACAAGCACAATTAAGGATATCTTATATAAGAAGCATCACAACTGCCATTAAATTGTACATATGTAAGCCAGTACTCTCTCCTTAGTCTGCACTGAATAATACTTCCTTGCACTACGTGCGTGCGTGCTCAAGGATCAGATCTCACGTCTTCTTCTTATCGTTGCTGGAGATCACATCGGTGCCATTATGTTGTGATATCTGGACAGGCTGAGGGTCAACAGATGTTCAAACGCCATGGCCATTTAGATCATACAGGAAAACATAACCATATTTCGAGACTTCTAAAGTATAACCATCCGAGTATTTAACCCATATTCGATTAGAATAACTTTCCCACGCAGGAGCGGGGGTTTTGGCATCCATAACCACAACGGCTAGATGTCCATTAGGCCGCACCTCAGCGTAGCAGTTAGGGGCCGTTCCAGTGGCAGGAGATTCCCACATTATTACTTGGCTCGCATAGAATCTCAGGGTACAATTATATTCCATTCTGAATAAGTAGAGAAATTTACCATTATGTGACTCTTTTGTTAGGGGTAAGCTTCCGGCCGTCAGAAACTCTCCAACGTGCAGAATGGCTTTAGCTGAGACGATTATGGAAGCTGTTGGGAGGAGGAGGAAGAAGAGAATTACTGTACCTGGCTGAGCTGAAGGGAAGCCCATGGCGATCAGGCTGCTTCGTTCAGATTCCATTCACCAAGCTTATATATATACATACAGCATAGAACTCTATGGGAACCGATAACAAATTCTGTATTTTATGTAAGCTTGAATGATGATTTGTCTTATTTTGAAAGCTTGTGTGTTGTTTTGCATGAAATGTATGGGTTTACTTGTAGGATGAATTGATATGGAATAATTAAAGATTTACATATATAATACCCAATTCCTATGTATTTACATATGTCTAATGTCTAAATTTTTATTTCTTACATTTATACCAGTCAAACCTTTGGTCGACATCAAAATAGCAGTATTTGACAATTAAAAAATGAGATTACATCTTTCTTATGCATAGATGGATATGGTGGCATATATGTAAAACTTGAAATTTATGTGTTAGATGTGCAAATACATAAGAATTGAGTGTTATGTATGTAAATCTTCCGAATTAGTTATAAATATATATACAGTTGTGTAGAGACAAGGGAATTGCTCCATCAAGAATAGTCAATCAAACCTTATGATTGTCCATTTACGAAAATATTCAAATCGATTTGTCATCACAGAATTGATCTCGCTAATTAACAGTTTTCTTCTTTACAAGTCAATGTAGTATTACTAAGCCGCGTCCTCGGCGTGTTGGTAGAGCATCTGCTTGTCAGTGTAAGTTCCCTCAGAGGGGGTTTGAATCCTCTCCAGGCGAATTGTCCGCTATATGAAGGTGGTGCTTGAATTGGTTGGCTCACGGGGATCCAATCCCAAATCTAGCGGGATTGCGAGACCAATGGGTTGGTTGGTTGTTTCGCACTTCAACCAATCTTTAAAATAAAAAAAAATAAAAAAAAAAAAATCAATGCATTATTACTAAAAATGAGAGAAATTATAAGTTGAATAAATGCAATGATTTTATTCCAAATCCCTTTTTAATTACTGTTACAGTAATGCCATCTAAATTGATTAAATTATCCAATTTATCCGATAGACATTTGGATAAACCAATTTATTCATAGAGTAAAATATTATTTAAAATTTCATAATAATTAATATCCATTGCAATAATCAAGCTGTGTGATTGACTCATTCGTAATAATAAAACATTGACTTCTGAATAAGAGCATGTTAATTACTGGATCAATGCTATAATGATGAACCAATAATGATCAATGCTATAATGCTATACTGATTGACTTTATTGATGTCGCTCTTAGGCCCCAATTATGAATAAGCCCCCACCCATTTAGGATACGGTGATTTACCCTCCGCCCTTATGACCCGTTTAAGTCTTTAAAGCATAATGTCGACCCTATGAGTTGACTTGGTTATTTTGTAGGCCTCGCATGCCAGTGACCGAATGAGAGTTTTAAAAGTATCATGATTCTCCTGCCAGATAGCCATCCTTTTGGGTGACTTATTTATCGGTCAGGATAATGTAAGCAAGCTACATTTTATCGAGAGTAGTATAAGGTATCCCCCAAAATGTAACCAAAGGGTAACATTCCTTTGGGAGTACTCTTGACCCAGAATAAAATTTTTTTTTTGTTTCTCTGATTATGGGTGGCTTATTTTATGATTTTTTTGTGGATATCGTGTTTCAAAATATTTCGATCTGATCTTGTTCAGACGTATACTATTGTCAAATGAGGATTACTGCACATAAGCTTCCTATGTTTTTTTTTTTTAATTTTTTTTATTTTCGTCGTATATCCCGTCTTTTTTTATTTCTCTCCTATTCGGATCATTTTATATGATATGAGTGAGACATTTATTTGGAAAGAGGAATCATACGACGACATCATATATTTAGCCAAGCTGGTGACTCCGCATTTTTTTAAAAGAACCCAAAACATATTATTATCATTATTGATGCGTGATAGAAAATTATAGCGTTAGAGTAAAGAATATTTATTGTCTTAAATTGCGCGAGAATCTGGAACTAGAGCTGTCAAAATAATTGTGTTCAACTCGTTAAGAAGCTCGTGTTCAATTTGTTCGCTAAGTTAACTAGCCGAATATGAAGAATTTTTTTGCACTCGATATATAAACTAGTTGAACATGAGGCAAAGTTTTGTTTGGTCGTGTTTGACTCGTTTTGACTCGAAATAATTATATATATATATATATATATATAATTGATGAGTAGTGTTTTTAAAAATTTTAATTTACTACAAGCCTACAAAAATTTATAATCAATTAAAATTATTAATTAAAAATTAGATTAATAATATCTTAAATTAAATTTAGAAGACATTTTAATATAAAATAATAACATTTAATTCACGCCCCAAACCTTAACATCCTACGGCTACTTGACTAGAGTTTTCGCGATGTCGTCTGTGGGTCCTGGAGGTCATATAGGCCATATAGGCCATAGTGGTGAGTCGCGATGACGTCTGTGGGTTGTAAGGGCCGGAAGCAGAAGCTGCATGAGCTATGGATCACGTATTTCATAGTTGCTCACGTAGGCCATAGCGATGCGTATAAATGATGTTTATAGGCTGTGAGAGCTGGAGTTGGAAGCTGCACGTGTTGAGAATCGCATTGGTCGTAGTAGTGAGTAGTATTGACGTCACTAGGTCGTGAGGGTCAAAGTTGGGAACTGCACGAGTTATGGACAACGTAAACCATCGTGGTGAGTTGTAATGATGTCTGTAGGTCACGAGGGCTGGAGTCAGGAGTTGCACGAGTTGTAGATAACGTAGGTCGTAGTTGGTCACATAGGCTATAGGGTCCAGAGCCAGAAGCTTCATGAGCTTATGTGAGGTGCTTCGTTATCCAATTTTTGAAAAGCAATGTTGCACCGTCTTTGGGGTGCGTTGTTATACCGTCTTTAAGATGTGTTGTTGCATCATATTTGGGGTCAGTCTAGTGTTCGGATGATGTGCCGCTTCGCAGGTTGTTTCGTGACTGCAACGTCAATTGTTGCCTCATATGCTACTTTATCACATGAAGTAAGCGGCGGTCGATCGTGATGAGCTGCGATCGGCAAGCGGTGGTGGTCAGCAACTATAGGAGTAGAAGATAATTTCAGCTCATTCTCTAAGCCTCAGGCTTCAAACTCTCTCACCAATTTTCAAGAGAGAAGCATGGCTCTATTTATTAAGTTTCGGTTGCAATAAATAAAGGAATATGAACCACTCTGATTAGACGGCCCGGAAAGATTCCCTCAATCATATGATGCTTAATGGACATTTGAGTGCCTTAATGATGCCAAAATTGAGTGAATTTAAGCTTGTTGGATTCTTCTTGTTAAAATGTTTGATTTGACTATATGCTCATTAAATTCAACATCCGTTTAACCTTCCAAATACTCCTGAAAAGCTTCCTAAAAAGGTTAAATGACTTGATCGGGTTTGATTTGGCTTGTATTGGACCAATTTTGGTTATTGGGTCAATCTAGTTGAACCAGTCAGTTTGACTGTACGTTTACTGAAATCAGAGCTTTAGATGACTTTTGATCAAAGTCGAAATATTTCTTGCTCAAAATATTGCCCCAAGATCCATGTCATGCCTCGAGATTTTTGTTTGATGATGAGAATTTGTTGATGGCATATCAGTTACCCCCTATTTTCAGGCGAGATCAATGTCGTTATCCGAAAACATTAAAATTTGAAGCACTTTATATTTATGGTGATATTATTAGTGTAATTCTAAAAATTTGACTGTTACGCATGTAAATATACAAGTTTGGGTGAAAGAAATTTAAATATATAAGATTTACGTGATGTATGTAAATATTTAAACACCTTTTTGTTTTAGTTTATTATTATTATTATTATTACTATTATTTGAAAGAGAAATTTACTTACATATCACATAATTCTTATGTTTTTCTAAATTGGGGCATTTATATATGTTGAATCCCTTTTTATCCTTAAATCACACCAAAAATAGAGCGTAGCAAAGGAGAGAGAATCGGGGAGAAACTTAACAGCTGAATGAAATCAGCTAGATTTCCATAATCATATGTTTATGAATCTAAAAAGTGAAATTCATTTTCCATTTAATATCCCTTTTATAGAGGTAGACTTCTTTAAAATGGATAAATATAGACTTTTATTATGCCTTGACCTATATGGGCACATAACCATCTTTATTTGTCATATACAACATCATAAAAATTGAGATCTCACCTCAGATATCGTCCCTGAAGTCAACACGATGAACTACAAACGGTGGCGATTCTCTTGCGTTAAGAATCTTTGTACTCGGCCTTCGGTATCGTCGGTATCCTATCT
Organism: Phalaenopsis equestris; assembly: GCF_001263595.1. Taxonomy (NCBI): domain Eukaryota; kingdom Viridiplantae; phylum Streptophyta; class Magnoliopsida; order Asparagales; family Orchidaceae; genus Phalaenopsis; species Phalaenopsis equestris. The sequence continues at coordinate 27,584,513 of NW_018164444.1, read as the reverse complement.
TTAGCACTTGGTATTCATCACTCCCTGACTTCTCATACATAAGTTTACGGAGAAAAAATTGCGTATGGAAGACATACGCAGCGCTGCGTACGTTGGGTAGGTTACAGTGAGGGTATTGAGGGTTTATATCTGTGTTATACCTTCTGTAATATACTTATAATTAGTAAGTTTCGCGTTTCTGTTTTCATATATTTGTAAGTTACAAGTAGGTTAGAGGGAGGTGATATAACGCGGATATAACCCCCAATACCTTTCATGAAACCTACCTGACATACGCAGCGCTGCATACATCTTACGTACGTAAATTTTTTCCAAGTTTATGACACCAAGATGTTAAAAGTGTAAAATTTCAAAATGTCGCTGTTAGATATGTAAATACATAAAAATTGTGTTGTAGGTATGTAAATTTCTCTAAAAATTAACAGAAACATCACCATGACTCTATTTTCAATAACAAGTTCCATAGGACGCTAGTTATATACGATAAATCAAACTAATAAAACCATAATTCAACCTATTATTTGAGGCCAAGTTACATATTTCATCAAATATATAATCATTTTTTTTATTAATTTAATAATTAAATTACACTCTTTTCTGTAATTTGATCTGAAAATAAATGTTAAAGGAAATCTTTTTAGCTGCTGGAATCTCCAGAAGAAACACGGGGAACTACAAGTGGCACGCCACGAACTTTGTCCAGCGCAAAGCTTATTCTCAGAGGTCGGCCTAAAAATGGCTGAAAATAAAAATGCATAATGTATACATGCCACTCAATTATTAAGTATTTACATTTCTAACACCTAAACTTGAATTTTTACGTATATGCCATCTTACCTATGCATGAAAAGTTGCATTTCACATTTTAAAAGTTAAGTAATGATATTTTTGTATGTGAAAGGAAAGATTTGAGTGGTATGAATGTAAATGGACCATAAATGTATGTTACCTTTCCATCCATGGCATCTTTGGCACTTATTGCCTGACTCTCACCGGAGAAGTAGACGAATCCAAATCCTCTAGACCTGCCTGTGTTTTTGTCATACATGATCCTCACTGAGAGAAGCATAAACATACCCAAATAATTTAAAAAAAAAAAAGGAATTTTGGGTGCAGAAATATTAGATAAATAGCTTGAATCACTCACTAAAATAGGAAGATTTAAATACATATCACTCAATTCCAATGTATTTACATATCTGACATTTAAACCTCAATTTTTGCATATGTATACCACCTTTCCTATGCATGAAAAGATGTACTTTGCTCTTTCGAAGTTAACCAAATGATAATTCTACTCTCCCCAAACTCCATGTCAACCCCATGTCACTATAATCTATGGTGCTCTCGTTGAAATCGCCCAATTCCTTGGTCTTCCATGAACAGTTGGATTAGATTTATGGTTTGATTATTGATAAAAGTGTTAAAATGGTCATCCTGTTCTTTGCAGGGCGTGTTTTTAGTCTCAAAATCTATAGAAGTGTCAATTTAGTCCCTGGACTGTTTTAGTGGGGCCCGAAATAGTCCTCATGTATTATTTCAGTCAATATAGCATGGGGACTAATTTGACCCTTTTATAAACTCTATGACTAAAATGACCGCATGAAAACGATCAAGGGAATATTTTGGCACTTTAAACTTTGAATATTGCACAATAAGCTCCATCTTCTTGAAAGTGGATTCTTCTTATGAGAATCTTCTTGAATAAAAAATAATGGCTTGAAAAATTATGGAGTAGTTCGCCAAAGTTAGATGAAGCTTCTCATTGGATTAGCATAAGAGGAGTGGAGAGCAGAAAAGTGAATTATATTAGACCCATATTATTCATACAAATCCTGATAAAGACTTACCTATAAAGGCTTGCAGCTTTAATGATGTGGTTGTTGTGAAGCAATGATCAATAACTATTAAGGACATTAAATCTTGCTTAACTTTATTAGTTCCATGGATATTTTGCCTTATCATAACATAGAAAAAAATAACACCGATTCTAAGAAGTTGTAACTACTGAAAGGATCTCTGATTGTTTCTGTGGGGAATACTGAGAAATAGGAGTAATAACATTATGTATAACATGAGGTGGCACCATGGCAGTACATCATTTATAAAAAGATGGTAAATTTTAGGACTGTGAGAACCCTATAGCTTACTATTAGATTATTAGAATATTAATATGCAGATTTTTGTATTAATTCTTTTGATTTGTTTTTATTTACTTTCTTTTTTTTTCCTTTATTCTGATTTTAGTTGTTTCCTTACTAGTAGAACCTGTAATTGGTATTTATACCCCTTTGCATCAATAAGATTTACCTCTGGTTTATTCTAACATGGTATTAGAATCATGCCCCTAACCTAGCTACCGCCGCACTCTCCTTGCCGCCAACTAGGTCCACTTCCAGCTGCTGTCTCCCGTCCAAATGCTAGGTCTTGCTGGAGCCCGTCTCGTGCTGGAATTTGCAGCTGGATACCGCCTCCCACTAGATCCAGCCTCTATGTTCGATCCCAGCCGGTAGATGCCTCTCTAGAACTGGTAATCTGACCGCCAGAACTTTCTTCCAGCAGGAACCACTTCGTAGGGACATATATCTTTCCTCCAACAGCTGGAATCTTACAATGTCTCAACAACCTAACATCTCATTTGGCTCAATCAGAGTCACGGTGGACTCCTGCAACACCAACTTGTCATCGGTTTCATTGACCAGACAGAAAATCAACGTGAACTTCTTAATTATAACCCATAAACTGAACACAATAACTTTCTCCAATGGTCTCAATTTGCGTCCTTGTTCATTAAAGAATTTGGGAAATTCAATCATCTCACTGGTGTGATTCGTGAACATCCAAAGAATGACCCAACACATGAAGCTTGAGAAGTAGAGAATTTTATGGTCATGTTGTGGTTAATCAACTCCATGGAGACTTATATGATAGGAATCACACTACGAATAATTCTCAACTTTACCGCGGCTTAAAATCTATTAGAAACTAAGCCACACGGCGGAATAAGGGGATCACACCAATTCGATAAAAAAGCTGGAACAAAAATTAAACAGAAGCACAATTAAAACAACCAGAAAAACACACGAGAATTTACATGGAAAAACTCAAGAATGGGAAAAAAAACTATGGAGTCACATCATCGGAAAATTCTACTATGAAATTCAGAAGGTTTTACAAATAAATCACACAAGTTCTCTCCACACACAAAGAAAATTTATAGAACTCGCTCCACAATCTTACCTCTTCGATTCGACAGAAAAATCATGCTGAATCACAGAAATTCATCTCTTCGACACTCCTCACCTTCATCAAGATGCTCGTCGAAGAGTACCGAAGGAAGATACACCAGGCCCTACCTTACACCGCTCAAAATCGGGATTAAAAACAAATTCCCAACACAAATCTTCCCTCTTCGATCCGACGCAAAAATCATGTAGAATCACCAAAATTCACCACTTCGGCACTCCTTATCTTTATCATGATGCTCGTCGAAGAATACTGCTGGAAGATACACCAAGCTCTACCTTACACCGCTCGAAATCGGGATTAAAAACAAATTCCCAACACCAATCGCTCCTGGCTATGCACCAAGCTCTTAGAAATAGTCGCCTATATGGGCGCATATGCGCCCCAAAGACAACGCATAGGAGCAGGCTTCTTCGTTCGAGTAGTACCCAAGTGGGCGCTTAAGCGCCTACAACCCGGTACATAGGCACCGGGTGCTCCGTATCGCTGCTCACCTAATCAGTCTCCACTCATAACAATCTTCCACTTGAAGACCGATTGTACTGAACACCAGTCCTCTATACCCGCACCTCCATCTGAATCGCCTTCACAATGTATCGCGGTGTGGCTCACCCTCGGTCTCAACCTTCATGAAACCCAACTGAAGCCAAACATAGTTTCAGTTTCTCAACAGTCACCACCTTCGTCAACATATGCGTAAGATTCTCAGTTGTGTGTATTTTTTTCAGAAATAACTATTCATCTTCCAGAAGAGACTGAATGAAACGATATCTGAGCTGGATTTGTTTCGTACTAGCATGAAAAACACTGTTCTTAGCAAGATGAATACACTAATATTATCACTGTAGACTCTTCTTCCAATCCTCTGCTCCTTGCCCAATTCTGTAATGAAACTCTATAGCTAAATCATCTCCTTGCTAGCATCAGTAATAGCACATCAGTAATAGCAACATATTCTTCAGCTTCCGTAGTAGAAAGTGCAACGATCTTTGCAACCTAACTCACCACTGTGCTCCTCAATTTGAAGATATGCTCCATTGCACTTCTTTTAGCGCCCACATATCCTATCACATCTAAATCTACAAAAACCTGTAGACTGATCCCTACACTTCAATAGCAAAGTTTCCTGTTGATTGTTCCCCTCACATACCTGAAAATCCACTTTATTGTCTCTCAATGATGTGTCTGGATTACTCATGTACTTGTTAACTACTCCCACTGCATATGCAATATCTGGTCTGGTACAAATCATCGCATACATCAAACTTACAACTGTTGAAACATACGGATTTCTCTTCATCTATGCTTGCTCTGCTTCAGAGTTAGATGATAGCTCCTTAGATAGTTTGAAGTGACTACTTAAGGGAGTGTTTTGTCTCACTCATGTTGAACCTCTATAGGATTTTCTCAACATACTTTGTCTGAGACAACTTCTGTATTTCTACACTCCTGTCTCTGTTGATTCTCATCCCGAGGTTCTTCTTAGTTGAACTTAAATCATTCATCTCTAACTTACTTGATAATTGTTTCTTCAAGTTCAAGATTTTCTTCAAATATGTCTTTGCAATTAGTATGTCTTCCACATACAAAAGAAACAAAATATAACATTTAATGAAGTGTTTGATGAAGCAACAATGGTATGTCTGACACTTCATGTATCTATTGTCTGACATGAACCTATCAAACCTTATGTACCACTGTCTCGGGGCCTACTTCAAGTCATAAAGGCTCTTCTTCAATCTGCAGAACAAGCCTGCTTTGTCTGGAACCTTGTAACCTTGTGGTTGCATCGTACATAACTCTTTATCCATATTTTCATTTAAGAAAACTGTTTTTACATCCATCTACTTCGGATGTAGATCTTCCACTGCTATCAAACTCAGTACAACCCTAACAGAGTCATCTTCACCACTGGGGAAAAGATCTCTGTATAATTCACTCCTACTGGAAATTCATCGTAACAAGTCTTACCTTGTAGCTCTTGTTACCATCTGACTCCTCTTTCAGCATATAAACCCACTTATTATATAGTGTTTTTTTGTCAGTTGATAATAACGTCAAATCCTAAGTCTGATTTGACTCCAAACATTGTATTTCTTCATCCATGGAAAGCTCCTACTCCCTTGAATCTTCAACTTAAGTGGTCTACTCTAAGCACTTTGGTTCACCACTATCAGTTAGTAACAAATAGTGTAAAGAAGGAGAATACATGTGTACGGGTCGTGTCACTTTGTTGAATTTTTTAACTTCTGTAACATGTGATTGAAAAACTTTAGGTGCTCCTTCTGATTGAACTCCACTTATTTCTCTATCTTCCTGATCACCAGTATCATCTATTTCAACATATCTAGATTCTTCAGATGTAGCTGATGGAATATGCTAAGTTCTGACCCTGTCTTTGTGCATCTCAATTTCATTGAAAGTGACGTCCTTAGTTCTAATGAATTACTGATTATGATAATCCCAGTACTTTTACTCAAACTCATGTAAGTCATATCCAATGAAGTTGCACTTGATAGATTTTGAGTCAACCTTGCTTCTAGATCATGCATCTACATGCACATATGCAGAACACCCAAATTCTCTTAAATGAGATAGACATATTTTTCTCACTTCACGCTTCTTCAAGTAAGTCTTTCTCCAAAGGCATTGATAGACTACGGTTGATCTGATAAACTGTAGTGTTTACTGCTTCAGTCCAAAACTATTTTGGTAAGCCTACATGTAGTCTCATGCTCCTGGCACGCTCCGTGATTGTTCTATCCATGCGCTCAGTTACACCAATTTGTTGCGGTGTCCTTGGGATAGTGAACTCATTCCTGATCCCCTCTATACCATAGAAAGTCCTAAACTTCTAATCACGGTACACCCCCTCATTATCTAATCTGAGACGCTTCAGCTTCAAGTCTGTCTCATTTTCTACCATAGTCTTCCACTTCTTAAGGACTTTAAATACATCAAATTTTTATTTTAAGAAATAAACTCATACATTTCTCATGTGATCATAAATTCAATGAACGTGACAAAATAGCGCAAACCCCCAATGGAATAATTTAAAATAGGACCCCATGTGTCAGAATGCACTAACTCCGATTTTTTTGTACCACTGACCACACTTGGAGAAAGAAATCTTCTTCTGCTTCCATAAATACAATTTTCAATGAAATCTATATCAACTGATCCTAGACTTCGAAGCTTATTTTTCAAAAATAGGGACTTTATACATTTCTCGCTCATATGGCCAAGTCTACGGTGTTATAGACCTTCATTCACCCTAGTTCAGTCATATCAATGAAATCAATCATTTCATTGATCAAATAAAGGGTGTCTTCAATGTTGTCTCAAGCCATACTAATGCCCCTGATCACTTTCCACGAATCACCATGAAAGTAGTAGCAAGTCCTAACTTTGTAAAGCGGGTCATAGAAATAAGATTTATCTTCAAACTTGGAACATGTCTAAACTTCAGTAAGCTTTTAGGTTGTTCCATTTGACAACTTGATATGAACATCACCATTTCCTACTATACTGTAGGTTTTATTATCTCTCAAATAAACCTTCTCTAGATCACCTTGAGTATAGTTTTTAAATGTCTCTTTATTAGGGAAAGCATGAAAAGAGGCACTTGAATCCACTATCCGGGATTTAGTGCTGACTAAGGATAACACCAGGGGTTATTATGGATTTCACCGGTCGAGACATTAGTAGAAGGATTACTTTCCTGTCCTCCACCATCAACTTTCCTTGAAGTTTTGCAGTCATTCTTGAAATGTCTTTTCTTACGACAATTCCAACATTCTCCTTGACTTAACTTGGGTTTTCCTTTCTTGCACTTGGATTTGTCTCTGCCTGTATTAATGCCCAAATTCGTTCCCCTGTTATCAGCATTTAACGTAGAACCTAAAGATTCACCATTCGTTGTTTTCTGTGAATTTCTTCATTCAGCATCAGGTCTATGATATCATTCAAGTTCAACTTCAAAGTCCCTGAAGAATTACTCACTGTTGTTATCAAATCATCCCAGCTATCTGACAATAAAGATAATATCAACAGTGCTCTGATCTCATCATCAAACTTGATCCATACATAACACAAGTGGTTCGTCACAGTGCTAAAGTTATCGAGATGTTCTGTCACTGAACTGTCTTCCATCATCTTCACGTTAAATAACTTCTTCATCATAAAAACTTTATTAAAAGAAGTTTTTTCATTCATCTTGTCCAGTGTCATTATGAGATCCACCATAGTTTTCTCATTCACAATGCTAAACTAAACAGATGAGAAAAGTGTCAACCTAATCAAACCAAGTGTCGTTCGATACAACACTTCTCATTCCTCCATAGACATAGATTCAGACTTCTTTGTGATTCCTTGTAGCGGCAGTATATTTTTTTCTGATACAGCAAATCCCCCACGTGCAACTTCCAGAAAGCGAAGTTCGTCCCATTGAACTTCTTCACCTTGAACATTGCTTCTTTAGTCATTACTCCCACTCGAATCGAGCCCCACTTTGATACTCGTTTATAGGAATCACACAACAAACAATTCCTAACTTTACTATGGCTTATAATCAATTAAAAAACTAAATCACACCGCGGAATAACGGGATCACACCAATTTGATAAAAAATCAGAACAAAAATTATAACAAAAGCACAATTAAAACAACAAGAAAAACACACGAGAATTTACGTGAAAAAACCCGAAAATGGAAAAAAAAATCACGAAGTCACACCACTAGAAGTTTTACTATGAAATTCAGAAAGTTTTACAAAGAACTCACATAACACAAACACAAAAGTAAAGTTATATGACTCACTCCACAATCTTCTAACTCCGATCCAATGCAAAAATCACGCTGAATTATCGAAATCCACCTCTTCGACACTCCCCACATTCATTGGGATGCTCATCAAAAAATACTGAAGGAAGATACACCAAGCCCTACCTTATGCCGCTCGAAATCGAGATTAAAAACCAGTTCCCGACACCAATTGCTCCTGGCTCATAACGCCCGAACTTGGAGCCTATGCGCCCGAACTTGGCGCAAATGCGCCAAGCTCTTAGAAACAGGCGCCAATATGAGTGCATATGCGCCCAAAGCCGTCACATTGGCGTTGGTTTCTCTGTTCAAACAGCACCCAAGTGGGCGCTTAAGCGTCCACAACCTGGCGCATAGGCGTCTGGAGCTCTATCCCGCTACTCACCAAATTAATCTCCACTCATAATATTCTATTAGTCGATCATATATGTTCCTTCCTTCTGCTAGTGCCCTTTAGACAACAGTCCATGATACCTACTCAAATATAGGGAATTTCAGCCAACTCTCTGAGATATCTAAGAAAATTTGTGAGGCAAAATAAGTATCGAGGACCGTGACCCAGTACTACAATGATCTAGTTGCATCATAAATGGAATGCGACTTGCATTATAACAACAGATGAGAATCTCTGACCGACCTACTCTTTTCTAAAAAATTGTAGAAAAGGATCGCATGATCAAATTTTTGACAGACCTCAACAAAGAACTTGACGAAGCACGGGGTTGTATCCTTGACCGAGATCCTCTTCCTTTTACTTGCATTGCTTACACCGAAATTCATCGCAAAGAAAATCAGAGACTTGTCATGCTTGGTGTGCCCACTTCGTCTATCAAAGTATTCGTCATGGTCTCTAATAGTGTTCAATCTCGAGCTGGTCACTCCACTTGTTATTATTGTCACAATCCCAACTAGACTCGTGATAAATGTTAAAAGTTCTACGATAAAACTGCATCCAAATCTTCGGCCATATCTTATGCTACAAAAAGTCTCGTTACAGCTTCTGAATCTAGCAGAGTACATACGACCTCTATCCAAAACAATCTAGAATCCTCTAATTATCTTAAAAGTCAAATGGAGCACTTAATCAAGCTGCTCGGGTCCGATCCGTTCTCTTTCGACCCATCAGCCTCCCACGTTCGTCGATGTACCAATCATATGGAACTCATTTCTTTTGCCCCTTCTACTCCATGGATCATAGATTTAAGTGTCACAGACCATGTGACTGGAAGCTCTCAAGCCTTCTCGACATATTATTCTTGCTAAGGGAGAGATACTGTTAAAATTGCCAACGATTACAAAAGTTTCATTACTGGTAAGTTTTAACAATAGATCTAACTCTGGAATATGTGTTACATACATCTCTGCTAAAATGTAACCTTTTAACTGTCAGGAAACTGATATATGACATTGATTGTTTTGCTCATTTTTCTTTTGATTTTGGTATCTTTTAGGAACGCCATTCAGGAAGGATAATTGGAACGACTAAGCAGGTTGGCGGGCTTTACTTCTTCCAAGGAAAAAGCACGGAGAACAAGGACACTTCACCCAGTAATTGTAGTTTATCTAAGTCAACTGAATGTCCTATTATGTTATTACAATGTCGTTTGGGTCATCCTAGTTTCTAGAATCTACAGCAATTGTATCTGTTGATGTTTTCTAATAAAAACCCTTCTAATTTTAAATGTAAAATTGTCAGTTAGCTAAACATCATCATGTTTTTAATCCACCTCACAATTACACACATTCCCCTCTTTTTATTCACAGTAACTTATGAGACCCTCTTGCACTCCTAACTACACCAATAAAAGGTGATTTCATACTTTGATTGATGATCACACTCGGATGACATAGGTCTATATTTTAAAAAATAAATATGAAGTTGTTGTCACTTTAAAAAAAATTTAGACATTCATTTTGACCCAATTCAAAACTCATATTCAAGTCATTTGAACTGATAGCGGTCGTTAATTTTTTCACTATATATTAGGAGAATTTTTTATTAGTAAGGACATCATTCATCATAACTCATGTATCGACGTTCATCAACAAAATGAGGTAGTCGAGAGAGAAAATTGACATTTTCTCGACGTTACTCGCTTCATTATATTTCCCTATAATGTCCCAAACCGTTTATAGAATGAGGTCATTCTTATCGCCACTTATCTCATCAATAAAATTCCCTAAAAAATTCGCAACTTATGTACCTCTTTAGCCGTCTTGAGATGGTGCTTTCCTAACAATCAATTTTTTTCCACTTTAGATCTCAAAATTTTTTAGTGTACAGCCTTTGTTTGGAACACAGCCCCAACTCGAACTAAACTTGATCCCAGGCCAATAAAATGTGTTTTTCTTGGATACTCTGTCATTCAAAAGGGATATCAGTGTCTTGATCCCAGGTCATAAATAAGGTTTATGTGAGTGTTGATGTCTCCTTTTTTGAAACTGTTGCACACTTTCTTAACTTGGCTACAAATGAGGGGGCGCTAAAGTTCTTGGACACTATTTCTTATTCTACTTCTATGGATGTTTTCCCCACGTCACCTACCATCGAGGAACTCTCTGTTTCTTTTGTTTCACTTGTTTTCTACCACCAAGGAACTATATGTCCTATTGGTTCCACCAGCACATCCTCCCACTCTCGTGTCTACAGTGGACACACTCATTCTGACACGCCTACTATGGAGCTTGCTAACCCCTTGTTGGACCCTGAATCCTCTTCAGATGACATCCCTAGCACTGCTCCTACTCCAAAAGAGAAAATTAGTTCTAGCAAGGTACGCAATCAAACATGTTCTCTCTATCCTATGACAAAGTATGTCTCTCTTTGCAGATTATCCACAACCTACAAAGCATTTGCTATGGTTGTGACCAATCATAAGCTTCCATCTACTATTGAGGTTGTCTTAGCAGAACTAGGTTGGAAAGTTGTCGTCATGGAGGAGATGAATGTCATTCAACAGAACCATACTTGGGACATTGTTAATCTTTCTCAGGGTAAGAAAACAGTGGGATGTCGATGAATTTTTAGCATCAATTTTAAATATGATGGATCCTTTAAACACAACAGGACGTGATCGGTCTTCAAAGAATACACATAGACCTACGGAGTTGACTATGAGGAGACATTTGCTCCAGTTGCTAAATTAAACACCATTCGGGTCCTGTTATCCCTTGCAATGAATCTGGAATGACCCCTCATTCCAACTTGATGTCAAGAAAGTGTTCCTGATTGACGATTTTATAGAAGAGGTATACACGGCTCTTCCTCCAGGGTTTAAGTCTACTACCTCTTAGAGACAAGTATGCAGAATGCGAAAATCTCTTATGGATTAAGACAATCACCACGGACATGGTTCGGGAAATTCACAAAGGTGGTGGTAGGCCATATATTCACTCAGGCCCAATCGGACCGCACACATTTCTTTCGACATTCCTCCAACGGCCAGACAATTATTCTTACTGTCTAAGTTGACGATATTGTTCTCACAGGTAATTAACTACCAACATTGGAGTCTCTGAAAGGAATTCTTGATGCTTCCTTTGAAATGAAGGATTTGGAATCTTTCCGGTACTTCTTAGGCAAGGAAGTTACTCGGTCATCTCAGGGTATTCGCTTGTCTCAGCAAAAATATGTGATTTACCATTTGACAGAAAACAATCCTCTCTTGTGCAAATCAATCGCTGTCTCGATAGATCCCAATGAAAAACTTTTTGTTGTTCCCAATGTTATTCCTGTAAACAAGACTCAGTACTGACGTCTTATAGTTGAACTCATCTATCTTGCCCATACATGCCCAAACATATACCACGCAATTGGGATAGTCGGTCGATTCATGCATGATTCCTATGAGCCTCACCTCCAAGATGCCCACAGGATTCTCAACAATTTAAAAGACACATCGAGCTCAAGTTTATTTTTTTTCCGACACGTCTCTCATTCTATTGCAGTTTACACAGATGCAGAGTGTGTCAGGTCCATCCATGATCGGTGATCTATCTCGGGGTACTGCTCATTTGTGTGGGAAACCTGGTCATGCGAAAAAACAAAAAGCAGTCTATAGTTGCTCAAACCAGTGTGAAAGCCAAATTTTAGTCCATGTCCTTGGGAATTTGTGAAGCTCTCTGGTTACTCATCATGCTCCACGAACTACGTATGACAGTCTCGGCTCCCCTATAGTTGTTCTGTGATAACAAGTCTACCATTAGAATTGATCACAACCCGATCCAGCATGATCACACCAAGCATATTGAGATTGACCGTCACTTCATTAAGAAAAACCTCGAGTACGAAAAAATTTGTGTTTCGTTTGTGTCATCTAGTGGCCAGCTGGCAGATATTCTCACAAAGAACTTTCCTCGACCATTTTTCAATGATTTCAAATCCAAGTTGAACATGGCTGACATCCGACTCTAGAAAATTAATATGCAGTTTTTGTGTTAATCACTTTGATTTGTTTTACTTTACTTTTACATTTTTCTTTTATTCTGTTTTTATTTGTTTCCTTACTAGTAGACCCTATTATGGGTATTTATACGCCTCTGTGCATCAATAAGATTTACACCTAATTCTATTCTGACACTTACAATGATCTCATTTTTTCGGTAGTTTTTGAATAAGTTTAGAGTTGGTGCCCCATCTTATCACAAAAAAAATTAATTATCCAATAAGCTGGGTTGGTAACAGTATGGCAAATTTGTTTCATACAAAGAAGCCTTTTTTGAACTTGCTTATGATTAAAAGCTAAAAAATTTGTAGTCTATAGTCTTGAAACTTGGGAGAGGATATAATTAGAATTGGCTCCCAAGTAAAAAAGGTAATTCCAAATGGGAACTACTATCACCTGTAAGAAATAATTTGAATGTCATTGGCAAAGAAACCGTATTTGTTACAATATGAATGAAAATGCTACATATGGAAAGATGATGTACAATTCTTTTCAAGTACAGAAGAAATGGATCAAAATATTTTACAATATGGACTTTGAGGCAAAAAGAAACAAGAAGGAAATTCCATTAATTACAGGACCTTCGCCATCCGTAGAGAGTATAGGATGAAGCTCAGACATACTAAATGTGTGTTCAAAAGTTTCTCAAAAAAGTAAGTGGGTAATCTCATCTCCTATAAAAGTATTTTCACTATTTCCGCGCTCTATCTTATCTACTTAACAGAGCATTTTTAGTACCAATCATGTAGTATCACCACCCTTGCTTGAGAAATTGGGTATCTTCCCAATTAGTGATTGCCTTTTATAACAAAATAGGGGCTTGTGTTCCATTCCTAGGAAGAATTACCAGTAACTATAATAGATGATTCAATTTGCATATTCATCAATTTTGGGGCCTAGAAGACCGCAAAGTTCAATAATCCGGTTTGAGATGAGTGTATGGACATTAAGGTATTTGCATTTCTAGTGAAGGAATGAAAAAGAAGTATTTGACCCGAGCAATACAAAGCCATTGTCTCTTTTACCATAGTAGGATCCACATTATAAGGGCCTTACTCTCCTCCTACTAGCCTACAAAAGTAAGACCCATGGATTTCAAGGAAAGATAGTATGTCAACAAGGGTGATCGACCAGAACAATCGGAGATTTGATAATATTACCCCTAGTTGATTAAAGCTTCATAGGGTGGAAGATCTCAATCACTATTTTTAAATAGGGGAACCAAAAAAAACCCCTCCCTACTAAGTGGGTGTTTCAAATCATACAAATAAACCTAAAAAAGAAGATAATTGAATTTTGTGATAATAAAAAATTAATATATAGGAGGTAAAATAGTTGCTTAGAGAATATAACCAGCATATTGAGCATACATTTCTTCATTCTCAACGCAAGTAATCACTCCTCTTCCCACTTGATCTCTCAAAATATTCCCAATCATCAATTCTAGGCAACTACACTTTATTAAGCTAAATATTTTATTGAATGATTGGGACAACAAAAGTATAAATTCACATTTTAGTTTATAAGTTTTCACAACTAGACCAAGTTTTTAGAGTGATATATCTAAATTTAAAAAGAATTCAAAACTTTCATGTGTGTTATGGAGTACCATAGAGCTCCTTATCTGTTGTTGATTACTTTTTCAATGATTACAAGAGATTTCATAAACATCATATATATTAAAAAAATTCATGCTTGAATGTCAAAAGCAATTTTTTTGGTATTAACAATAAAAATTAAGTTCAGAGATCATAAGCAAAAGACATTTATAATAATCTTTCATTTATAACGGCCCATTTAAAATTTCTTGTAAAATTCTCATCAAACATTTATTCCCAGAGAATTCAAATTGGATTCCTTTGACGCTTTGTATATATAACATTTAAGTTGCAGATAATATTCAAGAAAAAAACACAAGTCAGCTATTGGAGCATAGCCATTGAAAATTAGAACAAAAGCCATATAATTAAATTAATAAGGTTAAATTTTGATGAATAATTTCTTGCCTTTCAAATACAAATACCTAATCTTAGAGATAAAACTTAGATTGCTTAAATGTAAGTTACAAAATTGTATTTGAAGATGCAGGGGAAACAAATAGCTGATATATAGGGGTGCGTATTTGGTTTGTTTGAATGGTTTCATTATGAATTAACAAAATGAATTGATTTCAGTTGTAAAAATTAAAAATCAAACCAAACTCTTTTTCAAAAAGAACTTTAATTTGATTACTTAGGTTCAAGTTTAGATGAATCGAACCAAAATAAGAGTTAATGCAATTTACAAATTGTATTTGAAGATGATAATGAAAATAATTGCTTATATGCATATTTGGTCGTTTTCAAGGACCTGATTATGAATTAACTATAAATCAAATGATTTTTATTGTAAAAATTAGAAAATTGAACAAACCAAACTACTTTTTGATGCAATCTTCGATGCATCATGAACTAAAACAATCTTTTCACTTCTTAGAAGATCGCCGATAATACCATAACACAATCAATTAACTGGTACGATGAAATAGAGCAGGAACAGAAACAGCATCAAAGAATCACCTTCGGTTACCTCCCCAAATGAAGAAAAGGCCTCTTTCAGTGACCTTTCGTCCACGTACCACGACAGACCTGGTGCAAAAAAAGCAGTCAGGCAACATAACAAATACCTGGTAAGCAGATAGACCTGAAGCAGTCAAACCTCCGACGAATAGTTTACTATTGGAGGAATGGCGCGAAGAAGTGCAGTAGAAGCTTGGATGGAACACAAACTGCTGTGCAAAACGACGCATGCTGTTCCGGCTCTGCTTGGGTTGGGTCGGCTCTTAGGGGTTGTTTGTTTGAAGTAGGATCAATTGATTAAATTTAAGTACAAAGAAATCTAGGTTTAGAAGCTTACATACATACCACTCAATTTTTATTTATTTACATATATAACATCAATGGAGGCGTTTAGGGCTGTCAATTGGGCTCGTTGTTCGTGAACAGCTCGTGTTCGGCTCGTTAAGCAGCTCATGTTCGGCTCGTTAAGCAGCTCGTGTTTGGCTCGTTTGTTAAGTTTATCGAGTTTAAGCTCGAAATATAAACGAGCCGAACACGAGAAAATATCTGTTTGCTAGTGTTTGGCTCGAATTGGCTCAAAAAGAAACAAATAAAAATATAAATATACTCAATATCTCATGATGTTAATGGAATTATTCCGCGGTGTAAAACCGCGGAATAACACCCATAACACCGAGGAATAACAACCGTTGTGTTATCAGTCTTATTCCTCCGTCTGCGGTGTTATTGGTGTTATTCTGCTGCATAACATAGCAGAATAACACCGATAACACCAATAATACCGCGAAATAACACCGAGTAACACCCGCTGTGCTATCGGTATTATTCCGCCATCTCTGGTTTTATTGGTGTTAATCCGCGGTATTTTTGGTATTATCAGCGTGCGTTTGATGGCACTTTTTAATATGATTTATCATGAGTAAAATGCATGAGTTTTTTGGATTTATGAATTTTCGAATTTAAAAACCTAATTTTTTACTTCTATTTAGCTTAAATCCATCTTTAGTAAAATAAAGGGATAGAGTAAATTTAAGGGATTAAGGATTTATATATTTTCAAAATCTTACTAATGCTAAATCATATTTGTGTCAAAACTCCTAAGTTTTGACATTTATACTAATAATATTTTTGTGAAATAGACACGTGCATAAAAATGTGTAGTTCACTATAAAAAGATGAATAATTTTGAAATTTTGTGTGATGTTAAAAAATTATGTATGTTAATATTATTTGATTAGAGCTGGATAAAACCAAATAACTCTTAAGGAATTGCTAATGCTATTTACTAAACACATCAACAAGGACCAAAATTTCTATGTTATTCTATCCATTGAAATCCCCATTCGTACTTGCTCAACCACCACCAACAATGAGTGGTTTGTCAGAGCTAATAATAGCAGTACCACTTTATCTTCTTTCATTGTCATTATTATAAATACAAAATTTTGTGTCATGGTTTATTTTATTTCTATACTTGTTGCTTGTATAATAGTTATCATTTAGGCATCTACCACCATAACCACTATTATTGTTGTCATTACTTGCATCTACTCTATTCCTCTTTTTTGCTAGAATAATAGGGCTAAATTTATGAGTAATACTATCTCAACCATCTCTGTGACTCTCAAATAAGAACTCATTAAGAATAAGAAATAAATGTGCATTCAAGGTTGATCAAGTATCATTATAAAACTATTATGAATAAAATTTTAAATTTTAGTGAGAAGTATATAAATAATTCCTTGTATCAAGTTATAGCCATCCATGAACTAAAAATGTTTGAAATTTGATAAGGCTGGTAAGTTAGCGCTTGACTAGTTGGACTTTAAATATGATTTAGAGGAAAAAAGTACAATAATGGCAAGCTAAGTCACTTTTAAAATCCAAGTTAGTTTTTAATCACTTTATAGAAAACTTACTCTTTGCTCCATCCAGTCTAAGCCCAATCGATTCATTGAAGCCATACAAATAGGATAAACTCCCAATATATCCATTTGAATCTCATATGTGATATATTATTTCACTCCTTGAATAAAAATATTTTGCAAATAGGAATTGTAATTAATTTTAGATACATCATGCGACCATCTAGTGAACAAAGTAATGTCCACATAACACTTATCTAACATTTGAATCCTGATCATCCCTTATTAAGGGGTTGTCATTTATTGCAGCCACAACATATAAGAATGATGAACCATCATCGCTCTTCTAGCATCAGAACATGCAAACCATAACATTTCTCGCTTAGAATTGTCCACATTATTGACCACATCAACACAATCTCAACTTGATATTTATAAATATGTGCTTATTGGGCATCATCCCTCTTTAAAGGGTTGTCATTCATTGCACCCACACTATATAAGAATGATGAACCATCACTCTTCTATTATCAAAGATGCAAATCATAACATCCCCATCTTAGAAATGTGTCAATAAAAACAATCCGCATTATTGATCATATCAACACAATCTCAACTTGATATTTATAAATATGTGTTTACTGGTTTGCACTAAAGATGTTAAACACCTAAAACAAAATTTGAAAATTTTCGCTTACAATTGTCAAAATGGATCGCTCTCGACTTTTAAGGGACAATCCTTGATCTTATGTTTAGAAGCACTTGTTGATAATCGAGTTATAAGTTCCTAAATGATATTTTTTTTAGTAAATATCAAAAATATTGTTCTTCAATTTTTGTACTTAATAATATTAACGATGCTTCATTTGCCATCCTCCATCTACTTATGTTTATGCTTTTTGTCAGTTTATAATATATTTTTTTTCATAGGAATTAATCTTTAATTTCACAGTATGCCTAAATCCACCATCTCTATGAAAGATATTTAACAACAAATAATTACATTACTATAGTTTTCTTAGGCTATAAAAATAAAAAATTTTCAATCATCATTTTGACCAACATATGAGATAAATGTATCGAATCAAACGAATTAGTTCTCTTATTCTTAATCCATCTCTGATTTTTGCTATTTATTAAATTGCTCGTCGTCATGGCGTGCTTCATCATTAGAAAACACTATTCTAAAATACCTCTCGAAGTCGGCCCTAAGAGCTATCACTCCAAATCATAACTTATTATATCGATAACTCACCAACTACTTGTCAGCCTCTTACTACCATTCAAACACGGTTATATCAACCTCACACTCTCGAGGACATTTCATATTCGGAATTAATTTCTCATATCACATAGCCATACAACATTTTCAAGAATAAATCCATCACCTGATCAATTACTCCATTAACATCCACAACTTGAATCCTAATGATGGCCATTATGCTTTTAGCTTTTTATTGTCTTAATTGTTGAGTTGCTCTACATTAGAACTTAAGTGATATATATATAAGAACTGATTAAAGATTATTATAAGAGCCTCCAATTACTCCTAATATGCCTAACAATTCAAGCATCATCTTCTTAAGACTCACGTCGCTCGAGGGGATTCAAACTCCTGACTTGAGAGATCATATACCGAGAATGTCAACCAACAAGCCGGGTATACAACACAACTAAAATAATTTAGTCTCACGACACAACAAATATGAGAATTACAAATCATTAATATCAAAATTGAAAATACATCTATTATTAACTTATTATAAGAATACAAAGTACGAAAACGAAGTGTGTTAAATGCAAATATCAAATGTTAGATGTTTCCTATGTAATTACTTATAAATTGCTGACGTGTATGTAAATTTCCAGCTTAAACTTCTACCTGCATGCCCGTCACCTTATCCACATGGATGCAAGGGTTACCTCTGCTTCTCTTAGCCGAGGGGAAATCGCTCTCGTTTTATAGTTGGAGCCCACTGACCGCGCGCATTCGTCAGAATGAGATTTCACGATGAACGCTCTCTCGTGGACCACCGCCTTCTGCCAGAGCGGCGGCGCCGGCAATGCTCCTCATCATCGCCGGCTGTCTCAGCGCCGATTCCAACCCAGAACCACTCCCTCTCGCCATCGTCACCCTCTAAAACTGCACGGTAGAGCATTCATCTGTGTATTTTCCTCTTTCCTGTTGTTTTTACTGGGAATTTTTTAGAGATTTGGCTTCCAGTAGTTCAATTAGGCTGTTCGCATTATTGTTTACGGCATCGTGTTAAATTCATATCAAATTTGGCAGTCAGATTGGCAAAACATCATTAAGATTAATTTTCTAAGTGAGATATGCTCTTGACAGTTCTGGATGAGTCGAAAGATGTGAAGGCAAGCACTGTTTTGATGAATGAAAGATCAGAATCTGATAAGATAGTTGATGCAATGGACTTCGGTGAACTGTGTAATGATTTTGAATGCATTAGTAGCCCTTCAGTGGAAGCTACGGCAAGACAACTTGCGCGTGATATTTTAGAGCTGCGAGAGGGAAACCGTTCATTAGAATATTACTCTATTTCTGTCAAGTACAAGGTAAATTAAATTACCGGCTATTTTCATTGTGCAGCTAAAAAAGTAGTCCAGGTTCATGTGCTCATTTAATTAGAGATAAAATCAATATGATATGAACAATGATTTGCGTTTACTTTTTTTTTTTTTTCTTCTTAGGTTGATTGCCCTTTTGTTGTTTGAGGATGATGAATAGTTGTGCTGTTGCGCTAGAAAAATGTTGTTTGTAATTTTTTCTATTATATTTAACGATAAGAAATCATGTGATTTCAATTTGCAGATAATACATGAATATTGAAGCCATTTTCTGTACATCCTAAGACAAAAAAAAAAGGCATTTACATGTAAACGGCATAAATATTGTGATAGAAGCTGCATCACAAAATTTCCAATGCATAAAATAATTTTACAGATAAATCTTAGTCTATGAAGATATTTGCCATGAAATATATGAGAAAACATGCATATTTTGAGACATTCTATGCCATGTTTTATGTGTTTTCACATTACACAAGAATGCATTGCATGCAATGTGCCAATTTCCCTAATGGGAATTGGTGAGGATATCCTGTCCCCCTTTTTCTCCTTCCAATATTTAGCGAATCCTGAATGCAGCCTTAACTACTTGTTAGCATTATTACATACAATGGGCATTTACATGCATGCCAACCAATTCTTATATTTACATATCTAACACATAAATTTTACTTCGACATTTCTTCCACCCAAATCTTTCATATCGCATAAAAATATACCACATTTATAACTTTTAATAGGTGAAATACTTATTTTCATGCATACGGAAGGTGGCATATATGTTAAAATTGAAATTTAGGTGTTGGATATATAAATACATAAGAATTGAGTATTATGCATGTAAATATTCATACATACAATACAAAACTTGATACAAAACAACTCACGGGCTGCGCAAGAGACTCTGAACCAAACCGAACGACAATTGTTCATTTTCTTTCCAATTTTAGCAAGCTTTCTTATTTCCTTTCATTCCATTTTAGCCATTTCCTATATGTTTATTATATTAGGGTTTGGAAGTTAGTTTTTTATGTGTTTTGTTTCGAGACAGCGCCGACATCTCTTCTTCACTTTGAGGGTTGTATCATAGGATTCCAAGTTGTGCTTCAACTGTATCTTGGTTATGTGGTGTTTATTTCTCTATCCCCTTCCTCATTTGCCCAACCATCCTTTCCTCTGCTTTCAGCTTGCTGCCCTTGCTAACTTCTCTCTTTCGCTGCCGTCATCCTCATCCTTTGTTGCCGCCATGTCTTTTAACATTCATCCACTCTTTGCTAACCATTGCCGACCACTACCACCAACACCCTGAGGTCCACTCTAGTTTGAGTATTTGTGTCGTGTTCGTTGCCATTTCAAGTTTTCGGGTGTCATGTTGTATTTTTTATTTCAATTGTGTTTGTTGTAAATACCTATTTGCCTTCAGTAATAATATTTATTTTTTTTAATCATGATTTGGGTTAACTTCAATATCATTTAGTATTAGAGCTAATATAATTCTGTTTATACTTGAGGGTTTCTAGCATCAGCTCTATCCAACCATACCCCCCCCCCCCCCCCCTCCTCTCACCAATGTTGCTCACCGATCGCGCTAGAGGCGTTGAACCGAACTGAACCGAACGACAGTCGTTCAAATTTCTTTCCACCTTGTAGCAAGTGTTCTCATTTCATATAGTTTCTTTTTAGTCATTATTTGTGTTTTATCAGGGCATGAAAATTAATTTTTGATGTGTTTTGTATTGAGACGACCACGAACGTCTCTTCTTCCATGCGAGGGCTGTATCCTAGGATTTTAGGTAGTGCTTCGACTGTATCCTGGTTTCCATGTGGTGTTTATCTTTCCCATTCACTACTGCATCTTCTCCATGTCGCTCTTGGCCTACCTTTATTTTCGCAGCAGTCCCCAAACAGCTGCACCTAATTGCTTTCCCTGCAATTTCTCCATTCCAACTACTCGTCCTCGCTACCGCTACCCTAGACAATCATTCCCTGGCTGTCGTATAGTACCCGCGCATCCCTTGTCGCTTCCGCCGAGATTCAACCTCACCGCAGCCGCCCGAAACAACTTTTTCATGCCGTTCCAGCCGCCCAACCTTCTATTCCTCTCCTTCTAGCTTGTTGCTCTTGCCGCAACTCCTCTCCTTCGCTGCTGTTGTTCTCATCCTTTGCTGCCGCCGCGCCTTCCAGCCTTCACTCACTCTTTGCTACCTCTCTGAAAAGCCAAACTCTCGCTGATCACCACCACTACCCTGAGATCCACTCTAGTTGAGTATTTGTGTCATATTTGTTGCTATTTCAGATTTTCGGGTGTCGTGTATTATATTTTTCCTTTCAAGTGTGTTGGTGTAACCGTCTATTTGTCTTCAGTAATAATATTTACTTCTTCTATTATAATTTGGGTTAATTCCGGTATCCGAACACTTTCCTAGATATGAATGACACGGGTTGTCCGCATGCTATTAGATCTTATGATACTCTCTCTTACAAATTATTTTATGCTTAGAAATTTGAGATGAGACTTTGCATGAGAAGTATCATGTATGATTATAGATAACTATGAATAATAATGATGTGGAACACCAGTTATAGCTCATGCATAATGCTTAATTTTCTTTGATGAATTTTTGCTTTTGCATGTTCCATGCAAAACAATCTGGAAATACAACTATAGCTTCAAAAAAATTTTGTTTAGCTGCTGAATTTTTAAATTCACTCTTCATGCATGCAGTATTCTTGTTCATTGCATTAGAAAATTGGAGTTTTATGTCTAGGAATCAATTATTCATTTAAAAATGTAATTCTTAATCATGTTCGAACGTTAATATTTGTGCCTATGTAGTTAACTTTTAGTAAAGGTAGTTTAGCTACCAGTTGTTTTACCATATTGTCATTTTCTTGCTACTGACTACTGTTCATGATGATGAGCTGTTGATGTGCCTTTAATCTTCTATAAGCTTATGAGTAAATACTTCTTAGTCAATTGAAAAAAAATAATGCCCTAAAATGCTAATTCTACATTAAATTTACAAATTTAGATTTTTTAGTAGCAATTTAATAGTGTTGTTCAGGTTATGCATATTTCATTTTCATAGATGATATAAAACTTCTCAATTGCAGGATCCTATTAGGACCTTCATGGGACGTGAAAAGTACGATAGACCCTTATGGGCAACGGAGGCATTAGAAGATCCCTCAGTGGTAAGGGATGATATTACTCTTCTCAAGTTTCCAAATTTTCTGATGCATCTCTTGGGGAGAAGAACACTTGTCTTTAGTATTTCTTTTCTTTGAAGTGACAATAATTTTTCAGATAAAAGTGTTGAGCTTGTTATTAGTTCTATTTTTTGGAATTGACCGCACATTTCAACATTCATAATTTCTTTCATGAACTTCTAGGAGGTTTAATTTTTTTTTAATTTTTGAAATTTTTGTTCTATAAGAAGGTGTGCAGTTCAGTAATGATAGACATGTGATTAAGCATATAAATTGCTTTGAAGTTTGTAATAAATGCTTACTTGGCTAACGCTAGCAACATTATTTCCTTAGAACCCCTGTTAGAACTATGAACTGTTGCTGCGTGCATTTTAATTATCTGGGCTCGAGCTCTAATAACATTATTTTGGAGCATCTAAAGCTCTAAGGTTTAGGTAGTTGAGGAACTAGAAAGAGATGAACAATAAGTTTTTAGGTAGTTGTTAGATAAATTCAGGTAAATTGGGCATCATCTAATATATTTGAACTATACACCATAGTCATTACACCAAAGATTAATGAGCTGTGTTTATTGTTTTCTTTTATTTCTTCTTATCAATAGATTAAAATCTTTATGGGGTCAAAATGGCAGAGGCCCTGGTATGGAAAGGTTTATAACATTGGCAATTCACTAGAAGGAGCCAATCAGTGTTCATGGTTAAATTTGTCACGCTGTATTTGATGGATAGGCCTTCACACAGATAAATTATTTCCAGATGTGATATCGTAGTTAATCCAAGCCACAATAGAAAAATCAAATATTATTATTGAAAGTAAATAGGCGGTTGCAATCAAACACACTTGAAAGAGAAATAGCAACAAGTACAACGTATACTCTCACTAGAGCTCGATACATGTGTGGTGGAGGTCTGCTAGGTGGTTTAGGACCGAATATAGATGGCTGAAATGAGTTTTAGGTGGTTGGAAGAGCAAGAAGAGGGGATGGAATCGCATTGGCAGCGAGGTGGAGGGTTGGAACAGTGAGGGCAGCAAGCAGAGAAGCGAGGCATGATGGGAAAGGCTGGAACGGCCAGGGGACAGCAAGAAAATAGCAGGCATGCTTTTTTCTAGACAGAAAAGTTATGGATGGCTGGGCAGCGGTCGAAAGAGTGAAGCGAGGGATGGAACAGTGGCGGCTGTGAAGGTTGAAACGATCAAAGGACAACAAGAAAATAGCAGGTGTACTTTTTTCCATATGACATACGCGTTATGGATGGTTGGGCAGCGATCAAAATAGTGAAGTGAGGGAGGGAACAGTGGCGGTTGTGAACGTGGAAGGCTGGAACTGCGATGACAGCAAAGAGGAGGGAGGGGAAGGCATTGATGGCGGCTTGAACTATAGAAAACAACAATCGGACTACTGTTGCGGGTGGCTACAGCAAGATACGGCGACCAGGAGCGATGTGGGGAGGATGTGAAAGGGGATACGGAAGATAATCTCCACATCGGGAGAGAAATACAGTCGGAGCACTATTCAATCTCTCATATACATCACTCGAAGGGAGGAACGGATGTCTATGGCTGTACTAAACAAACTCACCCGAAAAACTTAGAAACTAATAACAGGAATCACATATATAAGCCCTAAATAACTAGGATTGAATCCCCCTATAGAAAGGAGGCGCCAATTCCTCGTGGGAGAGGCGATCGACCCTCTCAGGTCTGGACAAGTTCGGTACAGACGAAGGACATCTCGGGAGAAGCCCATTACTGTCTCTACACCAAGCCTGCAACGTTATCAGCGAGCTCGCTGTGTTATTTGCCAGCCTCCGACATTATTCGCACATCCGAGGCTTTATTCACCCGCCCACGTTAGTCTCTCGGACTATGGAGAGCTTTGACCTCATCTGTCGAAGCTTCTATTTCCTCGTAGTAGTAATGATGGCTTTGTTGAAGGTATCGAGAATGAAATAATCTCCTGACAAGTCAATCTTGTAGGCACTGACATTCCACAATACATATTGATAGAATAAACATGCATCCTCTTTTGACACATCCTGACCTGGAGCGGAATATAGCCTTGTAACATTCCACATTGTAACAAAATTGTATATTGTAACATTCCACATTGTAAATCAAGCTTTCAAGTATGAAACCTTCTTCTTTCGCATCTCTTACTCAGCAAAATGTACCTGATAAACAATTATATGAGGAAAAATTAACTTTGGGATGAAATTTGTGAAATTTTGCATCACTCCTACTAGTAACCACTCAGGAGGGAATTCTTCTTCACTAGTTCTCATTGAAGAATTTTCTTCCCCATTAATTTCCTAAAATAATTTTAAAAGCTGTGGTTCGTCCCTCTTGTTTGGACATTTATGGTGGGCACACTACTTAACTAAATCTAATATTTGAATAACTTTATATAATCTTTCAGAAATAACTCAAAATCTTCTCATCTTTGACGAGTTGGACCTCTCTTAGTAGGGGCAACTCAAGAGGTATGGATATATATCTAAAAAGTTTGAGATCTTATTTGAAGTTGCCCTGTGTTCATATATTAGATCCTCAAACTCACAGCCCTTTAGGATATCCACTGTCAATCCCGTTGATGCTCCTCCGAACGCCTGTAGAAATATAGTTCAAGGCACCATAACCTTATATTCTGCATAAATGCCTATTACATCATACTCATTACCTTTTAGAACAGCTACTGTCATCTTATTTGGAATCTCTTTTCTGGGTTCAACTGGAATCGTTCGCATTTCTTTCTCGTTGGCCGACAACTGGTACTCTTTTGTGTCATCTCTCTTTTTCATGTCTACTGTGTATTTTTCTTTTCTTCAATTGCTTCCCGATCAGTGAATGAGATTGTTCTTCTCATTGTACAATTTGATTCAATATGCCCAAATTAGTGACACTTGAAACACTTCCTGATAGGGATAGATTCAGGAATGCTGGTTGGTACCACCTGTTTTCCACTCAAAACTAGTTCCTTCTCAGGCAGGATCGGCTTGGATTTTTCTCTGTGTACTTTGGCCGTAAAATCCTGTGGTTGAACCTTGCCTGTAATATGTGGTGGTTCTCGGTGATGTGGTATTTATACTTTTGAAAATGGGGTTTGAACATCTGGTATATGGCGAATTGGTAAGTATTGGTGCCGCATCTTCCATTTTATTACAGACAAAATAGTGATCTTATGTTTTCCTTCACGTTTGCATAGGTATTTCAAATTTTGCCGCCAAAATATTGCGTTATTCTTTAACTTGTTGGTGACTAGTTTTGTCATGTCATCCAGTCGGACGTTTTGACACTTAAAGACATTCCAAGGTCCAGAGCCACTCGATAAACTCGTTTGGATTCATGTGACGTCAAAAAATGGTAAATTTATCTTTATGTTGAAACTCTGACTTCTTGGATATTTCATTTTAAGTCTTCAAGGTAAAGGTTCTTAATCTATGGAATCTGCATCGTGGAAGGGATTCATGGTCTGTTTGGGGCAGTTGCAGCTTATTCAGCTTATTCAGATAAGCTGATCCAGATGAGCTGTTGATCAACAGTTGATCCGGATGAGCTGACTGACTATTTGATTTGTGTGTTTGAAAAACAATTGATTTGTAACTGTTTCTGGACAAATGATTATTCTGCTCTTGTGTAGTTGTGCTGTTTGTAATAAACTGTCATGGTTATATATTTGATAATTAAAAAAAAAACCACTTCATAATAGTACAAAAATAATATAAAAATCTAAAAATAAAATAAATAATAAAACAAATCTTGTCACCAAATTCACATGAAGAAAATCAATGCTAATATAAATATGCCTTAATTTTCTAATAATAGCAAAAATGTCAACTAGCTAGGAAGAAATGCCACACTGGAATCCAAAATTCTAATATCCACATTTGGAAGGATGGCGTGAACAGGTTTATCTTCCCCGATGGTTTCTGGTAGGACCGGAGCAGAAGGATGAGAAAGATGAGAGTATCGCTGGTCTTTGTATGTCGTGATCCCATGGCGGCCTTCCCTATAGCTCTAATCTCAACTATATTGCAAGGTTTCATTCACAAAGACATTGGTTTTGGGCGAAACCAGGAGATCGGGAGTGATGTAGATGAGGCTTTGGCCTGCAATGACGAGCGAGGCAATGTGCGACAAGTGGCGAGCAAGCATATCCTTCGATCTTATTCTCCTCTGCAACTCTGCTCTCTGGGATGGGATGAGGGCAGATGAAGCCAAGAGGGTAGACCCGTAAAATATTTCACAGGTACGTGGGCCGCGAGGTCAAACCCGCGATCACATTTGATAAAGTTTTTCACAAATTATTGCAAAACACACCCCACATGCCCAAATCAAATGCCTCCGCCTGTGTTTTTAAAATGCACCGCAACAAATAAGTTGTACCAAATAAACCCTCACTTCATTTATTTGATCTAACAAGTCGCTGTTATGGTTACAAGTGATTCATTCGGATTGCCTTCCCTGGAAGGTGATAAGCATCGGTTGTCGTTGCTGGATTTCGTTGTCATGACTCTTCCCAAGGCTTAAAATTAATCAAGGTGAGAACAAACGGTCAGACAGTGAAACTTAAAATTTTTTATATTCATTTTTCTATAACATTTAAATTAATAAAAGCATCATTAAAGAAAGTAAATTAAATCAGTACAATTAAATTTACTTTATTACTGATTATTCGTATCTTCTATAAACATTTTTTTGTATATCACACATATTTTAATCACTTAGTTAAATATTAAATGTTAGTTTAAAATAACAGTGAAATAAGAAAAGCCAGTGAATCTTCACACTCTTAAACTACAATATCATAATAAAAATAAAACAATATACATGTCATTTAAGCTTTAATAAAAATCAGTTTAAAATATGTAGTAGTTTATGAATATAATCACTCACGATATTTCATAATATTTAAGGTGTTTTACTATATCACTAATATGTCACTATCATTTCTTATTTATATAATCATCATAGGATCATCGTCTAAAATTTTTACAAGTTAAGATACTTTAATATCAATAATTTTTTCTATTTACGTGCACATGTACCTTAGCGTTCGCCACTAGTACAATAAAGATGTGACTCCATCATAGTTAAACATACACATAAGATCAATCTATGCAATTCATATCATTCATAATTTCCTATCACTCAATATGTAATATTTATTACTCTAATGCATAAAACATTTTATAATGTGAGGCTATAAGTATTCATATTAATATAACCGATAAAAATTAAGAATAGAAGAATCAAATTTATTAATGAAGCATGAATAATTATTTATACAATTGGTTTAGAAGGGATATAAAAATGATATTATAATTTAAGAGTAGTAGTACCCACATCGGTAACGATGATATTTGTTTTTGGATTTGTCTTGATCTAGACTCTTCTAAAATTGATACCAATAATAAACATGGTATTCATATTACTAAAATTTAATTAATTTATTTTGTTTTCATTAACTATTAACTTAAAACTATTCAAATAGTCATCTTTTTACTTTATGTAATCCTAATTAATTTTATTTTGCTATTAAAAGAACCCAAGGGCTAATATATTAAAAAGGAAAGGTACAAATAGGTTGGATGAGAGGGCCCAACTAATGACACCCTAGCCACTTGGTATACAACACACACTAAGTTCCCAAAAAAGAAAAATGCATTTATACCCAAAAATCAAGATTAAAACGTAGACGTGTAACCTCTACGCCAAAAATTCTGCCAAACACTCGTAGAATCACATATCTTGAGAGCGTCCCAATTTAGGCTTACCTCTGCTTCGGGTTCTAGGAAGGGAGCCAACTAACAAATGGCTAAGTTTGCTTCCATTACCCGAAACAACCAATGTATCATTCATTAGGTTCTTGAGTTCTAGTAGGCTATTATATATATATAT
>NW_018164444.1:27529167-27555690 GCF_001263595.1 Phalaenopsis equestris | reverse complement strand
ATATATATATATATAACTTAGTTTAAAATCTAATACTCACACTAATTCTTTAAGTCGCTTGCTATAACCCGCACGGACATAGGTTCCCCTCCTTCCTCTTCCATTGCTTTGACCTTGCGCAGGAGACCACAATCGTACTTGGGTTCAATTTCCCACAGGGTCGCTCCCGCCCCCTCAACGGCGATTTATCCTTTGGCTTCAATCTCATGCATCACGTCCTCGTTGAGCCTTAGCATCCCGCCTCCGCTGTTCAATGATCACATACATCACCGTCCGTCGATGTCGTCGCCTTCGGCTACGGGAAGCTTTTGCTTGTGCTTGTCAATCCTCTATTTTCATACGCATTGATCGACCCCCAGGTAAGTTGTTCTTATTCAGAGTCGGCGTCTCATGTGAAGCCTCTCGATCTTACCCTGCAATCCTTCATAAGCGTTGATTTATGGAGTGAATCACCCCTTAGCATTCCCAACTACTCACGTTTGTCTTCCACTCTTCAATTCTCTACTTTTCTCTGGAAAGGAGGCGTTATAACCTTACTCACTTTTAAAAAATTTTCATCCTTAAAATTATAAACAAACCACAAGTCATCTCTCATTAAGCAGTTGTAAATTTCATGAGTAAAACTAGAGGGTTATTCATTAAGACGAAAAGTGGTCACTGTAAAGCAATTACCTGATACAAGGAGACTCAGTTAGACTCCCCTCATTAGTTGATACATGATAACAAAATTAGGATTACAACACAATTAAAATGAGAACAAAAATGACTCAAAGTTATTGAAGCCAAAAAATACGTTAGGAAAACACCCTTATATGTAAAAGAATGTCGAACTCATCAGATCCTATCAACATCAACATTAAATTCTTCAGGCTCACTATGCATAAGAGAATAAACTCGAGGCCGAACATGTTGTCTTGGTTGAACTTGAGTAGGAACCGAAGCTATAGGCTCTATCATTCTCTGCCCACCTGCAGTATTCTGTGAATGAGCTCCATTTGATCTCTACTATTCAGTGCTTTCCTGGTCAGATGATAGCAATATCTTGCTATATGATCAGGTTGATGACAATAGTAATATGTGTTAGAGCCCATCAAACATTCACTCTTTTGTTGTCTATCACATTTGGCACAAGGCATTACAGTACTCTGTGTCACATCTCTACTAAATCCACCCGAATTCAACTTAGACTTCTTCCCATTGTATCCCTATGATTGATCCACATGCCCTTCTTCATCAATATTATTTCTTTTGTGCATCTCCTCACACTTCTGACTAAGCTGATAATTGATCTTCATTCTTTTATCTCATTTCACTAATGCTGAGTATTCATCGATTCCCAAAGGCCAATGACTATCAGATCTAATTCTTTAATCGTGGAAGGATTCTGTAGCACTTTTCTTTTGTAGTTGTGATCAGCTATGACACATACCTTGTCAGGGCAGACCAATATGATAAATTTGTTCTGCATTTGTCTTCGAGTGGATAGGGGTAAAAACCACTTTGAATTGCTCTACGAACCCCTCCCAACTTACCATCATGTTGGGCATGTCCCCTAGTTTGTCCTGATACTGCTTGCACCACCACCTTTCAGCTTCTCCATCCAATACAAATGTTGCTAATGACATTCTTCTTTTATTCGGACAAACAATACTATCTAATATCTTCTTAATTCATATCAGCCAATTCTCTGCTTCAATCGAATTTTAAGTCCTTAAACAATGGTGGACATGGATCTTGAAATATTTTTAAGTACTTATCCACAACAACTATCTCATTCCCAATAATATGTGGTATGGACTCCTTAGTCAATCATGTCATTATCACCATCATTTGGGTCAGGACATTCATGTTCACATTTACAATAGGCTATGCTTTTTCTATCAGACTTTATTCTTTTATAATTTTGGTTGTATCATTTTGCATAAATGAATATAATTATTATTTTGAGTTAACTTAAATTTTTAATTTTATTGATATTAATTTTTTTTATAATTATAGTATTGACTCTTTCATCAGTACTGTATTATTTAATCTTAAATCCTCTTATACCGCTTTTGTCACGACTCGACTAGAGGCTTGAAATTAACCAAGATAGGAACAAACGATCTGACGGTGAAAATTAAAATTTTTTATATTCATTTTTCTATAAATAATATTTAAATTAATGAAATAGTCACTAAAGAAAATAAATTTAAGCAGTATAATTAAATTTATCTAATTTCTGATTGTTCACGTCTTCTATAAATATTTTCTCATCCAACGCTTATCTTTTAATCACTTAATTAAACATAAAATGTTAGCTTAAAATAATAGTGAGCTAATAAAAGTATGTGAATATTCACACTCTTATACTATAACATCACAATGAAAATGAAAATAATGTGCGGCAGTTAAGCTTTTTTTAAAAAAATTATTGTAAAACATTTAATAGTTGATGAATATTGTCACTCACGATATTTCGTAATATTCAAAATGTTTTACTATATCAATGACATGTTAATATTATCTTATATATGTACAACCGTCATAGATGCATCATCTAAAATTTGTATCAGTGAAAATGTTTCAATAATAATTTTTTTTTTCATTTACGTGTACGTGTCTTAACATTTTCCCTGTTAATATCTTAAATGAGTGATTTCATCATATTCAAACATATATATATAATCAATCTAATATTATTCATAGTTTTCTATCACTCATTATGCAATATTTGACTATAATGCATAAACTATTTAATAATATGAGACTACAAGTATTCATAATGAAATGACTGATAAAATTTAAGAATTGATGAATCAATTTTATTATTCAAGCATGAATAATAATTCATACAAGTGGTTCAGAAGAGATACAAAAATGATATTATAATTTAAGAGTAGTGCTCACCTTGATAACAATTTTTTTTTTCCTTTTAGTTGCTTTGATCTTGATTCTTCTAAAATTGATGTCTATAATAAATATGGGTATTCATATTACTAAAATTTATTTATTTGTTTTATTTTAATTAACTATTAACTTTATATTATTTAAGTATTAATACTCATTGTTTTATTTATGTAACCCTCATTAATTTTTTTTTACTATTCAATATATATATATATATTTTTTGTTAATTAAATTATAATATAAACCTTAATTTACCTTATCGGAGTTTGCTCGGATCAATCTCCCTCATTTAATTCGTGCACTTCTACTTTTGCTCCCATTCAAGTCGAAATTTTGTACCATGAGCCCTAATTCAATAAAATTTTCTGTTAACATTAATTAATAACACACACTCACAATTTATATATATATATATATATATATATATATATATATATAAAGACAATCTTGTCTCCCATGCTCGACTCTGTTAGGGTTTCGACCCATGTCGAGCCCTAGCAACCCTTATCGCATAAGATCTTCTCCGGTGTCATCTCTCCGTCCTCTCCGTCGTCGTCGGCTTGCGCTGCTTCGAAGTCGACTGCGGCTCGCGTTTGCGACATTCAAAACCAACATAGTCGTATCTGTTCGATTTCGCGAATTCACATCTCACGGAAGGCGAGAAGGGGTCGCGTGCTCGTCTTCCTCCTTCGTCTTCTTCTCGACTCAGCTTGACAACACCGAGTGTTTGGTCTCATCGGTTCCTGACCGTCTCCGGCTCGTCATTCTTGCGATTTGACCGACTTGGCAGGGCTTCTAATTATTGTGATGGAGTTTCCTTCTTCTTCGGTTGAACTTGACAAATTCTCAGGTGGAGACGACGGTTGTCTTTCTCTTAAGTTATAAGGAATATCATGATGGTACAAGTGACTGCTCATTTATTAAGAATACAAGCAGGAAAATTGGGAAAACATCATTCTTTTTCTCGAAGTTAAAAATTTCAACAATGATTGACAAATTCAAGTTTGCTCTTATTGAAAAATTTCAGTGGGGGCACCCACCTACAGAAGTTATCAGGAAAAGTTTTAATGAGCTCAAATTAGCAGGAAAGTAGAAAGTGAGGCTCATGAATGAGAGACATGTATTGATTCAATTAACCGTGACTGAAAACTACACTCTGATTTTCTCCAAAAAGTACCTCAGCATTGCTGGTAAATCAATGAAGCTACTCAAGTGGTCTCCTGATTTTGACTCTAATCATGAACCTCCTACTGTACCTGTATGGTTCAGTCTACTAGATCTCAAGCTGCATTTTTATCATTATCAGGTTCTTTACTCTATTGGGGTCATACTTGGGGACCCTATAAAACTAGATCTACCGACTTTCAACCCAACCAGATCTTCTGTGGCCATAATACTTCTAGAAAGAGATTACTTTACTTGATGTTACTGAAATCTGGTTGGGCACAACTCATAATGGATATTGACAACAAATCGTCATGAAGCATAGACCGCCTTACTATTCTCATTGTAAGATGTTTGGGCATACACTTGATAAATGTCATAAGTTTCATCATAATTTGAAATTTAAAAATCAAGTGAATAATGATGGATCTAATCCCACTACTCTAGAAATATTTGTTCTATCTGGAGAGAAAGCTACCACATGACAGATTTTGGATATTGCTAAAGATCAACCACTTACCATCACTGCTGAGAATGTGCAAACCAATCCTCTACCTAACATCGCAGTTTCTGATGAAGAACATAATACTACAAGTACAGATCTAAAAGTGTTTATACCACTCACTGTTATTGAAGAAGACTCACTTACATGCCAATACACACGAGAGTGCTTCTTTAATTCAACCAAAGATCAGCTGGTACAACAAACAGTTATTTCTAATGTTCAACATCCTGCACATGTCCGATACACTTTAGACCAATCCACTGATTAGGCGGGTCAATCTTCGGATGAGGAATGACAGGTCTATTCCAGTAGGAAGAAAAAGACTGGAGGCCGACTCGAGCTTGAAAACTTATTGGATGATACTTTGGTCGCTACTGACAATGACACTTATCTTACCAATTTATTAGCTGACTCCTTTCCTAAAACTAGAGGTAGAGGAAAAACAAAATAGAGTGTCGATCTCTAGCTACCTGTACTACATTTTTTTGGCATTTTTTGTTTTTTTTTCTTTAGGTCTCTTGTAATTTTCTGTGTTTTATCTTTTTTTGGAACCATTTGTATGTGGTGGTTATCGTGGGGGAAGGGTGTCATTTTTGGGCCCTTTCACACAATCTATATGTATCCTTATTTCATTTTAATATATTAGCTTTTGAGCTTTCTCAAAAAAAAAAAAAAAGTATATATTTTTAAAATCTAGCACTCAGCCTAATTCTCTAGGTCGCTTGCCATATCCCTCACAGGCGTAGCTTCCCCTCCTTTCTCTTCCACTACTTTGACCTTGCGCAGGAGACCGCAATCGTATTCGGGTTCATTTTTCCCATATTGTTGCTCCCGCCTCCTCGACAACGATTCTTTCTTTGGCTTCAATCGCATGCTTCATTGCCCTCGTTGAGCCCGAGCATCTCGCTTCCTCTGTTCGACGATCGACCTCAGAGGAGTCGTTCTGCAAAACCTCTGATCTTGCCTCTACTAACCTTCATACGCGTCAATTTATAGAGGGAATCTCCACTTTTGGCTCCTGACAGCTCATTTCGTTTTTCAATCTTCGACTCCCTCATTTTCCCTTGAAAGGAGGTGTGATGTTCCCATGTCATATCCTTGATAGAAATCTACTAGGCACCGCTTTGTGGATTTCTCATAAAAGGCAGTGTGTTTTTTCCCCTCGATATGACTTCTGGTTATTGTCCCCCTCGGTGACATGGATAGGATTTGGGTTTAAGGGAATAGAAGCGCGTGTTTGAGGATAATAAAGAAAATTTTTGGAGTGGAGATGCTTATGAAGGCAAGAAACTATAGGGTATGACTCGGGTTTGGCTAGTTCTGATACCAAATGATATCAGAGTTAACTCAAACCACAATAGGCAAACAAATAATATTACTATTAAAGCCATTAGGCAATTATAACTTACTTAAAAGGAAAATAATAACAAACTCAACAATCCAACACAAATTAGGGTGGATCTCGGGTTGGTGGTGGTGATTGTTGAGGGGTGGAAGGTTGTTGGCAAGTTGAAAACAACAAGATAACAATTTTTCTAGGTTCCAGACAGTAAGTACGCAGCAGTTATCGACGTTGCATGTCTGTCCGGGATAATGGCAGCAAAGGGGGAGGGCTAGAGCAGC
This sequence comes from Phalaenopsis equestris, assembly GCF_001263595.1. NCBI lineage: Eukaryota > Viridiplantae > Streptophyta > Magnoliopsida > Asparagales > Orchidaceae > Phalaenopsis > Phalaenopsis equestris. Next base: position 27,549,509 of record NW_018164444.1, on the reverse strand, counting down.
AGTGGTAGCGAAGACGAAGAGCTAGGATCGCAGCGGGTATGGAGGACTGGAACAACGATGGCAGCATGTGGGAGAGGTTGGGACAATGGCTAGGTGGCGGCGAAGTGATTCGGAATGGATGGAACAGTAGCCATGGCTGCAGAGGGGCGCTTATCATAGCCGGAACAGCAGCGGGGTGGCAAGGGAACTTGATATGAGCTGCTGGAACAGTAGCCACGGATGGGGAAGGTTGCTGGAAAACACAAACTGCAGAAAACGGTCAAAAGAGGTTGTTCCGTGCGGCTACAACAGGGAAAGGGCAATCAAGAGGATGTGAGAGGATGCGGAAGGGGATGTGGGAAGGTAATCACCACCTCGAGAGAGATATAGAGCTGACACCACCAATTCCTTAGGATATAGTCATCGAAGGGAGAAACGGATACCGGCGGTTGTGATACACAAACTCACACCAAAAACTGAATACCTAAAAATATGAATCACTATTAGCCATAGATAATTAGGATTGGATCCCCCTATGGAAAGGAGGCTCCAATCCGTAGAGAGCTGATTGACGCTTTTGAGTCTGGAGCGGTTCGATGCAGATGCAGGACATCGCGGGAGAAGCCCGCGGCTCCCGCTACACCACGGCCGTGGTGTTATTCATGCGCCCACATCGCCTACCAAATATATCTACCCTAAATTAGGGCAGTAAATAATTGGAAATACTAATCAAGAGTTTCTTAAGTTAACACCTCTCAAATCTTCCTTATTTTGGTATCTAGTGGCCAGCCCACATGTTGAACAAAGAGAGAAAACTAGATCATCTTAGATTTCCACAATAATGATTAACATATCATATGGACAAGCTGCACATTATTAATTTTGGGTGGTGGGTAACATGGTATTCAGTGTTTGGTGGTCTTGAGAGTCCCCCTTTGTAATGCTGCTGGCAATGTAGCCAAATGTGTAAACATGGGGCCTTTACATACATACAACCCAATTCTTATGTATTTACATTTCTAACACCTAAATTTTACTTTTTAACATTTATACCTCACAATTCTTTCACATTGGATATAATATCACTATTTTAACTTTTAAAAAGTGAAGTACACCTTTTCGTGCATAGATAAGGTGGCATAAATTTAAAAAATGGAAACTTAGGTGCTAGATATGTAAATACATAAGAATTGAGTGGCATATATGCATTTCTGATTTTCTTCCTAAAAATATTAAGCAGACAATTGGTTTTAACGTACAACTTATAGATTCATTGATGTAAATGCTGATTTTATGAAATTATTGTGAGCTATTCGTTTCTCTTACAGTCCAATGTGGTGATTGTGTCAGACAGTTCAGGAGATGCAGATGTTGTCAACCAGTGAACTGAGCATCAAATGGCTATTAAAAGGAAGGCCTAAGAATCCTTTATTTGCAGCTCTTGGGGGAGATTTGGTTCTCTATATAAATTCAAGATTTACATTGAACCAAATAAGTGGTCAAGTGATCGAGCATGATGAATTTTGGGATTTGTCTGCATCGTCAGTGGTCGGTCGGAGTTACTTTTGGATTTCGAGGAGGCTTTTCTCTACCATTGAAGCAGGGAAAGATACAATTGATGCTGTTAAGAGCATGTCGGCTGGAATCTCTTCAGAAAAGGAGAACAGTTTTCCAGACTTATCTGGGGACCCAACAAAGGTTGGCTTTTTCTTTTGCTTTCAAGTTTTCCAAATCATTGTTTTATTTGATGAGCTCTTTGATGCACCGCCATGTTATAATCGGGGCATTTACATAACTTCCACTCAATTCATATGTATTTACATATATGTATATAGCACCTAAATTATACATTTTACTTCCATGCCACTCAAATATTTCCTATCACATAAAAAATACTACCATTTTAATTTTTAAAATGTGAAATACTCCTTTTCATGCATAGGTAGGGTGGCATGTATGCAAAAGTTGCAGCTTAGATGTTAGTATGTAAATACATAGGATTTGAGTGGTAAGTATGTAGAGTGCGCACCACTCAATGCCTGTGTATTTATAAATCTAACACCTAAACATTATTCTGTTTTATATATACCACCATATCTATGCATAAAAAGTTGTATTTTACCTTTTTAATTTTAAAGTAGTGGTTATTTTATTGTGATTTGAAAGATTTTTCTGGTATAAATGTAAAAAAGTAAATTTTAGGTGTTAGATATGTAATTACATAGGAATTGCCCAAACATAATTGATTGAAAAATGTCGCACATTCCTATGGAAGAGTTGGATGTCAATTAGAGGCTTTTAATTTTAAGAATGACAATTAAAAAAGCCAATTGCTTCTAGTTTTTCTTAAGTTTCTAATGTTGAATTAACTTGTTCTAAAGAGATTTTTACGTACCAACTAGGGCTGTCAAAAAAGCTTTTTGTTCGCGAACAACTCGTGTTCGGCTCGTTAAGTAGCTCGGGTTCGGCTCGTTCGTTAAGTAAACGAGTCGAACACGAACAAGTATTTAAAGCTCGAATTATAAATGAGCCGAACACGAACAACTATTTGTTCGCTCGTGTTCGACTCGTTTTAGCTCGAAATTAAAAAAATTTTTTATATAATAATATATTATATTATTTATATAATATATATTATATAAATATACAATATCTATATTAGTATATTACTAATGTAGTATATTAATATATATATTATATTTAATTTTTTCGAGCCAATTTCGAGCTGAACACGAGCCGAACACGAACACGAATATTTAAATCGAGCCTAACACGAACACACTGTTCACGAGCCAATTTCGAGCACGAGCCCAGCCTGAGCTCGCTCATGCTCGGCTCGTTTACAACCCTAGTACCAACCATCTAAAATATTGAATATAACATTTTAATCACCTAAACTTTAAATATAATATTTTAATCATTTTTTTATTACAACCACCCTCCTTTACACACTAGTGAAAGCTGTTAGTGAAAATTTTGGGTGATTAAAATCTTATATTTAAAGTTTGGGTGGTTAAAATATCAAATTCAATATATTGGGTTATAAATAAAGACGTGTTATTTTTGTTGATGTTCCAGTTTTTTCAAAGGGACGATGGGTTACAAAGAGATGCTTATCAGATTGCTTTGGTATTAGCTGTCTTCTATTTTATTGTGCAGTTTCTTAGGGCAACTCTTTGACAGAATATCTCATCTTACTTTTGTCTTTAGGCCCTCTCAACTCTGCATATTGCACCATGTAAAATCACAATGTATTGAAGCTGTTTCATTATATTTTTTTTTTCTTGTAAAGGTTGGCACTATGTCTTAGCCATGAATCGAGTAAATTTGTAGAGAATTATTCATAAGTTTTGTATGTTTATATTCATTTATATTTATTTGTTTCGGAGCATTTACATACATGCCACCCAATTTCTATGTATTTACATGTATAATGCCTAAAGTTTACTTTTTTGTTTTTTTTTTCATTTTACACCACCTAATTCTTTCATATCATATAAAGCATGCATCTATTTTAATTTTTAAAAAGTGAAATACACTTTTTCATGCATAGGTAGGGTGGCAAGCGCGTAAAAATTTAAGTTTAGGTGGTAGATATGCAAATACATTCGAATTAAGTGGTATGTATGTAAATCTTCCAAGGCTTTTCTTTTACATTACCTGTGTGAGCTACTCTATTGCTGTTGGCATTGATTCCTGCTAAGAAGAGCTATGTTGTTTGTAGTGGTATTTGAAAGTGGTTGAAGTTTAGAGTTTTTTGGACTAAGTTGTACTGCATTATGTTTATTTTATATGAAATTGTGTTGCTAGCTTAGTTCTTGTCTAGATGATTGATTGTCAGAACAAAATATTTTAATTTCAAGAATTTAACATTGCCTATATTTTTGTTTGGTTTAATGGAAATTGTATTATAGCTTATTTTTTATTAAAAGTAAATAAATAAACTAAATGAGTTTGAACATAAATTTGTTACTGAAAGGCGAATTTTCTCGTCCTATGTATGGATGGTTATTTTATAATAACTACAGTATATATTTGTGTTGCATATTGTGATTTTTTGGTTAGCAGAGTTTGTAAGAATTTTGAGATCAGGGGTTTGATTTCACTTATGTGCAAAATGAAATTCTTAGACGTATAAGGTTGAAAAATAGTCTCTGGCCAATCTTTTTTTTTTAATATGTATATATATATAAAATAAAATAATGTGTTTTATTTTGAAACATTAATATAAAAGTCGGTAGTTATTGTTTTTGTTTATTCATTAAATACTCAACATTTAAATTAGATCAATTACTTAAAAAATTAGAAAGAAAATTACTCTAAACTAACTTTTGTATGGTTGAAAGAGAATTTATAAGAATTAAAAAAGTTTGGTGATTTACCATTAGAGTAGATATATGTGATTTATTAACACAAGTTAAGTGTTGTTTTATAACAAATTCAAGTGAAATTTAATTATGGATGGGATGATAATCTCGTGGTGGAGTATTTTCTTATGTGCCTCAAAAAAAAAAAGAAAAAAAGAGAAAAATTTATCGTAAATTATGCTAAACAATAAAAGTTGACACTTTTTCAAGAAGCTGCCGTAAAGTTGCTTCTTGGAAAAGCAGTTTTTCAGGAGCTTTGATGAACAAACATTGAATGTAAGATTTCCTACTTATTGAAATTTTCTCTTGCCATCACTTCTCTGGTGTATCAACTGTTTTTCTAATAGGATCAATCCTAAACCAGTAGCCCCTCTCTTTAGCTCCTACAACTTCTTATCCTTCTTAAGTTGATCATATTTGTTATTCAGTTGAGTTTTGTCGTACACCCTACCATTTTTTTTCTTGAAAGTGTTATATTTCACCAACCTTCTTTATTAAAATGTGTGGTTGTTCTATTACATTTTTTTCTACCTCCCTCAAGCATAAATCACAAAAATATCATCTTCATATTCGTATCCCAAATATCAGTTATCCCACACTCTTTTTACTTACCCATCCGATATCTAAGAAAAAAAAAAGAAATGAATCAATATTATTTGACATATAAAACAACAATACAATAAGAGAAAACAAAATCTAAAAGGAACTAAAAGAATCTGCTCTAGAAAACCTATAGGACAACAAACGAGAAAAGGAACTAAAAGAAAAATGCAATCAAGAACACTAAGATTATGTGGTTCGGTCCAAAATACTTACATTCACGGGAGGGAATCAAGAAACAAATTCACTAAGACAATCATAACGATTACACCGCTCATTCCCAGAGATGAATCATGTTTCCAAACTCTCTTTCGATCTTCCACTCGGTACAAGCTTTCTCGGTTCCTCTCTTTGATCTCAGATTTTCACCCCTTAACTCTCTCAATTCACATACATCATTATATATATATAGAAAATGACTCTTCTCACGTTGACCGATTCAACACCTGTCATAGCCAAATGACCGTTATCTCCTTTAGCTATTGAAACCTCCTTATAAGCTGCGACATTGTCTTAGTTCACATAACTAAGAGTCATCATAACAACCTTAGAATTAAAGCGAGAGTGTGATAGTATTCCTATGCGAAACAGATTGGGCACGACAAAGGTGAAGCTGGAGAAATATATTGTTGGTCGGTAATCAGGGTTTAGGGCTGGTGGAGAAGAAGACTACAAGTGTTTAGCTGGGATTGTAGAGCTGTAGTTCTTACCATAACTTTATATGTTTATTGAACAATTTAAATTCAAGATTTAAGGTAAAATTGAGAAGAAAATCGAGGGAAAAAAATATGATTTACAGAATTCAGATTTAGGGTCCGTTTGGGAGCCCATTTTTTCTGCTTCTTGATCTTGAAACGGGAAAAATTAGTTTGGGAGTCTTCTTGGCATCAATTTTTTATGTCATTCATGTTTGAAGTCTGTTTTTTGTGTCATGGGGCTATATCTTAGTGATACATATGTTCCTGTGATGCAGACCACCAAAAAATACACTTCGCGCGCGAATTAGACTCAAGCTGACTCGATCATCAATGAATTTATCCAGATTATCTGAAACGGGATGCGTGAGCACATCTGAAACGTCGATTTTGCCCATGACAGACACATATTATGAGTGTTTTATGTGTGGGCCAAATAACACGTGAATCGAGACATTTTAAAATTTTAAAAATATAATAATAGTAATAATAATATTCAAAAAAATAGAGATGAAAAAGAACTCACAGCAAACGCAAGGGATAGCCCTCCCCATTTCACGCAAAGCCGGCCCTAGCCACTCCTCCCTAGCCCGCGCGACCGCACCCCGAGCCCGCCGCCGGCGACGTTGCCGGCCTTTTCTCCCGAACCGGCGCCGCATCGCCTCCTACCCGCCGGACCGAAACCATCAAGCCGCCTCTTGGCCAGGATCCACCCCGGCAATCCCACCGGCGATCCCGCGCCGGCATCCCTGATGCCAACTCCCACCTCCCTTCCTCCCTCACGCTGGAAGCCCCTCAGTCCAGCGGACTCCCTCACGCGAAGCTGCCATCCTTCTCGGTTTTTGAGGGCAAAGCTGCGAAAACAGCTTCCCGGGGATCCTCTCTCTCTCTGCCATCCTCCTCGGTTTTTTTCTTAATTTTCTTCTCAATTTTGTTTTAAATCTTGAATTTAAACTGTTCAATAAATAAATAAAGTTATTGGAAGAATCTGCAGCTCTACAATCCCAGCTAAATGCTTGTGGTCTTCTTCTCCGCCAGCCCTAAACCCTAATTTTACAGACCAACAATGCATTTCTCGCGCCCAATCTGTTCGGCGTAAGTATACCATCACACTCTCGCTTTAATTCTAGGGTTTTCACTCATAGAACTTTTTACATCTTTTTTCCCCTAATCCCGCATCTCATGCTCCGCTATCCGCCGCCATTCAATCTTCTGATTAATCTGCGCTCTCAAATAATTCGGATTTCATCTAAAAACATCTCTTCGATATGGAATCTATTACTTCCACATTCTAGTACTAGAGAGATAACATCTCCTGGATCGTCTTCCTCATCAACCCATTATAAAAGTACAGTAAATTTGCCCTTTTATCTCTTTTCAGTCAAGAACTTATGTTCATCATCTTCTCATTCTAATCCCCGCATTTTCTCGAATAATGTTTGTGAAAATGCATCAGTTTCCATATCAGATCAGGTTTATGAAACCATTATCTCTAATTATACCTGCGATCAAAGCTTGGAGAGCCGCCTTGATGCCCTCAGTCTGGAACTCACCACTGAGCTCGTAAACCAGGTTATACACAAGCTTCGTTATGAAGAAAAACTAGCTTTCAGGTTCTTCACCTGGGCCGGGCATCAGGATGGGTACACTCACGATCCCCAAACCTTCAACGACATGATTGAGATCTTATCGAGCACAGCGTTTAAAGCGAAGCAATTTGGTGTAATCTGTGACATTTTGGACTATATGAAGCGGAAGAAAAAGAATTCAGTTCCAGTTGATGCTCTGATCTCAATCTTGAAGACATATAGCGTGAAGAAGCTAACACACATTGACAAGTTCGCTAGAAAGAAGAGACTCAAACCAAAGATTCAGCCAGAACTCCATTCCTTAAACCTCTTGCTTGATTCACTCTGCAAATGCAGCATGGTCATCGAAGCCGAATCAATCTTCCTTCGACTAAACCATAAGATCATCCCCACCGCTGAAACTTACAATATTCTGTTCTTCGGGTGGTGCAGAGTTCGAGATCCCAACAAAGCCATGAAGATTCTCTCACAAATGATCGACAAAGGTCATAATCCTGAAAGCTTTACATACAATGCCGCAATCACCTCCTTCTGCAGCTCCGGTATGATCAACGAGGCGAGGGAGCTGTTCGAGTTCATGAGAACCAAAGGTTCGACGATATCATCGCCGACGGCCAAGACTTACTCCGTCATGATCATCGCCCTTGCAAAGTACGATATGATGGATGAATGCTTCAATCTTCTAAGCGAGATGAGAGGCTCCGGTTGTCTTCCCGACGTGTCGACATACACTGATTTGATCGAAGGAATGTGTCTCGCCGGAAAGATCGAAGCTTGTTATAAGATATTGGAGGAGATGGGTGAGAAAGGTTACCCACCCGACATTCTTACTTATAATTGTTTTCTGAAGGTGTTGTGCGCCATGAAGAAGCATGAGGAAGCAATGGAGCTGTGTGAGAAGATGATGGATGGAGGGTGCGAGCCGAGTGTTCATACTTACAGTATGTTGATAGCATTGTTCTTTGAGATTGGGGATTCAGAGCGGGCTTTGGGAATGTGGCATGAAATGGAGGAAAGAGGGTGCTCGCGCACTGTGGATTGTTATGGGGTGATGATTGATGGATTGTTTGGTTGTGGGAGAGCGGAAGAAGCGTGCTTTCTTGTGGAAGAGGTGATTGATCGAGGGATGAAGCTGCCGTATAAGAAATTTGATTCTTTGATGTCGAGGTTGTCGGAGATTGGAAATCTGCAGGCGATTCATCGTCTTTCGGAGCATATGAGGAGGTTTTACAGTGTGGCAATGGCTAGACGTTTTGCGATGAGGGAGAAGAAGAAAAGCATGAGCTTGAGGAGGACATGAGTTGTGCAATATGTGATGATTGACTAACCCGGTTCAGGAAAAGATATTGCTTCCCGTACAACACTGATGCGATACCTCCCGGACGTAGCGGAGAAAAAAAAAAAATTATCATCGGTGTATCGCATCAGTTATTCGGACGTAACTTGCGTCTGGACTAATGCAATATTTTTCCTCGATTTAAGCATGCTGGTTCTTATTAGCTTGCTCGGATGAGCTTTTGCGTGCGAGAAAATATTACTTTCAGTTATATATAGCAGTGTCAATGTGCTTTCCTAATTTGGTATGCAAGTATCATTGTTATTTTGAAGTAATTTAGGTTTTTGCTTATGACCTTGCATTCATCTGGACTTTATGTACAATAATTTTGTGTTATTTTCTGGTAAAATTTTTCATGATGTAATTTATAAAAACTTGAAATTTTGAAGCAATTTAAGATGAGTCGATAAGTATTTCAAGATATAGTGCAAGTAAGAGTTTGAGACAACTTGATATGTAACTTTATATAGATGATACGATACAAATTGTAATGACTCTAAATGGATCTTCTTCGAGCCTTGAGTCTAACTTGTGCCCATTTGATTACCAGATAATGCTTTAATTAAATAGCTCATCATTACCCTTGCATTCTATAATTTATACAAGGGGCATTTACATACATACCACCCGATTTTTATATATTTACATTACTAACACCTAAATTTTACTTTTTACATTTATACTTCACATTTAAAATATCACCATTATAACTTTCAAAAGTGAAATATATCTTTTAATATATAGATAAGGCGGCAAACACATAAAAATTGAAGTTTAGGTGTTAGATATTTAAACAAAACATGTCCAAATATCAATAATGCCGTTGAAAAATGCATCTGGAAAAACATAAAGCATTGCTCTGAAAATAAAACTAAATATATTTTTTTATAAATATTATACTAAAAAAAAAAAAATCATATTCTACACATCACGGGATAAATAAATGATACAAAGGAGTTGGTAAAGATAAGATGAATGTGGCTCTTCTCTACAGATTTGAACTTGGGAGAGAACACCTTCCCATAAAAACTGCAAAATCAGTGGCCTTATGTGGGCCCAAAAGGATCATACAAAAAACAAAGCACATAAGAAAACTGCCCATTACAAATAGAGCAGGCCATCTCCTAGAGATTGGTGTTGAGAACATATTGATTGCCCAATGGTTGGAAGCCAAACAGGAATTCAAGCGCAGGAAGCTAATCTTACTGCAACTTATATCTTTGGGTGCAGGAGAAGTGTTTTCATCACTGTCTACAGAATGCACAGTCGCAGTTGCAACCAAAGCATGTGAATTTCTTCTTCCATCCTCAAACTGGAAGAAGATAAATTCTGTCAATTTCTTCATTAAGTAGTATCCATTCTAGTCTGTATCTAGTATTTCATGCTCATGATAAAAATACCAAGGGGAAAAAAAAAATCAAAATGAAGTCATAACTGAAGATGCAATAATTTTAAATAAAAAAATTAATGAGACGGGAGTTGTGCCCTAACCAGATTTGTAGGAGGCATTATAACCATTGTATTTTTCACAAGGTTTATCGGCACTGTTTCCATAAAATTTGAGTGCCTATGATCCAATTTTGATCTTTCCTTGTGCTGAATTCTCTGATCAAGAAACTCTTTTGCAGTTTTCATGAATTCTAAAAGCTCATCAAAATCAGCACTGACGGTCAAATTTTCAGAATTCTGAAAACCAGCCTCATGAATCATAATACCCACATACTTTAGTATTGCCTTTAATACGGTGATTAACTCGTTCTGCATCGAAAACTGTAATATATATTTTAATCTCTGAACATTCAATGAACCCAGTAATGATTCATTATAATCTTTACAAGGCTCCCTGAGCAGCCAAGCTATATCCACCAGTAGATCTGATATGGTCACATTAATCTCACTGATTGCTGCATTGGCTAAAACTGCATTTGATATACTGTTATGTTCATGAACATTTGGATAGAAAGTTAATGCACCTTGCATTTTGTTTAGTTCAGAACATACTTGCTCGTCCCCAATAAGAATCGGAATAAAGTTGGATATTCCTGATTCGTTCTCAACCTACAACATGAAAGGTTGATCAAAAATCCAAGGGATAAAACGGTTAAAAGAGAGTATTGGCCCTAATAAATAAAAATATGGAATTAAGTTTGCAAAGAAGTTTTATTATAGTTTCCAAAATGGTAAATGAAGCTCAAATTCATCATAGTCAAGCATATAAGAAATTTATAAATTTAGCATGATGATGAAAACTACAAATTAAGAAGGGAAAAAGAAGGTATTGAAAACAAACCTCAATAAATGCAGGGCCAAAAATGTCTGGAGTTGTCTGTTTTATATTTATCCTAAAGACTTCATACTCACAATTACTGCTAGAAACCAACGAATTTACACCATAATATCTGAGTTTCTCATTAGATATGACACGGTATGCATCACACGCCAGATACTTTCCAGCAAAAGAGACAAGAAACCTGTCATGGAAGACAAAATATTCATGTAAGAAGTTATGCTCTGTAAAATAAAAAGATGTGGCATATGAAACACCAATAACTTCGATATGTTAAAGAAGCTAGACAAGATATTCCTTTTACGATAGAGAATTTTATGTCCTCACTCATAAATATTAACATTAGTTGTAAAAAAGAAATCATAACTCATATATGATCACCAAGATTTAAGGTATATAAATACACATGATGAAGATCAATAACCACATAAAGTGAATTAATCCTTAAAAGACTATAAATTTGTCTTAAAACATATACCTGTCATTCACAATAAGCCCTTCCTCAACTTCTCAAACTTTAACTTCTTTGCATATTAATGTGCCTAGTTTCGAATTTGAGAAGCATATTTAATATGTTTGAATTCCACTTGATTTGCCATTAGTGCAGTTTGATAGGGACACTATTAGAATTCTTAATCAGAGTATGCATGTTAAATAAACATAACTATTAAACAACTTGTTGGCATATATAAGGTTCATCCTACAGTTTAGATAATCTTATCTATGCCTTTTATAATAAGATTACCTAAGACTTCATAAGACTATAATAATCTATTGGTTGTTATGAAAACTTCTAAAAAATGGTCTACTTATTTCATGTTTCAGGACTACCAAAATTTCTTTATGTATTGAAGCCTTACTTGAGAAACTGTAAGGGTACATTAGTTGTCTAACGCTATTACATTCAAGTAGATATTAAGCTGATATCATCCTTTTAGAAATCCATATGAAAATTGAACAGTACTACCCTTAAATTTTTATAAGCCTTCCACCCCAAAATTGATGCAAAAAATAAATAATAAATAAAATCCTAGAAAATCTATTAAGATGTATGGTAGCAAAGATATTAGGAAATTAGGAATTTCAACACCTATTTTTGAGTTTATATGAACTGCATTAAATGTAAATCAATGGGCAAGACATTGTCTGAGTTTATTTAGGGTTTCAAAACTATACAACCTATAATCTTTGCCCTAACACCACCATATGATTATTTTATTTTAGTTGCATAATTGCACATATACATTATTAATACAGTGAAGTTAGAAAACACAATGAATTCTATATTGAACAATATTCTAATACCAAACATTTTAGAAGAAATGCTCGGGGGCATAACAAAGGTGACTTGTATGATGATTCATATACAAAATAAACACTTAAAGTGAAGCTAGTTAAGAAGAAGCACACAAGTTGCAATCCTTTTTGCGTAAGAAAGATTAGTTCTAATGCTTATGTTTCTCAATCCTTCTCCAAAAAGGTTTAGAAGTCCAAACCTCAACATAGAAGATATTATGCCATATCAAGGGATTATCCTATCATAAATATTACCCATTGATTCTTCCACGAGAGGGATATTTACTATAGTTGTTATCACTAAGTCTACTTTTCCCATCATGCAAGCCTACTTTGATGTCTATGTTACTATTTCTGATGAGGTCACCTTTGGAAGAGATAAGAGCACAAGTTCTTGATTGGATGAAGAGATCAACCTCCACCAAATGACTTGTGGCTAACTAAAGAGCTTGAAAAGCTTACCTCAAATATAATCATTGCAAACTCTCTAAGGGAGGGTTCAGTGCCATTAATGATGGATAATAATTCAGCCAAGTCAGCTCAACTAAATTAGGTATTTAAGGCTAGTCATAATAAGTGATTAGGCAATAGAAATCATGAATCACACCATCAGTTAACCATTTTTCATGTCAATTTCATGCATGGCTAAATTTAACACTTAGTTTTCTGCTAAAATTTTGGTTTAATTTGAATGTAAAAAAGATATGAGGACAAACTGGCCCTTAAAGCGGTATTTGTTTTTTTTTAAAAGGCACCATATATGCAACCCTAATAAACATTGATAAAATTGATAAATGCATTGTGTCTATGGCCAGTTCTAACAAAAAGATGTTAAATCCTATAAGAAAAAGATTTAGATTAGTTCACTACCCGTGAAAACTGGCAGAAGGTAGATTTTGAAGGTCTTCCTTCAAATTGCTCTTCATGCAAAATTTTTTTGTCATAACTTATTCGGTGACTTTAAAAAAACCTAAAACAATACAATTCTCCTATAAAGCGCAGAATGAGGAGCATCCAAAAAATATACTCAATACTCATGCAACCATGACAATTCCGACTACTAATTGAGCTTGTACACAATACTTTGAATCAATGTTAGATCCTATATGGGATTAAAGGTATTCTCCATAAGTCAGCCCAAGAGCGATTGGCCACACACTTGCTCCCAAAACTCATGTTTCAGAGCCACCAAATGATGAACTTGTTGGAGATATGGGTGTTTATGACTACTATCCATTGGCTCTATTATTTACATTTCTAACTGTTATGTAAAGTATTAAATCTAATGTTTGCATATTTGGAAACTTAATATTACGTAACCTAATTAGAGGAGATCTAAATACAAAATCTTTTCTATATTAGAGAAATTCCTAATCTATAGATATAGGAGTGTATATGAAAAATGTAATATATGATTTCAATTGAGAAATAAGAAGAAATGAAATCTTCCCGTTACATGGTATCAAAGCCTCATCTTTGTCGTTGGAATCGTTTCGTCAGCGTAGTCTGTGTGGTTTGAATTGTCGTCCGGATAGTTAATCAGCTTCATTTGAATCACTTGTCGAAGACAATAGGATTAGGGCATAGAACAAATGAATGTTAGCTTTGCTGATGTCAGGAAGCTCATCATTCGGCTTCGACATCGTTAGGAAGAAATTTTGTTTGCCTCATCATTGTATGCTTGATATTTGTAGCACGTCTCCTTGATTTTGTTCAAATCCCAGGATCTGTTCAGCAAGCCATATCCCATTCTGGGTGGCGGACAATGATGCTTGATGAAAAAAATGTCTTCACTGAAAATGGAACTTGGGAGCTGGTATAATTATCCTTCGGCAAGAAGATTGTTGGATGCAAATGGATCTTTATAGTTTTAATTTGATACATCTGTAGCATGTCTTAAAGTTTAGTTTGTTGTTCATAGATATGCTCAAATTTATGGGATTGACCACTTGGACATGTTCTCTCTGGTAGTTAACTTTGGTTCGCTTCTTCCTATCCTTAACTGTAATGAATAATTGGCCCCTGCGCCAGCTTGATGTGAAGAATGTCTTTCTGTATGGTGATCTTCTAGAAGAGGTATAGATGGAGCAACCTCCTAGGTTTGTTGCTCAAGAGAATTCTAGGAAAGCATGCTGTCTTCGAAAGTCACTATATGGATTGAAGCAAAACTCTCGGGCAAGATTTGAAAGATTTAGCCGAGCAGTAGAAAATTTTGGGATGCAGAAGAGTGAAAGTGATCACACTGTATCGTATAAACAATTTTCTTATGGGATTATTATGTTGGTGGTGTATGTTAATGACATTATTATTACTGAAAGTGATCTGTAATAAATCTTATCATTAAAATCTTTTCTTTAATATCAGCTCAACATTAAAGATTTGGATTCCATGAGGTACCTCTTAGGGATTAAGGCATCAAGGAGCACGAAAGGTATATTTCTATCTCAATGGAAGTATGTTATGGATTTGTTATCAAAAATGACAAAATTAAGGATCAAACCATGTAAGTACTCTAATACTTCCTAACCAACAACTTACAAAGGAAAGAGAGAATTTTAATGATCTAGACAATAATAGCAATAGAGGGATGTAAATGTTGTAGTTGATTGCTACGAACACAGTAACCCACCATAAAAGGTGGTTGTAACGGCAAATTGTGGCGGCATCAGTTGGCCAACGGATTGGACAATAGGAGAATATAATAACAACAGTTGGTCAAGTAGGCCATAGTGTGGAGCTACAATAACATTAGTTTGCCACCAAGGACGTAGTTGGAAGCCGCATGAGCAAAGATCCACATAGGTCGTAGTTAGTCACGAATGTCATAGTGAGGAGCTTCATGGCAGCAGTTGACCAACAAGGCTACAGTTGGAGATTATAATGATAATATTTGGTCATGCAAGTCGTCGTGGGGAGTTGCAATAGCATCAATTGTCCATTGAGACTGTAGTTGGAAGCTACATGAGCAGCGAGCCACATCGGTTATCGCTCGTCACGGAGGTAGTAGTGAGGAGTTGCAATAGTATCGATTGACCACTGAGGTAATAGTTGGAAGTTGCATGAGTAGTGAACCACATAGATCATAGTTAGTTGTGTTCACCATAGTGGGGAATTGCAATAGTATCAATTGGCCGCCAAGACCGTAGTTTAAAGATGCATGAGCAACGAGCCACAAGTTGAAGTGGTCGTGGAGGCTAAGAGCTGCAATAACATTAGTTAGTTACCGAGGTCGTAGTTGGAAGTTGCATGAGTAGCGAGCCACATAGGTCGTGGTTAGTCACGTAGACTAGTAGGGAGCTGCGATAATAATAGTTGTCAACCAAGGCCGTAGTAGAAAATTGCATGATCATAGTTGAAAATTGCATGAGCAATGAGCTACATAGATTATAGTTGATCACGTTGATCGTAATGACGAGTTGTAATAGTATCAGTTGGACACCACGGTTGTTGTTGGTGTTGCATTGATAGGTGGTTGCAACAAAGACAACAATTGTCGACATTCAACATAAAAAAAAGAACTTCAAGAATCCGGAGAAAGTCGTGTTCTAAATTCGACATTTATAAGCAGTTGATGCAGGGAGTTATCATCAGATCTTCGATACAGTGTTATTCATTTTCTCATATTAGGGGTATGTCGTTTCACTGTATTCAGAGAATGTCATTACACCAAATCCATGAGGCATCGATCTATCGTATTCATGGCATGACGTTATACCAAATACGTGATGCTTCGTTATATTGGATTCAGTGTGAGTTGTTACACCGTAAGATTCACTGACAGTGGTAAACTATCAATCAGGAGTAAATGAAATCAGACAGAATAAAGAGTTTTCTTATTCACAATACTGCAAAGAAGAAAATATTATATTTGCATGGATTCTTTCCTTTTAGCAGAATATTTAAATTAGAAATATCTATTAATTAAGTTACCTAAAACAGTTTATACAGAATATTATGTATCTAAAATAGATTGTACAAACTAATGTTTATTGGAATGAAAGCAAAGTAGAATGCATTCAGCATATTTGTTCAAAATATTGACATGGTATCAGAGCTTGAATCGGTCTGAATCCTTGGAATTCTTAGCTTTTGTTATATTCGTCGGCATCTTCGTCTGCTTCCTCACTGGGAGCGCTCATTCTTGTCTTTGTTTGAGTTCTGTGGCATCTTCGTCCATCTTCGTCGTTCGTCGGAGTCCAAGGAAACCCGCTGCTCCTCTGCCTAGCTGGATCCTCTCTGCCGCTATCTGCTTTGCCGCGATATGTCATTCCCACAATCTGTCTTTCCCTGTCTTTGTCGTGATCCATCTGCTCATCCATCTTTTTCGCGATCCCTTTTCCGCAATCTGTCTTTGCCGCGATCCCTTTTCCGCAATCCGTCTTTGCCGCGATCCCTTTTCCGCTTCCAACCTAGCCCTTTTCTGGGATCTGTCTTTTCCACCCTAGCCCTTTTCACGTTGATTCCGATCAATGATTTGGATTTATTTTTTCGATATCTTGGCTTTCTTTGATTTCTAGTTGATTTTGATCAACGACAATTTTATTTAGAATGTTTTCTGAAAGCTTAGCTATCAGATTTACGGGAAAGAATTATGCCGCATGAGAATTTCAGCTCAGAATGTTTTTAAAAAGGAATGAGCTTTAGGGTCATATTGATGGGTCTTCTCCAGCTCCTACTGAGGCAAAAGATCTTGGTCAATGGAAAGCAAATGATGCTCGAATTATTTCCTGGATTTTTGGATCTATTGAGACTCATATGGTAAACAATTTACGATCTTTTGACACAACTAAAAAAATGTGGGAATACTTGAAACACGTTTAACACGTTTACAATCAAGATAATTCATCAAGATAATTCTGTGAAACACTTCCAATTGGAACTTGACATGAGCAATTATAGTCAGGGTAATCTTTCATTTGAATAATATTATTCTGATTTTCTAAATTTGTGGAGCGAATATACTGACATTATCTATACATTATCTATGCTAAGGTTGCTAAGGTGTCAAAGGAGAACTTAGCTAGTTTTCAGGCTATTCATGAAAAAATTCGTCGTGATCATTTCTTAATGAAGCTCAGACCTAAATTTGAAACTGTTTGAGCTGGGTTGCTGAACAGAGATCTGGTTCCTTGTTTGGATATCTATTTTGGTGAATTATTGGGCGAAGAACAAAGATTGACGACACAAGCTGATATTAATACAACAGATGGATCATCAGAAATAATTAATATGGCATATGCTGCTCAGATTAAAGGGAAAGAATCAGTGCAATGCTACAGCTGCAAGAAATTTAGTTATATTGCACGGAATTGTAAAAATAAGTGTTGTAATTATTGCAAGCAAAAAAAGACATTCTTATGAAGTGCCCTACACGACCAAAGAAGCACGACCAAAGAACTGCAAACCACAAGCATTTCATGTCATGGTATCCGACACTCATAATCCCAGCTCGACATCCACAGTTGCTGGCAATAATCAATTAGTTGTCACACCAGATATGGTTCAACAGATGATTCTCTCTGTCTTTTCTGCTCTCGGCCTTCAAGAAAAAGTTAAAACAATTACTTTCATTCCTTCTCTTTGGTTTGTTGATTCAGACGCCACAAATCATATGACTGACACAGTTGATTTATTGCATAACCAACGTCGTACACTGGTACTCAACATATTCAGGTTGCTGATGAAAATAATATTTTAATTATGACAGTTGGTGATATTAACTCATTCTTCAGACATGTCTTGGTTTCTCCTAAATTATTTATTAACTTACTTGTTGTTGGTTAAATTGTGGATAATAACTGTAACGTACATTTTTCTCGTGATGGTTGTATTGTGCAGGATAAGGTAACGGGGAAGGTGATAGTGACGGGCTCAAAAGTGGGCAGGTTGTTCCCATTACAATTCACGGTTCCTCAAAATATGTCATTAGCTTTTTCAGTTGTCATTACTTAAAAGTAGTGCTTTTCATTTTACAGATAAGAATTTAGTAGTTGATTGTTCTGTTTGTAAACTTAGAAAAAGTAAGACATTACTTTTTCCTATTTCAGGCAGTCATGTCAATAAATATTTTGGCATTATTCATAGTGATGTTTGGGAAATTACACCACTTATTTCACATGCTCAATATAGATATTTTGTGACATTTATTGATGATTACAATCGATTTACTTGAATCTATTTTTTGGGCTCCAAAGCAAAAGTATTTACTATATTTTAAATATTTTTAGCATATGTTGAAACTCAGTTCTCCGCTTGCATAAAAACTCTACGATCTGATAATGGCGGTGAATACATGTCTCATGAGTTTCAAGCATTTCTCCATAACAAAGGTAATGTTTCACAATGTTCATGTCTCTATAGACCGCAGCAGAATGGAGTCACTGAATGAAAAAATCGACATTTATTGGATACTGTGTGCACATTACTGATAGAATTCTCTGTTCCAGCTAAATTTTGGACCGAAAGTTTATCTATTGCAGTTCATCTCATTAATCGTTTACCATCTCAACAATTGAAGTATGATTTTCTCTACTATCGAGTTTTTGGTAAGCATTTTAATTATCATATGCTACATACTTTCGAATGTGTTTGCTTTGTTCATCTACCTGCTCATGAATGTCATAAGGTGACAACTCAGTCAGTACGATGTGTCTTTATGAGGTACAGTTCTAATCATAAAGGTTTTGTGTTATGATTCGATTAATAGTCGCTGGCATATTCTCAGAATGTGATTTTCTTTGAACATAAATATTACTTTCAGCATCATGTATCGACACCAGATATAGTTATACTTCCACAATTTGATAATTCATCTGCGGATAAACGGTTCAAGCAGGACATTGTCTACACACGATGTCTGCCCCTTCACCTTCAATCCTCCCCGATCTTGATCTAAAAATTGCTCCAATAAGTCTTCGACGATCAACTCGGCATATCCGTCCTCCAGATAAATATGAGTATTCTGCAATTTTAACTAATACTATTGTTTCTATCTCTCACTTTCAGGCTGCTAAACAGACTTGTTGGGTCAAAGTCATGCAAGAGGAATTTCAGGCACTTTAAGACAATCACACTTGGGATATTATTTCATGTCCTACAGATGTTAAACCCATTGTTTGTAAATGGGTTTACTCTCTTAAACTACGATCTGATGGCTCTCTTGACAAATATAAAACAAGATTTGTAGCTCTTGGCAATCGATAAGAATATGGGGTTGATTATGAAGAAACATTTGCACCTGTGGCTAAGATGACAGTTGTCCGGCTGATGTTATCTATTGTTGCATCTAAAAGCTGGTACTTAAAGCAGATGGCTGTTAAGAATACATTCTTACATGGGGATCTCAAAGAAGATTTCTATATGACTCCACCTTCAGGCTTGTTCTCTACAACTTCACATGATGTTTGTAAGCTCAAACGGTCCCTATACTGTTTAAAACAAGCTCTACGGGTCTGACTTGAAAAGTTTCACAATACCCTTCTTAGCTTCTCTTTTATTCAAAGTCGGTATGATTCAACGTTATTCCTTTGCAAAACTGATAAGGGAATTGTTTTGTTATTAGTCTATGTTGATGATATAACATCACAGGATCTGACAATCACTTGATGTCTGACCAAAGGAAAATAGATTGAGATTTTCATACCTCTTTTATATTGTTTTTAGTGATATTGCACTTTAAAGAAAGATATTTTTGATGTTTTGATGCAGGAATGATGAATTAGGGTCAATGGAGCAAAAAAATGCAAAAAATGAGCGAATTTGGAGCAAAAAGGACCAAAATGTGGAGAATTGCACTAGGGCGCCGACAGCGCCATCGAGGCCGCCGACGGCGAGATTTTCCCGAGGCTACAGGACAAATTCTCCAGAAGAATTCTTCAGAAGCCCGCCAACGGCACCCTCGAGGCCGCCGACAGCGGGATCGACGGTTATGTGACATGTACAATGGATAAGGCCGGATTTTGGAGGGGTGCGTAAGCGACTCTTGAGAAAACTCATCCACATCTTTAAAGAGAACATTTTGGCCAAAAATTAGGAGAGGGGGAGATTTTTGGAGACTTTTGGAAGCTTGGAAGCTATAGAAAGGTTCCAATAGTGTGTATAATTGTGAGGAATTCTTCGAGAGATTGTAAGAGTGGAGGGAAAGTGAGAGATTTCTTCCTCCTTGCTACTTCGAAGAGGAATTCTGTGTGCTGT
>NW_018164444.1:27528450-27528849 GCF_001263595.1 Phalaenopsis equestris | reverse complement strand
GGTCCTATCGTTTGGGTGCTGATGTGTATATGTCAGCCCTCAGGTGAGGAGAACGTGGTAGCTCCGAAGTGAGGGTCGGTATCCTACCAGCCTAGCCGCAGAATCAGTAACCAAGCATAGGATTAGTTAATGTTCTTTATGCCTGGACCAAAGGGTAAAGAATAGTTATGCTCATATTTGGCACAATAATTAAACTAATTCATTTTATTCATTCACTATAATTTCTTGGCAAGGAGAATGATACTTTATTATATATTGAATATCACAATTAAACGTTATTCCCTATAATTAGTTATTATCCAAATTATTTACTTATTTCAATTGCCTATTAGTGACAGATAAGCAACTTGAACGTCGTTGTAGTTGAAGTATTACTTTTTATTAAATCTTAGTCCGTAG
>NW_018164444.1:27512838-27528415 GCF_001263595.1 Phalaenopsis equestris | reverse complement strand
GACTAGAGCCCTATATTACTTGAGCGATACGTATACTTGCGTTGACAATTCGACTTTAACATTATTGAATATTATATCTATACATCTTTATTAAATCAAATATATATATATCAAGTCGCAGTCAAGTTTTTGACATCATTGCTGGAATTTAAATCTTCTAGTTGCGTCATCAAATTCTTGTAATTGTTGACTTACAAAAAAGGTCGGTCAATGTCTCAACTACAGAAGTGTCTTCAAGGTTCTTTTCATACAAAATATTTGTGATCATTAACTTATCTCTTAGGACTTGAGGTTCACTCTTCTCCCGCTGGTAATTTCCTTCATCAACACAACTATACGACGGGGCCCGTTGCTTTGGCTGGTCTTCAAGATGGTCGCTCTGCTGATACTTCTTTGGAAGTAAATGTTAAATATTAATAGAATGATGGTGAATTTCTATCTGAACCAGCTCTATATCGATAACCTGTTAGAAGTCTCAATTATTTGACTATTACGTGTCCTAATATTTTATTTGTTGTACAAGTTAGCCAATTTATGCAAGAACTTACACATCTTCATTTAGCTGCAGTTTGACGTATTGTTCGGTATTTGAAAGGTACGGTATTTGAAAGGTACTTCTCATGTACTTCTCATCATGGTTTGTTCTTTTCTGCGAAGTCTCCTATCACCTTAACAGCATATAGTGATTCTGATTGAGTTTGGTTGTTCTGATACACGTTGATCTATTACTACATGGTGCACGTTTCTCGACAACTTTTTAATCTCTTGGAAGAGCAAGAAACAATATCGAGTGTCTAAGTCATCTACTGATTCAGAATATTGCGTTATGTCCTCTGCTTATTCCGAGATTATTTGGCTTCAATGTGTGTTGGCTAAGCTTGGTTTTCCTCAGCTTGAGTCTACTCCTCTTCATGCAGATAATACGAGTGATATCCAGCCTATTTTTTCAAAATATTGACATAAACAAGGGACGACATATGAGTGATGGTGAACGGTGGTCAATTACTATGGAGAGCGAAATTTATTATCGGATCTTTGAGTCTAAAACGGCTCTCGGATTGTACTCCGTCAAGTTATGATCCTCCCAGGTTTTGAACCTGCTTTCATGAAGGTAGTGTGTCTCCAACAAGAATCTGGACTACTAAATCAAATGGCTCAGAATGATTTCCTGATCAGATGAAATTTTGATGTCAAAGTTGAGTGATGTTGGACTCGGATTCGTCTCATCAAGTTACTCGATTTGACTTATAAGGTTGTTAGATTTTGAATACCTTCTAATTGACTGCCCGAAGTTTTCAAAAATGGTTTAATGACTAAATCTGAGTCTGATTTAACTTAGATTTGATCAATTTTGGTATCATAGGTTCGTTCCGCTGAGCTGGTCAGTTTGACTGTAAACTTGTTGAAATCGGAGTTATTGATTAGTTTTAATTTGCATTTAAATATTTTTTGCTCATAAAATGCCTCAAGATTCATGTCAAATGACAAAATTTATTGATGATGTATCATTGTTAATTTATGTTTATCGGTTCTTTCCTCTCATTCTTTTTAAAAGATATCTAGCACAGGGCTAGCACACATCCACATAATCATACAACCCAAAGCTTTTTCACTTCACTACAGTTGTTAGCCAACAAAACAAACACTTTAATCACAGATAAGTAAAGGTGCAAAAAAAAAAGAAAAATAAACAAAATAAAAAAATAAGTTGCAAAGAAAAAAGTTGTGATACACTGACGTCAATTTCCAAATCGGTCAATGAGCTAAATCATGTCTGCCAATGATTGTGCGTTGTATAAATAGTATTAAAGAGATTAGACGATACAAATTGTTAAAAAACTTTCTATAGCAGTAAAAAGAATAGTGGCCAACACCAATTGCTAGTGCGAAAATTGAAATTGCATAGTTAGAGAAATAGCTCCATATTATCCGCTTAATTACCGTAATTTAGGCTGATCAAGGTTACTTCCACAAGCAAAGAACTCCACCGCTTTCCCAGCTTCAAAATAAGTAGGATGAACATAATGAAGTCTAGGAGCATTCACCTCCATCTT
Organism: Phalaenopsis equestris; assembly: GCF_001263595.1. NCBI lineage: Eukaryota > Viridiplantae > Streptophyta > Magnoliopsida > Asparagales > Orchidaceae > Phalaenopsis > Phalaenopsis equestris. The sequence continues at coordinate 27,526,361 of NW_018164444.1, read as the reverse complement.
TATATGTGATGTCCCATCTAGTTCACAAAAATGCAAGTTTTATATTTTCCTTTTTCTACTTTTAAGACACACGATGACATCTCGGACAAAGAAAAATAAAAATAAATTAGCAAATGATCTAAAACGCTCAACATATTATCATATGCTAACCATATTTGAAATATGAATAACGAAATTTCTGATACCAAAATACAATCAATTAAAATGACAAATATTTTTAATCAAAGTTATATAATACAAAGTAGAGCCAATTTTCTTATAAAATCTTCATATAGATAAACCGCCTGCAGAAATAGCAGGTACTAATATTCCTCGAGGCAATATCTCCAAGTATGTAATCACGTTATCCACAAAATCATCAAAGAAAGAATTCCATAATTGGGCCCCGAAGGTTCTTCCCAACATTTGGCTTGCCTAATCAAATCGGGCCGCATGGGTGGACAAAGTAATGCACCAATTGATCCAAGAGGATCTCAAATCTATCTGATTTTGACCTCAAGCTAGCCCCCATTCTATCCATTATTCAATATATCGCATACTTGCAGGTTGATGATCTAATTAGGGTATAGAAAAAGGGTTGTTATTCCATATCATCTTTATCTTTCATCTGCTCTATAAATCTTTGCACGAAATCAACACCCAGGGGAAGCCTAAGCTCAAATTATAAAACAATTACTTGATTAATGTGCTGAATACAGATTAAAAAAGCCTTCCGCATCCATAATCCTGGGACAACAATTGGCAGAGCACTCATTGTGAGGGATTATCCTTGCATTTAAGTATCAGAGCATATTTCTAACTTCGCTTTGACATCAATTGATGCCAGAGTTAATCAAACTGTGATACCAATTGATACCGTGGTTAACCCAAACCACAATCGAAATGTAAATATTATTGTTGAAATTCAAACGGGTTACAATTAATCAAGACACAGAAACCAGAAAAGAAAATACAACACAACACGAATCTCCAACTAGGGCTAGGCGGGAAGGGCGAGGCGGGAAGCCGATGGGCAGTCATGAGAGGTGGTTATGAGATGTGGAATTGCGCTGGAAGAGGGTAGTTAGGTTTGCAGTTGGGAAGGAAAAAGGAAGAAAGGGTGTGGTTCACAATTCAGCAGGGGGAGCAGGTCTACGGGTGAGGTTTAAGGGGATTGTGCAAGTAGCAACTAGAAGTGGTTGTGGACAGCAAAAAGATGGTGGGGCAGACTAGCGGCAGCAGGATTTGCTGCAGGTGGAATTGCTGGATGGAGCAAGTAGGGTGCAGGGGAGAGTGCTGCATCAAGGGAGGAAGGGCGGCACGGCAGGGCGGCCAAGGAATGGTTGACGGTCAACAAGAAGGGCAGGAGAGGTTGTGGAGGAGAGTTAGAACGGATAATTTTCCCTGCGGGATTGAGCTAAATTTGGAGCACCGCTCAGACTCTTGCAGATGGTCACCACCTCGAACGAATTACATCAGGAGCACCTTCTCACTTTTGGATACAGCCCTATAGAGGAAAACAGGCGACGACGGCAAGCTGGACAGAATTCTTAAACACAAAAAACTAAATCGTAACACAATAAACAACATATTTATAATAAAAGAAGATAACTAGAAGGGGTTAGATGCGGTAGCAGCTCCCAACCCTAATTAGAGTCGGTAGGTTCAGCCTCCCCGCTGAACTAACAACCCCCTTGTTGAATTGCTGGCCGGTTTAGCCCATGCCCCCGCGTCAATCTCCCGTGGTTGGAGGAACTTCAATTTCATTCTTCAAAACTTTTGATTCTTTATCTGCGGTCTTAACAACATCTAGATCCCACTGTCGGCTGCACTGTCTCTCAAAATAATCCAGGACCGCTTAACCCAATCTAAAGTGGGGGTAAATTATGCCTCCTCGAATGGTGGTGGCCACGGTGGTAAGATATTGATGTGTTGTCTTGAAACTCTCTCTGTTGTGACTGCCACATGCTTGGAATCAACATCTTAGTCCTATAATCTTTTAACTTCACTAAACTTTTTTCTTAGTGATGCTTCTCTACTAGTAAGGCTATAAGTGATCTCGGACTCCATAGACGATAGAATGTCGATGTGCTTCCCTTAGTGAAGGAGTAGGTGTTTTGAAACCCAACATGTTGAGTCCTGCGATTGAATTGCCAAGGTCTCCCCAATAACAAGTGGCAAGCTTCCATATGTACCATGTCACACCACACCCGATCCTGCAACTGGCTTCCGATCGAGAACTCCAACAGACACTTTCCTATCAATGTTGATCCTGTTATCCTTCTTCAACTATGTCAGAGAATAGGACTGAGAATGCATCCGAGTAATGAGGCTCATTTTTTCCACCATTTGCGTAGACAACACATTCTTGTTTTTCTCTCCATCGCTCATGAGACTGCATATCTTCTTGTTCATGGTGCAATGGGTATAGATTAGATTATGGCGTAACCACTGCGGATCCCTCGTATCCTCGATTTGTAGGACCCGTCGAACCACAACATCTCGCCATCATCTGGTGGAAGATGATACACCTCATCCTATTCTTCAGCTGCCTCCTCTCCGCTAACCTGCTTCAATGTGCCCTGCTCAGTAGACGACAACTCGAATCGTTGGGCAACTGGAGGTTATGTGCCCAAATAAATTATATCTAAAGTATTTTTGAAGGGAACTGCAACAGGTGTGTTATTCTTATCATACTTCTTTTCACTCGGAGTGGCCCCGTCCTTATCCGATCTAGTTTTCTCAACTCCTTAAGGCATGTTCCAGTTGGTGTCTCCAACTGCTAGTAGCTGTCGGACTGGTGGTGGTTGTCTACTCTGTTTTTCTGCTCTTCACCTTCAGGGCTAAGGTCTGGACATCTCCCAGGGACCAATAAGGTTGCAGCTGCACAACATTACGTAATACATTGAGTATAATTTTCTGTTATAATGGAATCAAAATAACAAAATCATCAAATTAAATTATTTAACTAAAAAAAATCAACTCGCTTTACAACTTACCGAATCTCAAAACATTTCTATTTTATGCAAATTTAGTTTTAATAAACAAGATGGAAGAGAGAAATAAAATTAATTTAAAATAAGAGCACATTTTTTAAAATACCTTCATTTAATTATCATTAACTTTGAATTTCGTTAGTTTAAATGACAATGTTGTTTTGATCTCATTTAAAGAATCTAGGAACTAAATCATGTCATGTACCTAGGGTCTGTTTGGGGCAGCTTATTTACATGTATCGTGTTTTCAAAACGCCGACGGATTGTTTAGTAATTGCATTCTATGGGCGGATTCGGAAACGCATGAGCGAAACGGGAGTTACTTTCGAAGGATCACGGCCGCGGGATAGACCCTGCGGTCCACGTTCCTTTACAGATTATTACCCCATTGCCCTTTCGATCTCGATCTCGCACCCCTCTCCTTGCCCTAGCTTTGCGATCAATCTCTCTCACCTGCGCTTCTCTCGCCCTTAGCATTACCCTTCTCCTCTCCCTTCTCACTCGGTGCTCCGGTTACGTTTCTCTGTAAGTTCCTGCGATTTTTGGCTCTATGTAATCATGCGGTTGTCGATGGAATCATGGCTTTTTTCATGTGATTTTTGGCTCTCTGTGTTGGAATTTTTTGCGAGATTTTATATATTGGGGCCCAAGATTTATTCCTCGCGAGATTTTTGGCTTTCCTAATTCAATTCTTTGTGTCTGTTTGAGAATTGTGATTTGTCTTTTTGCAGTATTCTAGATGTGGATTTCGAGTTGTTGATCTGATAAGCTGACGAAACTTCATATGATACTTTAGCTTGGGTTTTAGCAAGCTTCCATCTTCTATATGAATCGGAATCTACATGTACCTTTTTTTGAATTATCGAGCTTCTTAAGTAGTTGCTGAGGAGATCTTGTAATTGGTCGCCTTTGCAAAGGTTTCTGATATATTGATGTATCACCACTAGATACTAAATAATAGCTAGAATTGACACTTCGAATTTTAATGATTCTTATGATAGGGAATTACAGTTAGTTGCATTAGAGAAAAATTTGAATGATGTTTAATTTTCTAGTCTTTCATATTGTATGAACCTCTTGATACCTGTATTGGTAGAGATCACTGTGTTAACTTCTTGCTTTTTTGTCTTAAGAACATGTGGGTGTTGTGGCTCTGTGTGTTGTCGATGTTCTGGTTGTGTGTGTTGTGGCTGTGGAATAGAGGAGTGTAATTGGTGAGGACATCTTAGATATGTCTTATCTGTTATGATGCACTGATTCTTTTTACTCACCGTTATGATGGAGTTTTTCTTTTATGATGCTTGTATATTTCTGCTTGAATTGGGGCGGTTCTGCTATTCTGAGTCTGGGTACTTGATTTTTAGGGGTTACTATTGCTGCAATTTTATCTTATTGTCAGCTTGTTGGTTTGCCTTGTTTCATCCATTTGGCATAAGACTTAGAACACTAATATAGAGAGAAGTTTTATTTATAATGAGGGGGTTAGGCTTGCCCTTTGGTTGGCCTTGACTTGCTTTACTAACTGTTGGTGGGCTCAAACCTTCTCTCCATAATTGTGGAGGCTGCTAGATGTGGTCATGTCGGGTAGGCCTTATCTTAGAATTCATTGCTTCAATTTTTATTTCTGATATGAAGGGGATTTCCTTTTTGTTGTTGGTTTCTTGCACCCTGTGTTGGGGCTGTTTTTTGATGGGGGTGTAGGTCTTTATTTGGTGGTGTTGTTTCTTTAGGTTTTATAGAGGTGGCATGGTTTTCATTTGGAAGTTTCCTCTCTACAGCTTTTCCTGGGGCTATCTTGCTGTGGTGATCTACAGTATAACTTTGAGTTAGGGTGTGGTTGTGTATGGTGGGTGAACTTGAGTGTGGTTGTGTGGGGTGGAAGGGCTCTTATGGATATTGTTGTGATGAGGGGTGGTTGTGATGGCTTTCTGGCGATTGGGTTGAGACTGTGTGAGGGTTGTGATGGCGGGTGGTTACATGTTTTTGCTTCCCAATTTTGTTTTTCGGTTGTGGATTTTATATTTTTAGATGAAGTGATTGTTTATCTTGGCACATTCTTCTTTATCTTGTTATTTGTTTTATTGACTTTATCATTACCTTTCATGTTTCATTCTTTTATTAGTACCGTTATGATTGAGACCAAAGAAGTAGCTTCGTCGGCATTGTGAGATAAGGAAGTCACAATCATATTTTGCAACCTCTGTATTAAGATGATCGAGCTTGGAAATAGACACATCATATACTTTAACAAAAAATGGTGGCAGAATTCGAAGTGTCAATTTCCATGAAATGATAGGATGGCCCGCCTAGCTTTTCCTGGGGCTACCTTGCTGTGAAGAATTTCCATGAAATGATAGGATGGGACTACGAAAGGTTAAAATTTAAGAAAAAGTGGGACCAGTTGAAGAAGGACTAAAAGTTATGAAAGAAACTGAAACGGGAATCCACGGGCTTGGGTTGGGGCTTCATTGGGATCTTATCAAGCGGACCATTGATGCTCCTGAGGATTGATGGACTGAAAGTTGGAGGTAATGAGTAAACCCCTAAATATTTGTTCTTTCATTCATATGTTTTAACTAATATACTTTCCCGCATTTCGCAAGCAGTGCTAGCCGCCAAAAAATTCAAGGTAAGTGGCATTGAGTCGGACCTCGAGGAGAAGTTGGACTTCATGTTTAATGGAATTGTTGCAACGGGCATACATGTATTTAACCCAAATGAGCATGGGTTTGCAAGCACTTCAGATCATGGGGGTCGAGCAACTAGGTGGGCCACGTGAAAGCCCCAACTAAAACCAGAGGGAGCTGGAGTTCACATGTCAATTAAAGCAAACTAGGGTAGAGAAAAGAAAAAAGGAAGGATCCACTTCCGTTGTAAGCTCAATAAATAATTTAATAGAAGTATGCAAAGGTCAACCTGGTCCTTTAAATGACACAACGATAGATGACTTTCTTCTAGTTCTGGACACATATCCTGAAGTTAGGGCGGATACTTTGTTCTATCTGAACTCCTTGAAGTTACTGGAGGACCTGATCCGCAGGCAAATATTCATGAAGATGCCCTCTGAACTTCATGTCCAACATTTTTGTTTTTTATGGACAAATGATTCCGTAGTTTTATATTTTGTTGGCTTGTTTTTTTTTTCATTTTATCGTAGGATTATTTGATTTGTATGTTTTACTTTTCTTGCACGAACAACCAATATGTTGCTTTGTAAATATTTATGTTCCGTAATGATTAATCTTCAGCTTTTAGAGGTTCTTTTAAATGTTGTTTGGTTCGTTCTTATTACCTGCACAGAACACTTTTCTAGGATGGATTAGCAGCGACTACGTCGTATAAGAATAATTACGACGGTTGTAATTATTATGTATGATTACTACAACTCCATCATAGATCAAACGCCATGCATGACACTGAGCTATATTGGTGATAAATAGGTCGGTGAGCTGTTACAAGGACACCCCACAAGGTTTAGTAACATGTTCCGAATGACACTACCCATATTTTGGAACTCCTTGATGAACTACATAGCCATCATGGGCACCAAAATTCTTTAAAAATGACTACAAGAAAGATGTTAGCAATAACCCTCTACATTCTATCACAAAATGAATCAATAAGAGAAGTAATGAAGCGATTTCAACATTCATCGGAGATAATCAGCATGTATTTCTCAGTGGAATCGAAAGCTCTCGTCAATTTGGCGACACAAATAATTAAACCGAAGGATCCAACATTCAAGATGACTTAAACAAAAATTGTAAATGACTCGCGTTATATGTCATTCTTTAAGGTAATTCTTTTTAACACAATACATTCAGATGTCGAAATGAGTTATGTGGAAATCTCAGCTTTAACTGATCTGGCAGGACTGTATTGGAGCAATTGATGAAACCCACATGAATGCACGAGTATCCAACAGTGAAAATGTCATGCACATTTGATGATGTGGATCACCAACACAAAATGGGATGGCCGCTCCAAGATTTCAAGGACCTCCTGACCAGTGCTCAGCTGTTGCAGACTACAAACTTTCTTACTGACTTCGCGACAGACATATAGCTACGGGAGAAAATTCTACAGGTGCCCGCGGTGGGCAGATGGTCCACAGAAGTCTAGTTTCTTCTAGTGGAAAAACAATCTGGAAGATTCCACTGTCGATGGTGATCGGGGTTCAATTACATCCCTAAAGAATGACATAGTTCGGGACATATGTTGTCTGGCTTTTAAAATGAATATTATCATTTTTTTAAAGTAATTTTAATTTTTTTTTGCTTTTTTAGTGTATATTTGATACTCATTGTTATGTGAGGTGTGTATCTTAATTTTTCTACTGTTCTGAAGTGATTTTTTGATTCTCAAGTATCAAATATATTGTTATGACAGTTCTATTGCAAACAACATTACTACATAGGGGCAGAATGGTCATTTATCCATAATCAGTTGTAAATCGGTTGTTTCTCAACAACACAAACTAAACTCTCAGTTAGCTTATCCGGTAAGCTGTTGATCAGCTGCTTATCAGCTAATTGTCAATAAGTTGCAGCTGCCCCAAATAGACCCTCAGTTTAGGACTAAAGTGACCCACATAAATAATCGAGAGACTATTTTGATCATTTCTTCTTTCATATATAAACAAAGCTTTAAGACTTGATTCTAAGTTTTTCATAGACAAAATCTCCTTGGGTTAGTTACCATTACAATAATGAGATAATTTTCAATCAAAATTAGTCGCCAAGTGCTTAAAACATACTAGTAGCAGTTTACTTTTAGATTAAAATTTTACCAAAATTTTGGATTAAAAATTTTACCTCCATTAGCATAGAGAGGATGATGGGGGAAAATGATGATAAACTCAACCAATATCCTATAGCTCCATCATTCTGGATTATCATGGATTCTTGTTTACTTGATTAAAAAAAAATCAAGGTTACTAATGTATCATGACACTTTATTAATGTAACATCTCTGAGCTTTTCCATTATAAAAATAAATATTCTTTAACAAAGACTTCAAGGTTATTTGTAAATAGAAATTTAAATGTTCTTTGTATGGCTTGCAATTTGCTCTCAATGCAAAATGACAGCTTCGTTATAAGAGACTGAGAATATGATTTTAGGTATCGCGTTTCGTTTATAATTTGGTTGAAAATCAATACTTGAATATTGTCAAAAACATCAATCTCATCAGTTCCAATTTTCGCAAGAAAAAAGATCAAACATTTTAAGAGAGATTTTCGACCCTACTTTGTAGACAAGGTAGCCCATTTGCGAGTGAGTGTGGCTTGATGGATTCATGATTGGACTAAGGAAAAAAGGAGCTTGCATTTTTAAAATAATTGCAAGTATTTTAAAATATTTGCATGGTTCTCCAATGCAGACCGCCATAATTCAAGTTTTTTCCTAAAATTTTTCTTTATTCTTATCCACAAGAAGGATATCACCAACAAAAAGCATACACCAAGGTACATCCTCCTTTAAATGTCCAGTAAGAGCACCCATAACTAAAGCAAAAAGATATGGCTTAAAGTTAATCCCTGATGTAATCCAACTCAAATAGGAAAATGCTTGGTCAATCCTCCTTCTGTTCAAATGCAACAGCTCTAGTATACATATCTTTAATAACTTGGATATAAGTCATATCAATACATTTCTTCTCTAGAACTCTCCAAAGGACTTCTCTTGGAACCTTATTGTAAGCTTTTTCTAAATCAATAAAATCATATGTAGACCCTCCTTATCCTCTCTGTGCTTCTCCAACAAACCTCTCAATAAATGTATAAATTTATAGTAGACCTACCAGACATGAATCCAAACTGATTATGAGAAATAATTGTATCACGTCTTAACCTATGTTCAATTATCCTCTCCCATAATTTTAAAGTATGACACATCAACTTAATTCATTTATAATTTGCACTCTTGTGCATCCCCTTTATTCTTAAAAACTTCTTTATTCTTAAAAATGGGGACCAAAATACTCTTACTCTAATCCTCCAACATATTTTTAGTTTTTAAAATAATGTTAAAAAGTTTAGTAAGTCAAGAAACTCTTAATTTTCTTAAATATTTTCATACTTTAATTGAGATATAAGTCAAGAAACTCTTAAATTTTTTTACCCTTGATTTTCATGAAAACCTCATCTTCTTTTTTACTAATACAACGGTAAAAATAAAATGTTTTATATTTATTAACTATACTAAGATCACTAAAATGGATAGTATATTCAAAAAACTTCATTGTAAAGTTTATCAAAATAGCTCACCCACCTATGTTGAATATATTCATTAAAAAACATCATTTTTACATTTTTAATACACTTTACTTGAATTAAATCTTTATTTTTCTTTTCTTTTTGTTTGGTTAGTTTATACATTTGGTTAGTTTATACATATTGGTTAGTTTATACATATATTTTTCATCATCTTTAATATATAAGTTATTATAAAAGTCACTAAAAGCAGAATTTTTAGTGTCACAAATTATTCTCTTAAACTCTCTACAGTCCACAATATATTTTTCCCCGTTTTTAAGCGCTTACATTTAAACCAATTTTTATAACATAATTTATTATATTTTATCTTTTTTGCATATTATTATTCCATCACTAACTTTTTTTATTTATAATTTTTTTTATTCTTCAAGTACATCCTTTACCACTTGTTTAATAGTGATTGTTATTTCAGCCCACATAGAATTAGTTTCTTCATGAACATCCCAATTTTTTAAATCTTTAATTTTGCTCATAAAAATAATTTTATTTGTGTCTTTTAGGCGCCCCCATCTAATTCTATGGCAATGTTTCCTTGTATTTTTTATCTTACAACTTCCTATCTTAAAATCAAGAATAATCAATGTGAGTACTTAAATTTTCACTTGTAATGGTCTACAGTCTTTACATTTTCGATGATCTCTTTTTCACCTAAAAAAAAATCAAATTGTGTTTTATTAGATCTATTCTTATAAGTAATATATTAATCATTTTTCTTAAATAAAGTATTAGCAATAACAAAATCATACGCTAAAGCAATCTAATATGGTTCTATCTTCTTCATTAATCAATCCAAAACCGTAACCACTATGAATATTTCTAAAATCTTCTACCATTCTACCAAAATATTAATTTAAATCTCCTACAATAAAAATTTTATCTTCAAGGGGTATCATTTATATTAATTCTTCTAACTCGTTTTAAAAAAAAAATTTGAATCTATATCTAAACCTATTTGAGGAGCACAAGCACTTATAAAATTAAAAATCTTAGTATCAACAAAAATCTTTAAGGCTATAAATTTATCTCTAATTCTATTAATTTTCACGACATTATCTTTCAAACTCTTATATATATATTTACACTTACACCATTTCTAGTGCAACTCATACTTGAATATCAAAGTTTAAAACTTAAGCTATCAATCTTCTTAGTTTCTTAAATACATAATTTATTATGAATCATAATATCAACTAATCCATTAATTTGCCTACGAGAGTATCTATATTCCATGATTTTATACTAATATTAGTTTTATGAACTAACTTTTTTGCCCCGCATCAGTCTATAATTTGAGAACTTTTGCCTATTTGACATTACAACCGGGCGACGATGTGGCGACTCTTGCACACTTTCCACTATATTCAAGTCACACAGCACGTCACTTCTAGGGGACACCCTAGCGTTTACTTAAAATTATGCCTAATTTTGATTTATTTGTATAGACACTAATACATGCAAAGCTTCATTTTATGATTTCTAAAGAATGTATTTTGTCCACTTGCATGTGTTGTAGATTTGGTTATGTATCACAAATTGGAATCTTTTAAGTGTTTTTTTTTTTTGTTTGCATATAGTTGGGCTTTACCCTAGTAGTAAACATGGGGAACTAATTTTTTTTATTATTCATAAAGGGATATGCAGCTAATTTCTACATGTAGCTCATTTGCCTCAAATTTTTAAGAGTTGTAAGTGCTTGCCTAAAGTTGGGAGATTTTGCTTGCATTTTTAGCAAGTCATCGAGTTTTTTGTTAGTTCTCTAGAAGTCATGTAAATGTTCAATTTATGTTCCATGTTTATGTAGTACGGAATTTTTACCAACAGGGTAAATTAAAATTTATTTTAAATTATACCCATTTTTCACACCTCTCAAAAATCAACAAATTATTTTATAAAATTCAACAAAGAAAAGTTAGATTTTGAGGAAAGATTTTGGTTTCTAATTATCTTTCCAACATATTGGTTTATTGGGAAACTAAAAATGTGAAAGGTTTTCTAAGAAAAAAGAAAAGCTTCTGGTGAGAAATTTCTGGATATTGTGTAAAACTCCGACAAAATGTGTTTGGATTAGGTTGATTGCTATATAAGTTTGAATGCTAGGAGACCAATTTGAGGTAAAACAAAAATTGAGATTATAAATGCAAAAGTGTGTTAATTTAAGTTTAATTTAAGAATTTTATAAGAAGAAAATTAATGATTTAGTTTGTTTAAATGATTAAACGAACCATGTGGAGAGTCTCGCCCCTTTGAAGATATTTAAAGGCTAAATTTAAAAATAATGATCCATACATTTGTTATTATTTATTAGTATATACTAATTGTTGTGTATTTAAATTTACATATTTCATATTGAGCATAAGTATTGTTATCGTTCCAATTTAATTATGCAAATGGACACATATATACTTTCAATTTATACAATTGAAATATTATATATAAATTGTTGATCATTGCCTATCATATTATATTTACTGTGCATACTAATAAAGTGATTAACTGAAGGTACATAAAAGTTAAGTAGTAAATATATATGAAAATGATTATAACAGGTAAAGATAATCAAGAAAATGTCATGTATGTAAAGATGGGTAGATAGATATGTTGATAACCTGTGCAGGGAAGGCAAGAGTTGTGATGACGTGAGCTTTGAAAAAAAAAATGGTTGAATTTTTTATTCTTGATATTAAAATTGCAGGCTGGAGTAGATCAATTATTATGAGGTCGTTGAAAAAGCAAGATGTTGGGATAATCAACATTCATCAGCATTGATTATAGTCGATGGGCTGGGCGACAATCGAATGAAATAAAATAAGTCAAAATCTATATAAATATAATGTAATTCTTTTAAGACAAAATAATGATGAATAGGATTGAAAATATAATGAATGAAGAAATTGCGAGTATAAATTTTCATTATTTATGACCACTGTATCATACACTGCTTTTAAATTATAATATTCATACCTCAAATATTTGAGAATATTTAATCATCAATACTATTGTTACTCATATCAGCCATTGGCCAACATACATGATATTTCTTTCTTGTACATCGAAGCTTGCTTCAGCATTAACTATCTCGCTAAGTTGAATAGCTTACTAGATACTATAATGTTACTTTCAGAAGTACGGCGGCAGATCATTAGCCACGTGATTTGCACCTTTCTATAGCTTTTGAATGTACAGTTTTTGGTGATTATAAAAATCTTTTGAGATAAATCTGGTTTCATATTTAATTATTTTAAAATTTCTGTAATTTGAGATTTGGATATACATGCTTCCAGATGTATAATTTTGATGCGTACTTAGCTTATAATTTTGATGTGTATTATTTTCTATAGCTTTTTAATGTACAGTTTTTGGTGATTATAAAAATCTTTTGAGTAAGGAGGCAGATCTTTAGCCAGGTGATTATTTGCACTTTTCTATACGTTGCTGTTATCCGTCCATAGCCCCCAACCTTCTCCCTACTGCCACCCAGTACTCCCATTCCCCTTACCAATGGCGCCCATGGCCAACTCCCAGTCTCTTTCACCGTTCACCACTCTTGGATACACTTTAGTTGATTTTTTTTGTGTATGTTGTTGTAATTTCCTTTCAAGTGCGTTTGGTTGTAATCACCTATTGGCTTTCAGTAAAAATATTTATTGTTTTTATTGTGGTTTGGGTCAATTATGGTATCAAATATTGTCCACTCACTTGGTCTTGATGACACATCAAGATGGTGTCAATGAAAATTGAGTCTAACTGTATCATCATCCTTTATTACAATTCTATTTGACTTTAAGGGTGTTAGCAGGAGTGCGACAGTTTCTCATATCGAGCTTAGGGTTTTTTCCTTCTATGTACTTAATATAGCTTTTGAATGTACAGTTTTGTCGGTCAACTTTTTCGATTGATTTGTTTAGATTTTGAAAATATGAAAATATGAAAATAATTTTTGAGATTTAATTTAAGTATAAAAGATATATAGTTTGAGTTTTAAAAGTAGTATGTTTTAATTTTTGAAAAATGAGACCAAGTGGATCTCATTCGTCCAATAGTTTGCATAATCGTGTCTGATACCGTGAATACTACACCCTCCCGAAAGATAAGTGTAGACCTCGGCGATAGACCCAATCCTGCAAACTAAGAGATTTGTGACATCCGTTTAGTCTGCGAACCTTTTATATATGACCGACAAGTTCCCCTATTTAATACAAAGATTAAATAGGGTTTATTTTACCTGGGTTCCAAGTTCCCTATAGAGGCAAGCCCCTATAGTTAATTACATC
>NW_018164444.1:27511275-27512187 GCF_001263595.1 Phalaenopsis equestris | reverse complement strand
GGAGATCTCGTTAGCAACCGTGGGTTACCTCCTCCGAGGGACTCCCGTAAGTTCGAAAGAACGTGTTATGTTTTGTTTCGTTTTTAATTTTGAAAAAGTTGTTTAATTAAAAAAAAATGTTTTGTTTTGAAAGTGATATCGTATTCAGTACCTGCATACGTGACGTATCTGTTGCTGTTATTTCTGTTGTATGTTTAACTCACAAAGCACAATATAATTTGCAGGGATTTAAATAAACTTGCAAGTAAACTAAACAAGACAAGAAAACTCAGCACGAAAGTCAGAAAAAATGAGTCGTATAAATCAAAAGCAAACGAAACACTTAGCCACATATGAAAGATCAGGACTGAGTATAAGAAGTTGGTGAAAGTGGGGGCTCAGAGCTGGGCTGTGTGCTTCCCGACCTTGAACAGGAGTTACCGGCCCAACAATCTACAGAAGGCAGTTCTTAACCTCAATCCAAGTGACTAGCCGTGGACCTTTATAAATTTTCATAGAAAGATTTTCATGCAAAAGTTATTATTCAAGTCTTTTTTATGCAGAGTTCTTTTAATATGCAAAAGAAATTTTTATTTTTTATTTTTGTAAAGTCGTGCAGTCCACAGACTAGTCACTCTAATCGTGCTAGAACTACTGACAACCTAAGAGTGTCGGGGGCAACGATCCCACCAAGAATCGGCGAATAGTATTATAGGTCATTCCCTCTCCTTTATTGAAGATCCTTGAGGTTGGAGATACTATTCTAATAATTTCACTTCGTATCCCTCGTTTAAGCACGCATAAGCAATGTCGTCATCGCCCTCGCCACTTAGACTCTAGACTCATCCTAGTCCGATGATCTATATGTGGCGTTAAGAAATTTCCCCAATTGCCAGGAAGATTTGAGTGTAATATTCAAGCTCAAATCCCGAT
>NW_018164444.1:27510257-27510969 GCF_001263595.1 Phalaenopsis equestris | reverse complement strand
GAAGCATGGGTCACGTCTCGGTGCATCCTGGTGTCTAGTGTCAAGATCAGTTCGTGAATCAGGCTCTAGTGACGTGTTTCATTATTCATTTGAAAATTAGGTGAATGAACGCTCACCTAGGGTGTGCTCCTAAAATCTAGGAAGTCTGTGCTGAGAATTAGGTGGAGGTACTCTCACTTATGGTATGTTCCTAAAATCTAGGAAGTCTATGCTGAGGATTAGGAGGAACTCTCACCTAGGGTGTGTACTTAAGCTTTAAGAAGCCTACACTTAGGATTAGGTGGATGGGCTCTCACCTAGGGTGTGCTTCTAAAGTGTAGGAAGCCTTAACCGACGACTAAGTGGATAGACTCTCACACATGGTGTGCACCTAAAGTCTAGGAAGCCTACACTGAGGGTTAAGTGGATGGACTATCACCTAGACCTAAAGTCTAAGAGGTCTACACTGAGGACTAGGTGAATGGATTCTCACCTAAGGTGTATACTCTTAAAACTCTAGGAAACATACTTTTTAACTTATGCTTAAGGTGATTTAAGGTTTTCTATATCTTCCAATTAATTAAATCATCAATCCCCATTTTTATGACTTAACCATTTGAAAATAAGTAAAACAAAATAAAGATGAGGTAGACCCACTTCCAAAACCAGTAAAGTAAAGGGGAAAACAATAAGTGGATCGACCTAAAAGCGTTGAAGTGATAAGCAAATGAAA
>NW_018164444.1:27491459-27508965 GCF_001263595.1 Phalaenopsis equestris | reverse complement strand
GCGAGAGAGGGAAGAGGCGCTGTGCAGAGAGGGGGAGAAGGCGAACAGGAGTCTCTCTAGCGCAGAGGGAGAGCGGGATCGAATTAATGAAAGGAGCGGGCTCGAGAGCCGTTATTCAGAAGCAATTGGCGGGGATTTAATTTGTTTCCTTTCAGGCAGCCAGCTTAAATGGAAAAGCTTAATGAGGAATTAAATGATAAATTTAAATTTTGAAATTCAAAATTCAAACTTATATAAGCTGAGGCAATTAGACCGTGTTCAGCCCGAATCGAACCCAAGTCGGACCTGGATTGAGCCCGGGCCCGCGCACCGCTAAAAAAATGCATCGATTTCCGTGCCATATGTGCGCGTGTAAAACCATAACAATGCAGGTGTCCTTTCTAGCTAAAGTTGACGTTCCAGACGCGTTGGCGCGGTCCGTTTCGTCATCCGGGGTCGTCCGGACGAGTTCACGGACGGGCTAGTTGATTCAAGTCAACGTCGTGTGTGAATTGCAGCGTTCGCGAGTAATCGAGTCACAAAGGGTTCACCTAAGGCTGTTGATCCTATAGGAACTCAATTTCGGGCCCTCTACATGTTGGTCCTTAGCCATTGCAACTAAAAGTTGAGTGCTTGGAACCACTCATGCGAGTTCTTCACAAAAATGAGTCAAGAAGTGGCTTGAAGTTCTACGGGAGGCGGGCTCCATTACTAGTCCGCTAGGATGGTCAACCAGGAACTCCTAAGGCTAGATCCTAGGTTCTAAGAGTAGGAGACTAAGACCTCACAAAAATGAGGTCAACAAGTTTCTCTATCGTGCTTAGGGTTTTTGCCTCTCAATGTACTTAAAAATTCTATAGCTTTTGTATGTACATTTTTGGTTATTTCTTTAGGTTAGCCATGTTTATGTCCATAGAAATCCTTTAAGGTCATATTCCCTATACTTGTGAGCAAAAACAGAGAAAACTCCAATCATTATAACAACAAATTTGCACGTTGGAAACCTCACATGGATAGAAACTAAACTAGTGTACTCCATAATATTATTATGAAATCAACAAAATGTCTAGAATCCGTTGGCAATAACAGAGATAAAAACACTTGAATTTAATAAACTGTTTTCACTTGTATAACAACGCATATAATAGACATAGAATACAAACACATTGAGAATTCTAGTTCATTTCAAATAAAGTATTTAACTTTTTTGGGCAACTTTCTGCCACAAATATGTAAGAGTTTCACAATATTAGATGTAGGATTAAACCGCCGAAGGAAATCAGAACAAAAAAAGGCATTGGATCCATAAGGAAAAGAAGATATAAAAAGCCATTTGATAAACCTACGGACCTTTCAAAACATGAACGATCATGCTACTAAGATATATAAGAATGTTGCCTCTTCCAGACAGCAAGCTTTCGGATGAATTGACCAAATGCTTCACATAGAGAGCCCCATCTTTAGATAACTGTTTACAGTAAGTACAAGAATCAATTCTTCTTTGATACAGGTCAGTCAAAGCAGTGAAATACATAGCAGCATCAATCAGGCAAAACAAAAGAAAATATTACTATGATATGGTTTTATCTGCCTTGAGGGTTTAACAGATTTCTACGATACATTGATTCAAAATGTTTTGTCTAACCTTAATCACATAGTTCATCCATTGATTATGAAGATGCTCATGTCCCCTCAACCAATTTCACACCTAAACAAAAAATCTGAAAAATCTTTTCAACACAACTTCCAAAGCAATAACTAACTCTTTTAGGCTACACTTTATAAACCTATCATTAACTAGTTTAAACCACAACATCATGTTGACTATAACCCAAACACTCTGTAACTACCAATGTAAGATCTGAAATTCTTTCCTTTTTCTCCCGCTACCAAGCCACACTGCCCACCTTCCCCATTTGATCACACAAATCATTCGATCGCATAAATCTCAGGATCTGATTCGATGCTGCCTTCCCGTTCTGGGCTCCCGCGATACTTTCTGTCTTTACTTTTCCTTCCCGCGCTTAGCATTCCTCTGGTTCATTTTAAGGAGGATCTAAGCCAGAGAAAAATAGCCCTCCCCTTCGCAACCATCAAAGGGCCAAACCCTTCTCCTCACACACACACACACATGTATCTATAAATGTATTTTAATCATGATAAACTATATTCTAGTTAAAATTAATTAGTTTCGTAGTTTCCTTCAAAATTATAATAATAGTAGTTTAACTAATAATAACAATGACTAATTAGTTAAACGTCTGGACTTGTATAATTGTTAACAATTAGAAGTCTAATTGATATAGGACCTATTAATTGACACTAGTTGAGTCGCTAAGACTTTTAAGAGTTCTATTATCCGCTTCAAGATAAAAATTGATTATTCTTATGCAATAACCGTGCCATTCATTGTTAGAAGTGTCATCATTGCTACTTGTATTAGATTCTTAGCTAGTTGAAGATTTGTCAACTATATCTAGGTGTGTCAATCAGCGTGAGTTTAAGTTACTCATATTCATGGTCATAAGCATGTGATTCTCTTTTTACAAATTATGTTATACATATAATAAATCACTCATTTTATTGCTCATACCGTATGCCCCAATTCCTTGTCATTTACGTTTTAGAAAATAATAGTTATTTATCATGTTTGATTTGTCAAACTCACCAGTTGAATTTTTAAATAACAGGTTACACTCTGTCGCTCGAAGGATTGTCTCATCTGATCAAATTATCCAAGTTTAGACTTTAATTTTGAGCATGTTTAGTTTTTTCCATTAGTTATTGTATTTCCTTTTTGGGTATTGATCATTACTTGTCGGTTGTCATTTCATTTAGTTTCTTATTGTCTTTCAGTCGTATCAATTATTGACTTTTATTTATGAAATGAAATAAAATTGTCTTTCCTTGTTTATTATACTCATTGTTTGTGTATGATCTTTCCTTTTAAGAATACAAAACATGTTAACATTCTTTCATAGGCCTTACATTGTCAGGGTGTACCGTCTTCTTGACTTGGGATCCGGAGTGTGACAAACTCTTTGGAAAAATAAAAATAACACAGTGCATGAATTCGAGATGTAGAATTTCACTCAACAAAATACTCGTAAAGAAATATTTCAAAGTTGTAATAAAGTATTTGTAAGTTTAGATATCATTCAAGCTCTACAGACTTCTCATCTGCCATTACAAAAAGTAAGAGTTTCAAATCGAACCAAAATGGTTGAAGCAAATATCCTAAAGACAGCTGATGCTAATTTATCCCAAATAATAGTACCTTTTCCCACATATGTTGAGGCATTGCAATAAATACAGTCAAGATTGTACATCCAGGACGAATATACCCCTCGAGCTCAACCGGCATGCTTGCCAACCACTGAAATATCTGCATGTTTGACAATGGCACAGATTAAATGGTTAAAACCAATGAAAAAAAAAAATTTGTCAAAACTACAATGCCTACTTGAAGTCGTAGTCTTCTAGGAAACTCTGCAGGGTTCCAATCATAAAGCTTAAATGATATGCGGCCTGTAGGACACTACAAACAAAAAATGTGTCAGTAGGTTCAAACTGTTGACCGTGAATATGGCATGTATATTTTAACAACTCAAATATTCGTTTTGTATGTTAAACATGAAGGAAAGGTAAAAGGACATATTTAAACCACCATTGACGAATAGGAAGCCTTTTTATCACAACTTGTGGACGAAAAGGCAGATTGTGGATGGTCTTTTCTGTCATCTACACGAGCTTCTGCAGAAGCTGCAAATAATAGAGGACTTTTGGTTTGGGCCTGTTCAACTCCAGTAAATGAACATCCAGGGAAACCATTCCCATTTTCACAATCCAAAAACATCTCCCCATCTACTAAATTGTTGCTTTCACCATTATCAACAGCTTTGCATGCATAAGCTTCTGGCGTCCCTGCACGGATTAAATAAGTGAAGGATATTTTCAAGGAATTTACTCCAAGCAGCAATAAAAGAGCATTGCATACTCGAACCATACAGCCAAATGAATTTCTATATAATTTTATTAATAGTAGCTCTAGTGGCAAAATTGTAACTATGGGTAATCAAATCACTAAAAGGTGTGATCGTTCAATATAACTCGGATCTATAGTTTAGAATGATGGTGAGAGAGATGGGGATGTTATAAGTAGAATTCAGGTTGGTTGGTTGAAATGGAGGAAAGCATCGTGCATATTATGTGATAGAAAAGCACCGCTCAGACTGAAAGGAAAATTTTATAAGATGGCGGTGAGACCTGCAATGCTCTATGGCACAAAATGTTGACCTTTAAAAGAGAAGCATAAAATAGAGTTAGGTGTTGCTAAGACGAGAAAGCTTAGGTGGATGAGTAGCTTGACACTTAGAGACAAAGTGCTAAATGAATATATCCATGATAGGATTTGTGTAACTCCAGTGGCAGACAAGATTAGAGAGAGTTATTTTAGATGGTTGGTCACATTAAAGCCAACCATCTGATGATCCTATTAGGAGAGTAAATATTTTAGATTGATTTATGTTAAGAAAAACTGCGATAGACCTAAACAAAATTGGACAGATTGTATAAAAAATAATCTAAATCTATAAATCTATAAGAATTAAATGAAAATATGTCACTCAATAGGAAGCAATGGAGAAAAAGGATTCATGTAGTCAACCCCACTTAGTGGGATAAAGACTTGTTGTTGTCGTTGTACTTTGCATGATATGCAAACCAAAGCTTATGATAGAAAAAAGGAACCAATAATGCAGGAAATACAATTTGAATGAATTGAATAGAAAGAGAACTGTTGGATCAAGTGTAATGTGACAAAAAATTCTGCAGAAGGCAGGCATAAGCTACAGTTACCTAATAAAACATTCGATAGAAATAAATGAAGGGGGTTATTAAAGCCAAAGATAAATTAATGGGACAAGGCAAATGATGCTAAACAAAGCTTATTACATCAATATCCTTATGTTTATCCAAACTTTCAAAACTAAGAAAAGTGCAAAAATTAGATTTTCAACCCAAAAAAAAAAGAAATCAGAAGATTATTCAATAAAAAAAAATACCTTGTATTTGATCTGAATCACGAAAGACATTTTCTTGTAGTTCTGCCTGAGATAGATTTTCTTTTTCCACTACATTATTTGAATCAGCAGGTTTTCTCCGACGCCTTCTGTTGTGTTTCTCTAATTTCCGCCTACAACTTCTCTTACCTTCATCAAAGTCAAGCAGTACATGAAATCTGGACAGAAAAGCAACAGAATTAATCAAAACTTGGAAATCAGAACCAGGACTAAATTAACTGCAATCAACTGTCGTAGACCAATACAACTAAATAATAAAGAAAAAAAAAACACCCCAAAAATTATATCCCATTGACAGTAAGAAGACACAGTGTCACACCATAGTTGTGTCTAGTAACAGGAGGTCTTGTCCTACTATTTATATAGCAGAATTCTAGGTTACTCTTGAAACCCTCAATATATGAAAACTATTAATTAAATGGCAATAAAGAAAATATTCTATAGCTTGCACAAATCTATTTTCTTACAAACCCAAGAAAGATTTCGCACCTTGAAGAGCCCACAAAGTGCCAAGCTAACCTCTAAAACTGCTAACAGTCCATAATGTATCTATCTAGTCCAGTAGATATTTTTCATTCATAACTTAGAAGTGATTCTCAAATTTAGATCTTGGCAATCCTTTGGTTATGCTGTCTTCCAACTAGTTGCATATTAGGACATATGAGATAAATATGATTACGCTATTTTTATACAACGAAATGTTGATAGTTTTTTGTATTTACATTGGTCATATTGGGTTGGATTGTCTACGAAGTTGATGGATAATTTATCAACATAATATAACTACATAGTATACTCCATTTTATTCTTAAGTCATCCAAGATAATTTGATCCATAAAAGCAAATAGATCCCTCAAGATATTGCCTAAAATTTGGCTTCAATGCTAGATCTAGTGATTACAGATTGCTTCGTTCTTCTCCAGTGATCATATTTCCACCTAAATTGCAGTAAGCAGTATTAAGACCTTTTATTTGTAAATCATCTTGCCCAATCAAGATCTTTGTATATGCTTCTAAATTGCTTCTGTTATTTTTTAAGAAAAAATTATTTTTCTTACATTGCTTTGAGAAGTCGAAGAGTTGTATTACTTCTAAAGAAGCATTTTTTTAGGATTATGCATAAATTAACTTAAAATACTTTCAACTTAAGTACTTTCAACATAATTTATGTCAGATTTTGTGTGGACAAGATAGATAAGCCTTCTAATCAATCGTCAATATCTTTCTCTGTCATTCGGAGTTGTTATATGCCTTTCTAAATTTGGGGCAGAAGTTAATTGGAGCTTCATAAGAATTGCATCCCATCATACATGTTTTGTTCAGTAGATCTATGATGTATTTTTGTTGAGAGGTTATTATTTCAACTTTTGGGCGGACCACTTCATTGTAAAAAATATTTGAGCCTTCCCAGATCATTAGTGGAAATTCCATACATTATTAATCTTTCACATTTTTTATTCATTTGAGATCATCTCCTATTACAATCATGTCTTCCACATACACTACGAAGATTGTGACTGGCCTTTGTTGGCTTTCTTTATGAATGAAATGTGATCTACAAGACTATGTTTAAAGTTCATCCATTCCATGGCTTTCGTAAACTTCCTAAACCATACTCTTGAAGATTTTTTGAGGCCGTATGAACTTCTGTTCAACCTGTATGCATCACTAGTATTAAAATCTAGAATAGAATGTGGTGTTAATTGTGCGAACATTTCTCCAAGTTTGTCATGTAGGAATGCATTTTTTACATTCAGCAGTTGTAAAGGCTGGTTGAGGCTATTTGTCGAGATTATAAGTATCCTAGAGGTGTCTAGCTTTGTGATTGGTGTAAAGATTTCCTAGAATCAACTCCATAAGTATAATATAACGTTTTGGCACAAGGGAGCTTTATACCGTTTGATGTCACACTTACATTGGGTTTGACAATGCATGCACGCTTACTTTCAATTAATTTCTCTTTTTTTGCAATTTTATTATCTCCCGAGTTTGGTTTTCTTTTAGGACACTTCTTTGATCATGGCTTTCTTTTCTCAAACGCTTCTTATACAGTTATTGGAACATTGATATTATTTATCCAAATATAAAAGGTTTTCCGAGAAGATGAAATTTTGGCAAGCTAAATAAAGACGGCAATATAGTGTTAGGTGTATGATTGGATTTGTTTTGCTGATGTAATTGGACTGTGTATATCATGATGGATTTCAAGGATCTGCATGAATGCAGATGGTTGTGCAAGCTTTGGTTCAGTGTTAAAACTCTTCTTTCTTTTCTTCACTATAATTAATGGTGATGGTTTAGGTTCATTATATAGAATTTTGTTTGAATTGACATCTAAGAGGCTTACTTCTATTTATAAGGAAGTCTCTGGATTTGCTTGAGACCCTGTAAGTCAGTTGGATTGTTGGAAGATTGAGTTTGAGAAAAAAATATATATTTTCATTTTTAGGCTCCCCTGAAGACAAATAGGGTCATACAATCCTTGTTCTTTAGTAAATGTAATATATATGGAGCTGAATTTTTTGGAACTAGGACGGTAAGACTTATACCTTTTTTTAGTCGAAGGGTGTCCAAGAAGATGCACTTATAGCTCTTCAAATAAGTTTAGTATTTTAATGGTGTGAGATACTGGCAATACTCACAAAAGTTTTTATAGGAAGCATGAATGTTGAAAGTATGGAAAAAAATTGGTGAGGATTTCAATTGATGTTTTGCTTAGTAATATTCCCCTAAAAAGAAAATTCAGTAGGAATGAGGCAGTAAAGGGTTGCTTCTATCTAATAAAGTTTAGAAACTTCATTTTCAAACAATCTAGTGGTTCAAGGAGATGTCGTTTTTTTCTTTCTACAATACCATTTTACTGTGATGTGTTAGCACAAGAGGAGCCATGAATGATATAACCTTAGTAAGAAAAAGAGTGAAAGGTTTAATTAAAACATTTTTTTCCCATTATAAGGACTAATACATTTAATATTAGTGCTAAATTAGTTAAGGATCATTTATACGGAATATGAGGAAGATTGTAATTATATTGAATTTGTTTTTCAAGAAAAAAGTTGAATTGTGCGTGAGTAATCATCTACAACAATAATAAAATTATTTAGCCCAATCAATACTAGGTATGCAAGTGGCCCTCACACGTTTGTGTAGATTACGGTAATAGGTAATGAGGCCCTTGAGTAGCTTTGGAGATAGGAAACTGCATGGTGTTTTGCCATTTGACTTGAACTTTTATTTTATTAAATAATTTGGGAAACAATAATTATAGTGCACAAATAGATAGATCACTCATCAAAATTTGATACAGGTAAATAATACTGAAGACTGTTTATTACTGCTTGTGTTAAAATAGTAGAGTCCTTATTTCTTAGCATGTCTAATCATATTTCACGTAGTTTGATCCAAAAAAAAACAATGACTAGCATAAAAGGTTCCAAAACTAGTTAGATTAGTTATCAGTTTTAAATATAAATAATAGGTTCGTGAATAATTTCATCAAGTGGAGAACATATTATAATGGAAGAAAAGATGTGAGCTTATAAATCCATTTCCTGCGATAATGACAAGGATTCAATCAGTTAGTTCTCTGTTTTGATTTCAGGCTTTCAGCCCCTTCTGGTATAAAAAAAGGTGAAATATTTTATCCACTAGAAAGTCGACGCTCTAAATGTTGTAATCAGATTAAAACACATGTGCCAATATTCATTATTTTGTTCACCAAAGAGAAGATATTGAGGCAGTTCAAAAACTTGCATAAATTTATCAGTGATTTGAAGTAACAGAAGCATCAATCAATTTCAACTGAAAAGAAACTAAACCCAAGTCTTGGTTTTGAGAACAAATTTGGACAATAAAAGGTTGATCTTCGACCAAAAAGTCCATATGTGTAATATCCTTTTGACTTAAATAAAAGGCTTCTAAACTCAGAATAAGCCTTGAAACATTCAAAGATTTGTCCAAAATTGTGGCAAGAAAAGCAGTATGATGTATGATTTAAAATTGAGCTATTGAGTATTGAAACACTATCGTCCATGAGATCATACATAAGCCTTAAAGTATTTCAAGGTGTAAATCTCAGATTTAAAAATTGTGTAAATTAATAAATATTCTATAAAATATAAAGTGTGAAGTAAGAGAGAACATAATAAAATTCTAACTTATTAATACATTAAAAAGTAATATAAAAACACTCCTCAGAGTAAAAAAGAAATAACTTATGTAAAATTAGAAGTAATATGCTAACATTAAATTATGAAAAAAGATGGGTTATACGAACATTAAACTATCAAAGTAAACTAAGATATTAAAATAAAATATAAAATTATCAAAACATAATAAACAAAATAAGTTCAACATAAATATTTCTGTCCCACTCATATTTCCCCCCACTTAAACAAAAAATATAACAAGCCATTAACATTTTAATTTTCAAATTTCAAAGTCTATATTACTCTCATCACCATATTAATTTTAGTTTTAATCATCCGCATAATGAATTGTTTACTCGCATTTTATCTTTAGCCGTGTTCATATTCTCTCATTCCTCCTTATTTTAAATCTCGTTAATATTCTATTTTTTAATAAAAAATCACCAATAAAAATAGTAATTAAAATGTTGAAATATAGAGCAACGGCATAATTTTATCTGAATAAATTATCTTTTTACTTTTTGTTATTGAGTGTGTGCAGCGTGAAGATTAATAGGTGAGTTATATTCATATTGTTTTTTATTTTTAAAAACTTGATGATAGACTCAAAAAACAAATGTCTTTTATTAGGCAAGATGGCTCACCCTACGGCAAGCCTCATTGAGACTTTTTTTTTTTAAAGAAAGTGTTGATGTGGGGCTCAAAATGAGCCTCATATTGCACAATTTTAAAGAACTATGTTAGTATGTTATCAAATTATACTTTCTGTCAATTATCGAACGACAAAAATCCAATTCATACCTTATGAAAAAGTTCAGTGGCATTCAATTCCACAAAAACTCTTAGGGTCTGTTGAGATCATTTCTATTTTCTATTTTTATTTTTATTTGTAGACTATTTTATTTTTTTTTATGTTTTTTGTTTTTAGAAAATGTGTTTAGTACTGTTATGATTTATACGTTTTTAAAAATAAAAAATATAAAACGTGTTCGGTTGAGTATTTTTTTTAAGAAAAAATTATATTTTTTTTATAAAAAAGTTGGGTCTACGAGCGCTCCAGAATTAAGCTCTCTCTCATGACGTATACAACGTCTTTCTTGTTCCACTTGGCAGAAAGAATTACATGTGGAGCGGCAGACGGCGGCCGACAGGAGCCGTCAACGTGCAGCAAGCAGAGGAGGTAATGCTCGGAAAAATATTTTTTTTAAAACAACAAAAACACAATTTCTGTGTTTTTGATGTTTTGAAAACAAATCTTATATGTTTTATAAACAAAATTTAAAAAAAATGAATAAAGAAACACTATTTTTGGGTTTTTTTTCTATTTTTTGTTTTCAAAAACAAAAAAAATAAAAACAAAAAGTGATCTCAAATAAGACCTTAGTTATAGAAAGCCTAACAAAATGAGCAATTGCAACATCTACTTGTAAAGCTATTCCAAGGATTGAAGCCAAAAAACAAGGATGAAGTGGAGATGTTGAACAGTAGCCCCAAGATATCAAAAATGTTCAGCCTTTTAATGATTTGATCACCCAATATTACAATCTAGTCACTAGATCTGCTACTACTCAAATTACAACAAAGATAAAAATTTAGTATATTACTTTCATATTGGTTATGAGATGCACAAAAGGTTAGCTTCAATCAACTAACACTTTAATTACATTGAATAAATCTAGCATAACTCTAGCAACATGGACGAAAACTTCCAATCTTTCAAAAGTACCTTTACAAAGTTGTAGTAATAATCTTAAGGATTGAAGATGACTTTTTTTGCCAATATTGCTGATGTTGATAATGTTCTTCTTCATCACTTCAAACACGGAATAAATTTAGCATTATCACTTCTCCTTCAAGATATGATTTTCCTAACTCTATAATACAACTAAAGACCAATTCTTTCTCCAACAACATTTAAAACTCTCCAAAGTTATGTTTTTTATAATACAAAGGAATTGATGTAGCGCAAGCCTACCGTAGCCCTTAGTCATAAACAATTATTTTCAATCATCCTTATTTGTATTTACGCTGATTATTAATGATTTAAATGACACTAATTTGATTTTTTAAATTTATTTATGGATAGTGCTGCCATTTTCAATAAAGCCTATATCTATAAATAATGCCATTCAGGTATTTCAAATAATTAATGGTGAAATAACAAATGTTTTTAATTTGACATTTTTATTTTGACTGATCCTCCTTCCATCCTGAACCATAAGATTTTTCAGTTTTTCTCTCTTTACCTCTTGCATCCCTTCCAATGCTTTCATTCACCTAATATTTTCAATCGCTTTTTCGCTTCATCGCCCTTATTCTTCCACTAAGTTGAATCCTTCTCATTTCAACAATTTAAACAACTTAAAAAATTTATACAATCTTTGTTTTCACTACCACACCTTCTGACACAAATTAAAAAAATGTACAGAGTCTTAAGCCGTAAGGATGGATGTCTATGAAGCACTGATAATTCTGGATATTCATTACGTCTTGTCTGACCATACGACAATAAATAACTTACATCTCTGAGCTAAACGATGTCCCTCCAAAATAACTAGTCTAGTCTTACAAGGTGCTCAGTTAAAACGGTACTCATACAAATGTCACAGGAAAGATGACAAGAAAGTTATTCAACATAGAGAAGCTTCATTAAACTTATAAACAAGGAAACCTGATAGACCTGCAGTCGCTTTTGCTAGAATGGTTACAGCTGAGCAAAACGGTAACCCACATTAGGGAGTCAACAGCAGTTTCTAGGAATAGAATAACCAATCCTAAAATCAAGAACACGAGATTTCGGTATAAAAATTGGCATGAACATTCAAAGAATCCAGTTTTCTATGTAACCCAATTATGATATCACCCAAGTTAGTCCCGCTCGTAGAAATCATGTATTGTCATTGCAAGGGACTAAACACTGCAAAAATTTTCTGGTTCCCGTTTTATCGTTATTCTATATTGAGTTATCAACAATTTAATAGCAAATACGCAACAATTCAAACTGCTTGAAGTCAATTATTGTGTGCATCAATTTTGTCAAATAAGCTAAACCGCACAAGCAACCATGCAGCCTCAATTTCAATCAGCTAATTTCCCATGGAAAAACCAAAAGGAACCTGCAGAGATCAAGAACCAAACTCACATACTTGCCACACTGCTGGCAATACCGCTTCTCCTCGCCATCAAGCATCACTGACGAAGCATTAGCACAACGGAGGCAGACCCGATGGCGCCGGTGATAGCCCTTGAGCTCCTTAATATCCGCCTCACATCCCGGGACCTGGCAACGCACCCCGACGTTCACCACCCCCGCTCTCGCCCTCTTCCTCCCCCCGAACACCTGTTCCTCCTCCTCATCCCCCTCCAACTCCTTCTCATCCACCTCCGGACAAGCGCACGGCACCCGCCCGGCCAGGTAGTTTGCGCACACCAGCCTCGGATCTCGCTTCCTCACCCGATTCGAGCTCCCCGCCACCGGCGCAATAACAGGCGGCGGATCAGCGGGGGTTTCCACCTCGGACAACGGCAGCCGGGGAAGATCGGCGGCATCCCATGGAAGACTCAAAGTATCTTCCGTCTCAAGCGCGAAATCAAGGAGGTTACCCCAGTCCCAGACTGTCGAGGCGGACAGATCCTCTGAAATCTCCAGCGCAGGAACCGAAACAGAAGAATCCACCGGCGATGTCTGCTGGAACTCCATCTCGGAAACCCAAACCCTCGGTAGAATGGGGGTAGAGAAGATGGAAGGAAAAGATGGTCGTCGGGTGGTAAGTCGTCCCCTTTGGTGGCGTGGGGTACGATCCGGTGGACAATGGAATCTCCGGTGGCGGCCCCACGTGATCGACAGGTATGACACTATGTCGACACAGCTCCTATAATTTGGGGGATTATTGTATTCGGATTTTTCAGTGTTTGTACACCGGATAGAGAGCTGACGTGATGCTCTTTTCGTCTCGTGGTTGGAAAATATTTGTATATATAAGGCTAGGGGTTATTCGGAGGATAAGTGGGGTTACAGAACGGTATATCTTTGTAATTTTTTTGTAAATTACCTGTAACCTACAAATGAGTTTCGTGTTTCTATAGTTTCATAGGTACAAATAAGTTACACGGAGGTTACAAGAGAGTTACACGAAAGTTTAAGGGGGGTATAACCCGAATATGACTCTCCTGTACCCCTTGAATAACCTCTGACGTACGCAGCGCTGCGTACGTCTTATGTACGCAAATTTTTTCCCTCCTAGTTGGTGACTGTTTGTTTTATAAAAAAGGGCAAAGTAGATATTTATGTAAATAAATTTTATTTATAATGCCCTGAGTATGTTTTCAAAATAAGTTAAGGCTTGTCTTTTTTTTTCGCAAAGGTGTTATTGTGCATTCTTTTTGATTGATGGCAAAATTTAAATACATATCACATAATTTATATGTATTTACATATATATAACATCTGATTTTTTTGTTTTTTGCATTTATATAATTCAAATATTTCATGTCAAATAAAAAATATCAACATTCTAAAAAAAATGTGTAAATACAGAAGAGTGTGTGTGTGTGTGTGTGTGTGACACCGTGGCTGCCCCAGGTATAGATAGATATATTGATATGTTGAATGGAATATTACACACCTAAGATATGGAATTTAAGAACCAATAGATAGAGAGAGAGAATGTGATGTCGTGACTGCCCCCATCAAAGCAAAGTGAGAGTGTTCTCTGAGCTCTCAGATTCATTTCATATATCAAGAGAGTATTTACAGAAGAATGAGAGAGCTTAAATGACATGAGTCTCGTTATACATAAAAGGTCATTCAATTTATAGATTATATGAGAACAAACATAAATATACAAGTTTGCTCTTGAGAGTTATTTCAGTTGGCACCTCTTCATGTCCATATTTAGGTCTATCCAACGAGGCGATCGCCCGAGTCCGCAAACGGACTACACTCAGCCGACAGAGTAAGGTTACCAAATAGATTGCGGTCTGCCGACGGACTGAGGTCGGCAGAAAACTTACGATCGACAGAAGGACTGCAGTTGGTCAACGGACTAGGGGGTCGGTCAAATGAAATAGTAGGTTGGTCTCTGCTACCGTTAGAATTTGTCTAGATCAACACGAGCACTTTTCAGTCATACATAAGTATCCCCGCAAGTCTTTCACTTATTGAAAACAAAATTGTGATAATAATGAGAGAATTTAAATAACAAAAACACAATCTAAACAATGCACTAATTAAACTCCTTTTATTTTGTGTTGCTCGTCGCTTTATTTTCTTCGATTCTGAAGTGCTCTCCTGAAGTCTTTTTGGGCCTCTTTTGAATCTCTCACTTAGTCAACTCCTAAAAAAAAGTGTTGGTAATTTATCCAATAATAAATTAAGCTCTTACATTTGAATATTTTTCTTATCTTACTCTTGCAGCACAATTTGATTGTGACAATTGGACGTTTTAGAATGTTTGACGACCCAAATCTTCACAAACAATTTCTATAACTTTTCGAGTAAGAAGAGAGTTCGTCAGCAGGGGGCTGAGATAACTATCTCTTACCTGACTGACTGCTTGCTTATCCGCATCGGGAAAAAAAGAGTACCTAGTACCACTTTCCTCACTGTATGTTCCGTCGTTGACTCGTTCCTAAAGTGCTAGACTTTCTTTCTTTACCACAAAGTCAGGAAAAATCATTAGTCTTTTTTGATGTATTATATTTCCCAGAACTCTTGGCTCAAGTCTTACGAAGCACTTGTCAAGTTTTTTCAATGGGTTCATCAACTCAATCAAGCCTACAATTTTGTTTGGGCTTAGGAGCGTTGCCTTCACCAATGTAACCAACGAAACTAGCTGTTGGGACAATTTGTGTCTTATTCTTCATGGAGCTTGTCGTTGTTAAGCAGTGAATCGCATCCAGAGCTTTTGCTTGATCCAAATTTAGAGACATGACTTTTTATGTTTGACATTGAGTAATCTGCTCGGTGTTATTTGCTCTATCATATTCTAAATCTCCTAGTGTCCCATGTAAACTCTTCGAGCGCTCCCCCGCTCAGTCAGACCCTAGAAACATAATTTAGATGATCAAACATATATATTTCGGGGACAAAAATTTAAAGACATTGCGGGATATTTTGATCATTCGGTACCGTCGTCCGCCTGTAATTTCCGGTCGAACGAATTCTGGTGACATGAATTTCAGGTCGTCTAAATTTCGGCTGAGTGAATTTTGTTTAGAAATGGTCGGCCGGCGGGGTTATGCACGGCGGCAAAGGATGCATGCTAATCTGCCAGCTGCTCGGTCGGTGTTAGGATGGTTATGATGAAACCCTTCTCGGCGTTGTAACCAAAAAAGTTAAAAAGTAAGGTTGATTGGCGTTTTGGTCGGTCGACGCCGGTTTCCCAGTGATGGAATAGATATGACCTGTCAACTCTGGCATCTGAGTGATAACGAAGGCCGGTCGGCGCTGGCTCCTGACAACAGGGAGATGCGGTCGCAATTGGAATGATAAAAGAACTTTGAGGTTTATGAAACAGCTCTTTTCTGGGGGCATTCAGATGAGAGGTGATCACACTCATAACAGTTTGCCACACTCATAACTAGTTTGCTTCTTCTTCTTCTTCAATTTCCCAGCATCAAAGCCACCATTTCCCATCTCGTTACCTTCCTGCTTCATCTCATGGGATCTGAAATCGGATTCGCTCTGCTGGAACTTTTCTTCCCATGATGTTACCCTTGATTCAGAGCTAAAAATAGAAACGGGCCAGTCTAGCCTCTGGGCTTTGAATGGGCAGTAGTTTGTTAAGGTTCTCGTTTTAAGCCCAACTCAGCTCTTATTTAGGCCCTTAGGCTCACCAAAGTCTAATTAGCAGTTAATTGGTTAACTCGTGCAGAGTGATCTACAATGGGTGGAATTAAGGAACATGGGTTTAGAGACCCAATTAACTTCGTGAATTGAGGATTGAGCTTCCTAAGAGTTATTGCCCGACAATATAAAGTATTAAGTGCATTACCGTCATTTTACAAATAATTTTATTTTTCTATAAATACATGAATAGTACATGTAATACGGGAGGACCCAATACAAAATATGACCGATTATGTAATATATAATAAATATTTATTCTTATGGATAAGAACCCCATAATATCATTATTATAGCTATTAGATCGTGCCATCAAGACCTTACCAGTTTAGCTGTATGGAACGAAAACAAAAGGATACAGATGGCTCAACCTTTCTTTATAATGACAACCACACGTCGCTATTCAAATTATCCCTTTCTTTATATGATATTAAACCCATTTTCCGCAGCTTTCCCTTAAGCTTACCCCCAAATCCCCATGGATCGTCTCGTGAAGGCAGGAGCTCCGGAGGTGGAGCTCAAATTCCGGCCGTCGGAGCGCTGCACGGCCGACTTCAAAATCGAAAGCTTGATTCACACCATGCCGGTTGCCGTCCAGCTCACAACCACCCGCCCGTCCTTATACAACTTCTCCCCGGCCGCCGTAGCCCTCATCCCACCCCTCTCCTCTGCTTTCTTCAAAATCGTCCTCCTCCCCACGGCGGCGCCGCCGATAGCCTCCCCGCCTGAAGCCATCATCGTCCGTTCAGCTATCGTTCCCGCCCTCCACCGCGCCGACACGGCCGCCCTCCTCCGCTTCTTCTCCCGCCCAACCCTCCCCATCTTTCGCGACGCCTCCATCCCCATCCATCTCATCGGTTCCCACATCCTCAACCATGTTCTCCTCTCACCCAATCCCTCCTCTCTTCTCTCCCGCATCATCCCTTCCTGCACTCCCGACGAACTCTCCGCAGAACTACCCCTTGCAGCCGGCGCCGGCGACTCTATTACCGTCACCGCCCTACTCGCCGCCGGCGCAAACCCCAACACTCGCAACGCCGAAAAAAAATCTCCCATTTACCTCGCCGTCTCCGCCGGAAAGCTAGATTCCGTCAAAGCCCTGGTTGATGCCGGCGCCACCGATCGCCCTTTTCACGAAGCCGCCGCCGGGAACAGAACAGATATAATCTTCCTCATGATCGGCAAATTAGGACCCGGGAATAAATACTGGGCCGATACAGTCGACGAACAGGGGCGGACGGCGGTCCACGCGGCGGCGGAGAATGGGTGCGTCGAAGCCCTCCACCTCAGCCTCGCCGTCGGAGGCGGCGACGCCGATCGAGCCGATGCGCGTGGATGGACCCCGCTCCACTGCGCCGGCGCCGGCGGCCATCTCAACGCTGCGGAACTGATCATCGCTAACTCGAGCTTCGATCCGCGCAGAGCTCTGACAAGGGAAGGGAAGGGAAAGA
>NW_018164444.1:27448669-27491422 GCF_001263595.1 Phalaenopsis equestris | reverse complement strand
AGAAGAACGCCGCTGTAGGTCGCCATGGCGATGGGGAACAATCATATGTACGAGCTGCTCAGACCGCTTGGTGGAAATATTAGGGCCGTAGGGCAGAGGGACCAGAACGGGTGGACGGCGTTACACGTGGCGGCATTTAAAGGGAGGATGGATGCGGTGAAGGAGCTTGTGGAGGACGGCGCGGAGTTGGAGGCAGTGGACGACGCTGGATACACGCCGTTTAAGTGCGCCGTGGAGGCTGGAAATGTTGAGGTGGCGCTTTGGCTGATTAGATGTGGGGCTCGCGGTAGTGTGAAGGGTTTCCTCATGGCTACAGGCGGCGGCGGCGGAAGGGTGTCGGCGTGGGCCTTTTCTGCGGCGATGGTTTCCTCTGCTCTTTGTTAAAATAAAAAAGGAACTTTTTGTGAGCTTTGAAGTTTGATTTTCTGCTCAAATTTTGTGAATTTGTGCATAGTTTGAGAAAGGCTAGGCGGAATAATGCTACAATGTAATTAAAGGATGGGGCACTTAGATACATACAATCCAATTTTAATACATTTACATTTCTAACATTTAAATTTTACTTTTTATATCATACCACCCAAATATTTTATTTCACGAAAAAAAAACTATTAATCAATTCAAAATTATTGAATTCAAATTTGTTCGGGCACGCCTAAGTAATAAAGTGCTTGAACTTCGAGAAAAGAGAGAGCGAGAGCATATATTGAATAGCAAAATTGCATCACCTTCATTTGTTGATGAGATGGACTCCCCATTTATAGACGTTGTCAATTCATATTTACATCATATACCCCTAAAGTATGTAGGTACGACAGGGTACCCTATTATGTTCATAAATTTGGCTTGTGAGGCCCTTTGGTGGATCCTGTTGGTGTCTTTTCCGGCCAACGGCTACAGGGCCGGACAATCACGTGGCCGAGTGGTTATTTGCTGAGAATCTAATTTGCTAACGACCTACGCCAGTCGTTCTAGTGTTGAAAGACGCATTCCCCTTTTTCGATTTGATGTGAATTGGGAGGTGATGAATCTATATGCACGGGCTTGACCCACTCAGGAGACATTCTTCTCTATCCATGAAAGATGCACTGCCTTTACGATAAAGGAAATCAACTGGTTGAACATACATTCTCGAGTCGTCCATGGTTAGTCATGTTAGCTCGCTATACTTCCTTTGTTATTCATGAGGTGATGTTGGCCCGTCGAGATTCATGCTGGCATATTTTCGATGTACATATTAAGTTATCTAATTTCCTTGCTCCTTGATAGAAACAACTGCAACGAGGACATTGAAAATTCTTTAAAAACATGATTAACCTTGCACATACATTCATTTATTGACATCCTAAATAAACTCACTGAATTTGTATGTTCTATATTGCCAAATATAGGACAACTTTATCACTGTGAATTTATTCTTCTACCAAATCTCTCTTTGTAATTCTTAGCTTGGTTATGGAGAAAGGATATGAATCCCTATTGAAACCTGTTGTCAGTACGAGGATGTTGGTAGCCCTAGGTATCAGGTCACACCGTTATTGGCATCCATTTTTTATGCAACACAATCACTAGACATTCTCGTCGAGTGACACGGGAACGTATAGGGGTCTACATCGTCATGATCGGGCTCCGAGTTGAACGTTGTCAAAATCAACATCATTTCTGGTATCCTCCGTGTTGATGTCCGTTCATGTGACACGAGGGTCATATTTTGCTGATATAAATATTCCCACGTCGGGTCTATAACTTAGGACTATGGTCCGGACAGATGGATCCCATGTTAGAACCATTTTACTCAATAATGTGTATACAATTCATCTTCTTTTGAGACACGTTTAGAACTCTTGCGGAGGCCCGAGGATCATATCTTACTCATATACGACTCTATAAGGTTCCCACAAGATTCAAAACTCCTCCAATGGATTCTTACAGGAGCCTAAAATTTATGGGGTATGGAGTGACCAAGTCTAACTTGTGGCATGACCACGCCCAAACATACCAAGGTCACTCCAAAACCTCCCAAAATAGCCTAAAGGCTCTGCAGCTGGTGTGACCACTCCAGAAGGTAGTGAGGCCATGCCAGCCAGACTGAGAGTTGGCATAATTATGTCGGCTCTTTGTCGTGACCACACTCAAATTGCGAGAGGCGCCCAGGTTCATCAATCGGCGTGACCATGCTGGTTGTCTTCATTTGATGCTCAGTCCGACAATCTTGGCGTCGCGACTAACTGTTCTTCAGTAATGTTGAGTCGAGTGATCTTAGCACCACGAATGGCTATCTTTATTCTTCTGAGTTTCTTGTTTTCATGTCTTCTCTCTCATTTCTCTGAGCATTTCGCCAACCTGAAAGTCTTGGATCTTTTGTTAGTGCGACACATACTTATTTTGCACATATTTTTAATGGAATTTTATTTGAGCGATCTAAAATAAGACAAGCATAAAGTAAATTTCATCTAAGATCGTCCATGCTCATAGTACGGAAAGTGGGGAGTGGGGCAAGGAAAATGAGAAAATATTCATGGGATTATTCACACAACATGAATGAATATTTGTTTGGGCAAGCCTAGGTGGAGCCTCCAGCACTTTCCCTTATTTCTGGCTCACTGGTTCCTAAAAGTATTATTTGTCTTGGATGGCATCCACAATTTATGTCATTGACACCCTTATGAGAGTAGCTTTTAGGTCCTTGCAATCTCCATATGGCTTCTACTAATATTGTGTCAGCCTTTAATAATATCGGGTTAGCCGGGGGTCTCAGTTTCTCATGGTTCACTGTGTTGTTAGTACCATCTTATTTCTCCATTGTTTCAGGAGGGCTAGCCTTCTTCAAAACGACACCAGACGGGTGGTTTGTGTTCCTCTCTTCCTTTTGGTTCACCCCCGAAGGGGCTATCTTTTGGGTGGGGTAGCCTTCTAGTTCCCACTTAGGGATACTTTATTCTCCCAACATGCACTAAAGTCTGGGGGTTCGTTGATACTGGGGTTGAAGGATAACTTCTCCACTGAAGGGCTTGCTTTAAGGGTACCATGTTATCAACTTTGAGGTCTTTTACCTCCAATATCTCTCTCTATCTATAAGAATACAATGAATGGGCCAAGACTCTAGTGCTCTCCTTGCTAAGCTGCCACAAGGACGAAACACTCTTGGTGGGTATCCAGGTGCTGGTGAATTGTGCCAAGAATAGCCTTTAGAGATAGGCAAAGCTGTCAATACTTTTGGTTGGGAGTTCATAGAACCATTTCAGGTGTAAATATGTCAAGGTGGTAAAGAATAAACGACACTTAATCGTGTTTGAGATTTTGAGTAAGCATAAGGGCGACTCGAATGCAACGATATGGTCGTTGGGTTCGATTGCCCCTCGTAAGCTTCCAAAACTGGCGACTTAAATTATTTCAAAGGCCCCTCACTAGATATTTAGAGGGAGAAAGTATTCTCCAGCTGTTGCGGTGCTTTAATGCGTCTTGCGCGCCGCTTCTCTACCTGTGCAGATCCCACACTATCTTGGTATTGGGAGTCATCGACTCTTTCTGGGTCGGGATTCGCCTTCCATCAATTGTGCATTATCAGTGCTTCTTGAGATCAATCTTGTTCTTGCAGGGTTCAGTCTCTTTCTAGGGTTATGATAGCTCTCAAGACCTCTGCGATCTGACCCATCAGCTGCTCCATGATTTGGGTCCTTATCTCATGCATTCCTCAATGTCAGTCCCTGAGGGTTCTATGTTTGCTTCCATTCATTGGCCACTCACTTCTCTCAGGGATTTCTGTGCTCTTCTTCTTGTTGATAGTATGACTCCATGCTCACCGCACATTTTAGGATGTTGAATCCAAATATGTTTAGGGCACACCAAAGGAATAAAACACTCGAAATCCAGGGGGAGAGAGAGAGAGCACAGTATTGAAAATTAAAATTGTGTCACCCCCTTTATTCATGAGAAGGATTCCACATTTATTGTCAGTCCATATTT
This sequence comes from Phalaenopsis equestris, assembly GCF_001263595.1. Lineage (NCBI taxonomy): Eukaryota > Viridiplantae > Streptophyta > Magnoliopsida > Asparagales > Orchidaceae > Phalaenopsis > Phalaenopsis equestris. The sequence goes on along the minus strand of NW_018164444.1, from coordinate 27,487,456 downwards.
ACATATTGTACCCCTAAAATACTTAGGTACGGCGGGGTACCCTACTCTATTAATAAGTTTGGCTTATGGGGCCTACATGTGGATAGGACGAGCGTTCTTTCAGACCGAGCAGCTACAGGGTCGAATAGTCGCTTGGTAGAGTGGTTATTTGCCAAGAATCCAATTTGTCAAGAGTCCATGCCAGTCGTCCTGGGTTTGAAAGACTTGTTCCCCTTTTTTTGATTTGATGTGAATTGGGAGGTGAAGGATCTATCAAGAAGAGCTTGACCCACCAGGTTCCTCATCAGTGATTCTTCTCTATTCATGAAAGAGGCCCTGCCTTTACAAAAAGGGGAACCAGCTGGCTGAACATACAGTCTCGGACCGTCTACGTTGGGTCATGTGAGTCTGCTCCGCTTCCTTTGTTATTCGTGAGGTGAAGTTGTGATTTGTCCTAGCATGTTTTCAATGTACACAAATCTTAACCATTAAATAAAAATTGAGAAAAACGTATTCAAACCAACAATTATGAAAAAGTTGGTCTGAGAGAAGATTCAGTTCCTCGGTGTTGAATTTGAAACTATCAGGGAGACACACCAATGAAATACAACCTAAAAGCGAAGAGAGAAGCAAAGAGAGCACATTAATGTAGAGTAAATTTATGTAACCCTTATTCAAGAAATGAGTCTCCTATTTATAGATAAGGAAATCATAAGATTACATCTGTGCCCCTAGTAAAGTAGGGACAATAAGGGGTATTTTAGGTAATATGCATTAGTTTGATTGGAAGCTTGAATAGCCATTTGATCCTATATATTATCCCGACGGTCGTCATTTTAAAGGCCGGTTGGACCTCCCGCCAAACATTTGGGTAGCCTTTATTGTCCATCTGGTTCGAGTAAGGAACCTCACTGAACCAGTCATGAGGAAATTCAATCGGAATATCCATTGAACGGGTCATCAGTCATCACCTGATACGAGGTTTGGGTGGTACTCGACCAATATGAGCAAAGTGGTTGAAAAGTGAACCCTTCGGTTACTCATGGTGGGCCCCTACTTGCCATGTCCCTTACCTTGCGACTGTTGAATTTCTTTAAAATTTGTGCAACCACATTTTATATGTACACTCGACATCTTCAACCATATTAGTGACGGCTAAAAATTCCCAACCAGTTATCAATTATTAAAAATGAGACTAAATTAGTGGATTTACTCTTGCCGACCAAGCTCAGCTGGCCGAGTTGATCATGTTGACTAAGGGTCTATTTGGGGCAGCTGCAGCTTATCCAGCTTCTGCTGATAAGCAGCTTATCCTGATAATTTGCTGATGGGCAGCTAATCCGAATAATCTGTCTGATTGTTTGGTTAGTGTGCTTTGAGAACAGCTGATTCTAGAAAAATGACTAATTTGCCCCTGTTCTGGATAAGCTGTTGAGTTGTTTGGTTCGCGCGTTTTGTAAACAGCTTATTTGCAAATTTTTATTTGAATTAATAATATGTGTAAATGGTGAGAGCAACAATGCGGATTTGATTAATTTGTTTTTCATCCATAATAAAAAAATCTAAAAAATACTGACCTAAGGCAAGTAAAACGGGTCAAAATTGAAAGATAAAGTTACATAATATGCACTAGTAGAGTATCACTGACTCTGCGAGATAGCCCAGTTGGCGCAAGATCCCAACTAGGCCTTGTTCTAAGCAGTTAACAACTCCAAATATAATATATATGTATATAACAACCAGCAAACAGTGGCTTCCGAGTTATTACCCTTAAAGAGAATGAACTTAATGAAATTAAAAATAAGATGTTTTCCTGTGAAATCACCCAAATAATATTTGGCAAAATTTAGATTTAAATTGTACACAAAATAAGATAACCATTTCTTTCTTCCCTGATCCCTTCCATCAACATTTTTTCTTTTAAATAAGAAGAAGAAAAGAACAACAGATTTCAATCAAACACACTTGACAGTAAAGCTAAGAAGCAATGCAAGAAGATCTAAAACCTAAGCCTTGCATCAAGCAAGAACCTAAAACAAGCAGATCAAAATGCAAAACAATAAGCATGAACCAAAGCAGAGCACAAGCAAAGAATCCAATGAAAACTTTGAATATTACCAAAATGGAGCCAATAAAAACACTATTTATACCTAATTTCTTCAAAAAAGTCAAAAAAAAAAAAACCCAAATACCTGGGGGTTAGTGTTCTTCTGCTCTGCAAAGTTTAAGGTCTTACCCGTAATCAATGGTAGTCCGACCTAGATCGTCATCCATCAGAGAATGATGCGAACAAAAGAAAGCCGCCCTACTTGAAAGGCTGGAGAAATCGAATAACAAGAGCTCAGCTCTTCGGATGGAAGAGAGTCATGGGAGAAGGATGGAATGGAGATGAGAAGAAAAAGTGGAGTAAAGAAAGCGTGGAGCCATGGAAGGGAGAGACCCCCCTACTCGAAACTAGTGAAATAAAAGTTTGGAGGATGACGACACCATGGGAGTTATGGGAGAGCAGAGGATCGATCGCGAGAGACTGAGGAGACGAGACCAAGGCAGTTGGGTAAAGTCGCGAGCGAAAACGCGGACCACGTGGTTGATCCCGCGGCTGGTGTTTATTAAGAAATAAAATACCCCGTTTTCAAAACGCAGTCTAAAAGTGCTAACCAAACAGGAAGACATCGTTTTGAAAACACTGCCCGCACTTATAAGCTGTCCCAAACGGGGCCTAAGCTTAGTTGATGGAGTTGACCCTATAGACTCGGAGTCAATTAAGCTTAGCTGGTGTCGCCAAAGAGCAGTCAATCGATAAGCACATGCATGCAAAATGCCAAAATATCACAATACACACTCTTTAAAGCATGGACAAAGATTTAATGTCATAATTGTACCATATTTCCTATAATTAGGAAAAACACTTTGTGAATAAACACATATAAATTACTATTTTTTATTGTTTACTCCTCTCTCTCCCCTTGAGTTATATTCCTTGTGATTCACAAATAAATCAGGATTGGAAATTTTTATTTTATCTTCCTTTATTTATTTTATGTTATATTTATGAATGATTTAAGTAAGAATTAGATCAAGGATCATGTGAAGTTGAATTTTCTTACAGTTTCATGTTAGATCAACCAACATTATTTTTGTTGTTGGTGATGAATGAGATAATGATAATTGATAGCAACAACAATATCCCCCCTATTAATTGGGTTGATGATGATATAAAAAATAAGGGTTTAGGCATATGTTAGGTGATCTTTACATAACAATTAAAGTTTGGGCATTTAATATGTTAATAGATAGGAATTAGTTGGTATGTGTGCGAATCTCTCTATACAAAAATATTGTAACAATATTTGTGATATGACAGACATATATTTTATATATATTGTTGTGAGTAATATACCTAAAATTGACTAACACTAGAGATGTAAATTAATAAAAGTCAATTTTGACCAAGCCCAAATAAATATAATATACAAATAAAAGCTATATAGTCTATATATCTATCCAGCTATATATAGAATATGTGGGTGTCTCTATATTTATAGTGTATCATTGACTCTTGCATTTGAAAAATTAATTAGAATAATTTTATTTCTTAAATACACATGCAACCTATTACTGTTTCCTATGATTGTTAATATCAATCCAGCTCGTTGTGACTTTGTCCAGAGTTGGAATAGGTTATGCAGCAAGTATGCTGCTGGCTATTAATTACCAGTAACTATCAAATTCATAATAGCATCTTTCAATGCTAATTAATGCCAATTAAGTAACTAATTAATTATTCAATGAAAGTCCCTTAATTTAATGAAAAAAATAGTTGTGTGCAGGTGGACGGATGACAATGGACTGTGTTGATTGCTTCTATAAATAAAGGATAAAATATTACATAAGTAATCCTTATATAAAAATGCATGAGGACTCCAATATCTCATCTTAGTAAAAAAAAATAATAATTTAATACATGATGAGACTGGACCGTACAAGTGGCAGACGGTGATTGGAGTCCCGAAACGAAAAAGACTCCTGATGTAATATTTTTTTCTATAGAAAAAGACGTCTTCTCAATTCTCATTGAAGTGCTATTTTTTAAGTGGGTTGAATTTTTAAAAATATGTAGTTGAAAACTATCAAATTAGTAAGGTTGACGATTAAATGAGATATAGTATCAAAATAGTATTGATTAAAAGTTATGCGAGGCATTTTAAAAATTTATAAATTGGAGGAAGTCGCACTTAATGATTTATTGAAGAGATTAGGATGGGAGGATATGTAATCAACTCAAATTATTAAAATAATCAGATTGATAAAAATATTTGCCATTTGTTTAATATATCAAGTAAGCCCACACAGAAATGGGGCTCATGGACCTATTGAATCAGGCCTCCACTGGCCTATTTTTATGGAATATAAGTAACATCCCGCAGCTCGAGATTATGGTTGATTGATTGTGCTCGTGAATCATGACCAATGAAGTAATGGCTACAATGATTAATTCTCAAGAGGCTATGGCGAGCTCCTCTTCTTGGTCCGCCTGTATATTTCAAGTTTATCCGTTGAGTTCGCCTACTTATTTTAAGTTTCATCGCCGAGTTCATTTACCGATCTTTCAATATTATCTAGATGAAAAGAGGATGAGAACCGCAAATCTGCGACCCATCGATGTTAGTGCCCATTTATGAGCCGCCTTATGCCTATGACGGTATGTTTTTCACAATAAATCTCAGATAGGCTTTATTCAATACGACATTTAATATTGTATTTATTTATTTCTTACTCTTTTTATGTAGCCCAATGAGGGTAAGGGCACCTTATGAGGCATATAAATAGAAATATAAGGGGTATTTATTTCCACCTCCTCCACTCATCTAACAATATATGCTCTCCCGTCCATGAAGATACCATTTTGGAACAAAGCTTACCAGTTCTATGTCAAACGACTGACAAGTATCATTTAATGATATGAGAAACTTCTCATCTTTAGTTGACCATCCTTCTTTAGGAACATCAAGAATGCCCAAAGATTGAGCATAAGTTTGAGACAACTGAAGTGAGGGCGAAGGCAGCTGATGTAAAAGTGCTCAGACAGTTGGAGTTGCTTTCAGCTACCCAAGAGGAGAATTGAGTCTTGAAAGACCAAATGACAATGATGAAGACTTATGATGACTTTTTTTCTCGAGCTCTCCTCTCATGCGATTTTGGTGGCTCTTCATACCAGGATGTTCAAAGCTGAGGCTTCCTTCAACGTTGGCCACACAACTAAGGCATAATTGCTCTCCAGTGAATGAACTGGCATGGAGAAATATTCCACACTGCCGTCTGATTCAAAAAATGGGGGATGAGAGTGATGAGGATGATAGGGGGTTGTCGAAAGTGTGACTCGCTCTCAAATTTTTTCTATAACTTAGAGAATTTTTTTTTCTTCCTTTGTTTGAACACCTGTAAAAGGATGTTAGAATATTTTGTAAGTTTTTTAGATCTTTTGGTATATCGCACATTTGCATTTTTCTTTTGCATATTTGTGTTGAATGATCTTGTGACGAGTGTTTAATTGTGAAATGCTTAAGTATTACATCTCTCATGTCTCATTTGCTCAATCGATTCGTTGTCTTGGATAGACAACTTCTTACGTCAACATCCAAATGTAATAAGCAGATATTGTTGTAGTCCTCACGAGGGAAACCATCTAAATTTATTGGTAGGCTAATTTGTATGCCACCCACCATGAATCTTATCACTAATTGGTAGGGAATCTTACCGCTAGAGCTTGACCTGTTCCGAGCTATGAGACATGAGTTGTTATGATGCATGAGTAATTTGGATTTTATGTGATTTATTGATCATACATTTATTCGTCATTGTAGGTTATTCAAAAAAATTTTACTAATCGATCCATCATTGTTGATTTCTTAGGATCGCTATTAGTTTCTGAGGAAATTTTATAGATCATATATTACTTGTTACTATCTATTTCTTCACTCGGGTAGAACCATCATTGATCTGCCATTTTGAGTTGCTGGAGTATTGGTCATATTTTAATGATTCCATGTATGAACTTTTTTATCCTTTTGAGTGTCATTAAGACCTGAGGTTATATGCATGATTAGAATAAGTTTACTAAATCATTTTTATGAAATCTTTAATAAAATATAAAGGTAGGAATGAAAATACTTTTTTATTATCGAGATACCTTATTTTTATTATGGGTAGATGGACTTTAAATCATAAACAATCAATGTCCAAAGCACGCCCTTTATATGTAGGTATTTAGCTTATATGATCTGTGGGTGGCCCGCTTGTCAACAATGAATGACTGTCCAAACCCTAAACGCTAAACTCTAAATTGTCTTATTGGAATACATTTGCTTCAATGGACACTCCTCCTTTCTTTGGAACAAAGTGAATTGGGCTTACCCAAGCACTGTCTAACATAGGATATATAATTCTAGCATCTAACCATTTTAAAATTTCTTTTTTAACAATTTCTTTCATTATTGGGTTTAATCTTCTTTGAGGATCAACTTTAGGTTCATATTGTTCATCTAATAGAATTATGTGCATACAAATTGAAGGACTAATTCCTTTAATATCTGCTAAAGTCCATTCAAAGCCTTTTTATATCTTTTTAACATTTCTATTAATTTTTATTCTTGAATTTCAGTTAACTCAAAAGATACAATAACATGTAATGTAGATGAATCTCCTAAAAACACATATTTTAAATGGACAGGTAATACTTTCAATTCAAGTTCATGTGGTTTAATAGTTGAAGGAATAAGATTTTTATTATCATGTTCCAGCAAATCTAAAGTTTCAAATTTGTCCTGAATATAATCTAAATTTTCTTCTTTTATTTCATCCTCATTCTCAATAAATTTGTCTTGCCTTAATTTCTCTTCAAACTCTTTCTTAAATTGCTCATTACTTAGATAATCAACAACTTTCATTCTAAAACATTTATTGTCTTTTTCTATTGCAGGATATTTCATAGCTTTTGCAATATTAAATGTTACTTCTTGATCATTAACTCTCATTATTAATTCTCCTTTTTGCACGTCTATCACAACTCTCCCTGTTACAAAAAATGGTCTCTCTAAAATAATAGGGATCTCTTTATCTTCCTCCATATCTAATATTATAAAGTTTACAAAAAAAATAAATTTATCCACTTTTACCAATACATCTTCTATAACTCATTTAGGATAAGTTATTTATCGATTAGCTAACTGAAGAGTTATAGTAAGAGGGGAAATCTCTCTTAAATCTAAACGTTTAAAAATCGATAGAGGCAGAAGATTGATATTCGCTCCTAAATCACATAAGGTTTTTCTATAAAACTTTTCACCAATTGCACATGGTATTGTAAAATTACCAGTATCTTTTAATTTTTCAGGAAGCTTCTTCTGAATAATAACGCTACACTCTTCACTAAGTGCAACGGTCTCATAATTTGCAAACTTCCTTCAAACTTCCTTTTCTTGTTTAGTTTGTTTAGTATATCTTTCATAAAGTTCACATAACTTGACATTTGTTCCAAAGTCTCAATGAAAAGAATATTTATCGTTAACATTTTAAGGATTTTCAAAAATTTTGTAAATTGTTTATCTTTATTCTTCTGCTTCAATCGTTGAGGAAACAGAGGTAATGATTTTTCTAAAGGAGCTTGTATTGGTTCATTTTTATTGTGGTTGCTTTCAATCTTTTCCTTCTCCTCATCAACTTTAGTTTCTCTTTGAATTCTTGTTTCAACTTATTTTCCACATTTTCCACTTTGTAATTGCCACTTTGTAATTGAATATCTTTAATTTTCTCCTTATTTTGATCTTTGGGAATAACTTCCATAGTACTCGAAAGATTTTCTGAAGGTGTGTTACTAAGTGCAGTAACAATATGTTCCAACTGATTTTCAATATTTCTAATAACAACCCCTTGATCTTGTATTTGATTTCTAATATTCAACATTACATCTTCCATTGTCAATTTTTTTTCCTTAACTTGTGAGTTAGGGTTAGAGTTAAATCCAGGAGGATAATAAAGGTCGATAATTAGGATTTCCTTTGTTGTTTAAATTTCCTGAGGGGTTCATTGAATTGTTATAATTTGAATTGTGGGAATTCAACAGATTGTTATAATTATTCCAACTAAAATTAGGGTGATTTTTCCATCCAAGGTTGTAATAGTTAGAAAAGGGATTGTTATTTTGATTATTAATAACATTCAAAGTTTCATAAGATGATTGAATATCAATTATCTGTCATAACAAATTTTCCTCTAATACTAGTGGTAATTGAGAATTGTTCACTCCAATTTGATCAATCTTTTTCGATATAACAACAATTTGAGATGCTAAAATAGACATTGCATCAAAGTCATGAATACTAGCTACTCTCTTAGGATTTACCCGTTTAGAGGGCCACTGAAAATTGTTAGTAGTCATTCTTCTATTAAAAAGTATACTTCATCAAAAGGTTTTGATATAAGAGATCCTCCCGCAGCAACATCTATAATAGATCTAAGTGATCCCACTAATCCATTGTAAAAATTTTGAATTATTAACCAATCTGGTAAAGCATGGAGTGGACATTTTCTAAGAAGATCCTTAAATCTTTTTCAGGCTTCATATATCGATTCCCCTTCAAACTAACAAAAAAATGTAATATCATTTCTAAGCTTAGCGGTTTGGTTTTTTAGGGTGGAAAATATTTAGCCAAGAATTTTTGTGATAGTTCTTCCCAAGTTCTGATAGATCCATGTGCTAATGAATTTAATTAAGCTTTAGCTTTATCCCTTAATGAAAAAGGAAAAATTCTAAGCCTAACAGAATCATTAGATACTCCGTCATATTTAAAAGTAGCACAAACTTCAAGAAAACTAGCAAGATATAAGTTAGGATCTTTAGTGGGTGTTCCTCCAAACTGATTATTTTGTACCATTTGGATAATAACAGGTTTAAGCTCAAATAAATTAACAACAACATCAGAATTTTGAACAGTTAAGTGAAGTTCATCTGTGTTGAATTAACATATTCTTTTAAATGTCTTTGTTGATTATCATTTATTTGATTATCTAAGTTATTCACCATTTTGTTCAAATTTTTAATTTCTTTTTCTTGTTTTTGAATTTTTCTAATAGTACGTTCTAATTCCGAGTAGTAAGGTACTAAACCTTCAGATATAATATTTCACATAAACAAATATAATAATCAAAGAAAAATTTCTTAAAAATACTCTTAAATATATAGTTATATTTTTCTGGATTTTTTATTTTATAATTTTTTTGATATTTTGTATTTTAAATATTTTTATCTCTAAATTTTCTAATTTACCAAATGTATTTAATTTACCATTACATTCCTCGGCAACGACGCCAAAAAGTTGATCTCGGTTGAATATAGTTGTGTAAAATTTATAAAGTTAACTCCGCTTTATAATAGTGTCATTAGTTTTTCAACACTAAGATTGAATTAAAGATTTTTAGTCTATCACCCTAAAAAATCTTTAATTCTACACCCAACAAAGTACATTTTCCTATTTATTTGCACTTAATTCCGTGAACAAAATACTCCTTCATGGACTTAAATGTGATTCTCACTGTTATAGAACTCATACTCCATTTTCTGGATCATATATTTTACAGCATATTTTAACAATTCGATTGGGCAGATCAAAAAGTAAATTAAGAGCGAACTTGAAAAACTATCACAATTTATTTTAAATTTTAACATTGGCACATCCAAATTGTCTCTTCATTTCTCATATCTCAGAGTAAGGAGAAAGATAAAGAAAACTACTCAGACTTCATGAGAAAGATACAATAAAATACAAATTTGATATATAAAAGGAAGTTCATACAACAATAATAAACAAATAACACTTATCTAAAACTCTTTCTCAAAGCAAATCCTTTGTAGCCTCTCTTGTAGAAAGAAGAAATCTCTCACTTCTCTTCCTCTCCAACACTTCTTACAGAAGAATTGACACTTAAACTCAACACAAAAATTCAAAAACTATAAAGAAAATAATTAAATAATGGTGTGGAATGGCGTGGAATGATGTAAAGTGGCTAGAAGGGGCGATGGATGGCTGAGAGAGACGAAGGAGGGTCTCTTTTTTGATCAATTTTGGCTCTTAATAGAGCCTAGGGACGGTTTTCCAATAGGTGCATCAAAAAACTCTTTAAAAAGGGTTCAAATTTGTTAAATCTTTTAGAAACAAAGCTTGCACTGACACTGGTGTCGTCAACGCTGAACAGTTTTTCAAATTCTTCATTTTGACTCCACATTTCATCATTTTTAGCCCTTTTTGCTCCAAGTCCTAAAAATCAACAACCTACAATAAAAAATTAAAATATCTTCCATTAAAGTGCAATATCACCAAAATAAGTATAAAATATGGGTATAAAAATGCATATATTTTTGGTATATCACCTGACCCGACTATCTTTACTCGATTATGATTACTCTTCCATTCCTTTATTTACCTCATTTGAGCCATGTCGCTCCTCTTGACACTTCGTAGATGTCATCTTGTAGGCCTCGATTGTGGATAGACATTCGCTTATTTGGGATACGGTATTTCACTCTTTACCCTTATGGCTCGATTTGACATTGGAAGCATAGTGTGGAATTTATGAGACTACCCATTTATTTCATATGCCTTGGTTGCTGGTTGCTGATAAGCTGCAATTCTTATGGGATCATGAGAGGCTCACTCTCTGCTTGTATGTATCGACATGAGCTTTGAAGGCATCATGATACTCATGTAAGATAAATCTCCTTTTATGACACCCTTTACTAGTCATTATAAAAGTGTAAACACGATTTCTTTAATCGAGAATATTCTTGGGCACCTCAAGATGTAATTAATCAAAGAAATACATCATTTTTCAATTTGTTCTTAACCCCAGACCAAGCACACACACTTGAATATCCAATTTTAAGTTGATTTCGTAGGTTCTTCATCGCATATATCTTCTAAAGCATTATCGATTCGATCTCGTTTTAGTTGTACATTTTTGGGCTATCATGCGAGGTTTACCTTATGAAAGTTCTCCACGTGTTTTTTCTCGTTTGTCTTCATTATTGTATGTCATTACCTTCTTATTCTTCCATTCTCCAGATCATCCATATGATTTAGAAGAGAGATTTACTCAAAAAAGAGAAGTATACAATCATAAACAAGTTGAAAACTCCATCAAAAATAAAAAGAGAAAAAGAATGAAAATAATCTCATTAATCAAAGCCATCCCTTGTCACTGGTTTGTTGCATCTAGTACCACAAATCTCTTCAATTTTTTTTGCTTTGATTTGATCTTCGATTAGGCATCTGAGATGTCGACATTCCCCCTTGTTTTGTCCATGGTCCTAGTGGTAGACACATTACTTCTTAGAGTCTCAAAGATGAGCTATGATCTTCATCGGTGGTGCTCTTTTAAAGTAATATTTATTTTATATGACCTCCGTTATCTCTACCATTGAAACTCTAATCAAATTTTTTTTGGGCACTTCATAGTTAGGCTACAGACGCTTGTCGTATTGATCCAGCCGTTGGCCAGGATACCAACTTGACTCCCTTAGTGATGTGTTTTATTGGTCATTTGATGATCTCAGAGTGGTCAAGCGTGTTTGTGTCATGGACAGGCAGAAGGTTGCAAATGATGTCTGCTTCTACAGCCTTCACCTTAGGCAAACCTCTTATGCGGGCGACATGCGGAGGGCTATACTATGGAAAAAGCAAGGTTGGAGTTATTGTGGTTGATACATAATTGTTGGTCAACTCCAATAACTATGCAAGTGTCTTCGATTGCAGCAAGATTGGTGCGTATCAAATGGGTCATTTCTATAACCCTTGAGCTATGATGACATGAGTCACTGTGGACTCCAAGTCTCATTATTCCAACATTTCCTCTATAAGAGATCTATAAACAAGCACAAACTCTCACTTTGTCCCTATCATAATTATAAAAGAGCATGCGAGTTTCTTATTTGGCTTTCGGGCACTATGAAATTTTGCCACAAACAACTGTTTTGAGTTAGCGAATGACGTAATTACTCTCGACAACAATTCGTTGAACCACATGAGAGCTAACTCCCTTAGCAAGGTGAATAAAATACGACACTTCAACATGTCGGTGATTCTTACCCGACATAGTTTACTCAAGCGAGGCTATGTGGCTTTGGTCAGATTGTTCTGTCATTTATGGACTCTAGTACTAGGGTGTTGAATCATTCTGATGGCTCAACCATAGATATATGCAAAGAGAACACTAGCTTGAGTTGTGAGGGTGCCTTAGTTCATCCAATCCAATGTCAATCAATCGGCGCCGACCCAACATCATTGAATTATTGGGAATCACCTTCCCCTTCCAAGGCCGCATAACTCTTTTGACGTTGGGCACCGACACTTTCTCTCGAGTCTGTTGATTTTTTCCTTAGATTAACGAACCTTTAATGACACCTAACATATGATCCTTCAATTCTTGAATTTGTTGGGCTACTAACTCTCAGGTGCATTCCATATAATCGATGTCTCTGTTGTTGGTTTCTTCTCATCTAGCTGCTCTTATTTTACGTGGTATGATACACACTCACCGCCCTTTTTATGAAGTTGAATCTTGATTTATCCATGTGTAGATTGTAAGTAATGAGAGACATTAATAAAAAAAAAGAGAAGTGGACACTAATGAACAGTAATTCATCGTATCTTATTCAGAAAATAATTTCCTTATTTATAGAGATCCCATAATATGATGATTTTATATTAATGGTTTGAACTGTGATATTTCTGGTACGTTACATGCATGGTTTGAACAAGTGTTGTCAGACTACTTTCTGACTTGGTCGACTATCCTTAATCGGTTTCTGGTCGACAAGATAAGCTCGATCAGCTGAGCTTGGTCGATACGGGTTGGTCGGTTAATATAACTTGATTGTTGATCATTTACCCATGATGAAGAGCCTCTAGGCGTCCTTATGATGGTTGAAGATGCTAGGGAAGTAGATCTTCCCTTGGATCGACTATCCTTTGTTGGTTGGCTTGGATAGCCTTTTGTGTTGTTTATGGCTAAGTGGCTCGTATTTGGTCTGTTTTTTGGTTCAGTCAGCTTTGGTCATGCTTACTAGACTCGTACAGTTTCGCTTATTCAGACAGACATGCCTCATGATCTTTCTATAAGCGGGTCCTCATTTTTTATACTATTCTCATCTCAGCCGTTACACCTCCTCAGAATCGGTGTTCACATTTTTTATGCACAAATAACAACAACAACAATAATAATATCTTAATATTTAATGATAGAAAATATAATCTCAAATGAATTTTTATACCAAGGAATTATAATTTACCTTTTTTTAAACAATGATCAAATTTAAATTTTTTTTTAATCTATTGTTGCAATCTTGAGTCACATAAAATAATAATAAAAAAGAAAATAAGAATTGTGGCATCTATATATTTTTTTCAAAACTAAATTGGGAAACTTTCTAAACACTTAACGCTTTATTTTTGAGTCTGAATCGTTTAGAAACTATATTACATTTAAGTTAATAGATTTAGTAAATCATATAAATCAAGATATAGTAAATATTGAAAAGACTAAACTTAAAAAATTATTTGACAACGAATTTAATAAATTCAAATAAATCTTTTGAAATTAATTGGTAACATTTATAAGAATTTTAAAATTTGTTATGACTTATAGTAAAATATAATATTAAAATTTGATTATTTTATTATTATGTTCAAAATTAGTCATCAAATTTAACATAATAAAGAGAAACTAGTTAAAAAATAATTATTTCCTAAAATAATTAATTATTAATAAAATTATTAAACTAGATACTTATTTAATAATAATTTTAATATTAAGTAATTATCAATTAAGTAACAATTAATTATATCACTTAAAACATATTTAAATTCGCTAACTATTAAATAATTTAAATTATAAAATAAATATCATCGTATCTTATTCAGAAAATAATTTCCTTATTTATAGAGATCCCATAATATGATGATTTTATATTAATGGTTTGAACTGTGATATTTCTGGTACGTTACATGCATGGTTTGAACAAGTGTTGTCAGACTACTTTCTGACTTGGTCGACTATCCTTAATCGGTTTCTGGTCGACAAGATAAGCTCGATCAGCTGAGCTTGGTCGATACGGGTTGGTCGGTTAATATAACTTGAATGTTGATCATTTACCCATGATGAAGAGCCTCTAGGCGTCCTTATGATGGTTGAAGATGCTAGGGAAGTAGATCTTCCCTTGGATCGACTATCCTTTGTTGGTTGGCTTGGATAGCCTTTTGTGTTGTTTATGGCTAAGTGGCTCGTATTTGGTCTGTTTTTTGGTTCAGTCAGCTTTGGTCATACTTACTAGACTCGTACAGTTTCGCTTATTCAGACAGACATGCCTCATGATCTTTCTATAAGCGGGTCCTCATTTTTTATACTATTCTCATCTCAGCCGTTACACCTCCTCAGAATCGGTGTTCACATTTTTTATGCACAAATAACAACAACAACAATAATAATATCTTAATATTTAATGATAGAAAATATAATCTCAAATGAATTTTTATACCAAGGAATTATAATTTACCTTTTTTTAAACAATGATCAAATTTAAATTTTTTTTTAATCTATTGTTGCAATCTTGAGTCACATAAAATAATAATAAAAAAGAAAATAAGAATTGTGGCATCTATATATTTTTTTCAAAACTAAATTGGGAAACTTTCTAAACACTTAACGCTTTATTTTTGAGTCTGAATCGTTTAGAAACTATATTACATTTAAGTTAATAGATTTAGTAAATCATATAAATCAAGATATAGTAAATATTGAAAAGACTAAACTTAAAAAATTATTTGACAACGAATTTAATAAATTCAAATAAATCTTTTGAAATTAATTGGTAACATTTATAAGAATTTTAAAATTTGTTATGACTTATAGTAAAATATAATATTAAAATTTGATTATTTTATTATTATGTTCAAAATTAGTCATCAAATTTAACATAATAAAGAGAAACTAGTTAAAAAATAATTATTTCCTAAAATATTATTTATGAGAAACTAGTTAAAAAATAATTATTTCCTAAAATAATTAATTATTAATAAAATTATTAAACTAGATACTTATTTAATAATAATTTTAATATTAAGTAATTATCAATTAAGTAACAATTAATTATATCACTTAAAACATATTTAAATTCGCTAACTATTAAATAATTTAAATTATAAAATAAATATTTTTATAAAATAATTAATAATTAATTACATATATATATTTGTAGGCATAATTAATTTGATAATAAATTAAATTTAAAAATAAGTATTAATCAGTTAAATTAATTAAAAAACTTAAATAGAACTAAATTAAAACAATAATCCCATCTCCCTTTCCCTGTCTGTACGTCGGAAACCCTCGCCGACATCGCCCCTTCACCCGCTTTCGCCCAGAGACCTTTCCCCTCGCCAGCCGGAAACGCTCGCCTACTTCCCTAACCCCTCTCCCGGTTTCCCAAAACCATTGGTTTCGTGACGAAACCATGGAGGCAGATGGAGGAAGGTAACTTCATATCTTCCTTTTAGCGCGAATCGCAGGATTTAGTAATCCGGGATTTACGGCCGAAATCAGTTGGAGTGGCTTTATTTTGTTCAAACCGACCAACTGGCAGGATTTAGGACAAATCCAGGTAAAATCTTGCTCTAAATCCGTTACCAGACGGCTCCTTATGGTTTTCTGGTTAAGGATGATGCTGAGCCCGTCGCCGTCATGGCGAACCTGAGACATCTCCAGATCCTCCGCAGGTGCTTCGTGCGAAATTCTTTCCCTCGTCTTCATCTCGCGCCCCACCTCATCCGCCGCCCCAAAATCATAAACCCAGCCACCGTCAGATACTGCCGCCGCTACTCCTCCTGCTCCTCGGATGACATCACCGATCTCCGTGAGCGCATTCTTCTGCTCACTGAGAAGCCGACTAGTGTCACGCAAGATGGAGATGTTGATGACATTCGCTCGCAGGTCTCCTCTCTCGCTGATGAACTCCTTGCCGCCGGTCACCTTGCTAATCTCGAAGATGATGATGATCTCACCGATCTAGCCGCCTTTCTTGACTCTCGTTCAGCTGTTTCCCTACTTCGCCATTCTCCCTCAGGGTTGGCCTTTGTCGAGTTGCTGTCTCGTTTAAAAACTCGTCCCCGCCTCGCTGTCCAGGTAAAGGATTTAACTTGTCCTGGTAGGGTTTATAGTTAACCCTTTTCTCGTCTGCTTATCGAGCTTTCTACTTTTGGTCCCCGATGATAGGTTTTTCTTTGGCGGCTGAAGTTGGCTGATGCCGGTGTGCAACTTGTCCCAGAGGAGTATGCCAAGGCCATCTCCCTTGCTGGTCGGTCCAACAAGGCCGACCTTGCCGGTGATCTTTTCACCGATGCCGGCCGTCGAGGAATACGAAGCACAGGGATGTATAACTCTCTCATGGCAGCGTACATGTACAATTGTCTCGCGTCCAAGGCCATTTCCGTCTTTGAGGACCTTACGCGCGACCCGGCATGCGAGCCCACCATTGTAACTTATAACATTCTTCTCTCAGTTTACGGTCGCTTGATGCTCATCGATAAATTGGAGAATCTCCTTAAACAAATCCACGAGCACCCCCATATCTCCCCTAATCTAAGTACTTACAATATTCTCATGGCCGCTTATCTCACCGCTTGGATGTGGGATCGTATGGAGAATACTTACAAGGGAATGATAAGAGGGCATGTTAAGCCCGACACTTTCACGCACTTCCTCATGCTTCGTGGCTATGCTCATGCTGGCAATGTTGAGAAGATGGAGGAGACTTATGAATTAGTAAAGGATATGGTGAACAGGAGTGTTTCACCGCTTGTTAGAGCTATGATATGTGCATATTGCAAGAGTTCAGTTAAAAATAGGGTGAGCAAGATTGAGGAGCTGACCAAGCATATTCCAGAAGGTGAGTACAGGCCGTGGTTAAATGTTCTTATGATCAGGCTATATGCTCAGGAGGGATTACTAGATGCCATGGAGAAGTTCATCTCAGAGGCAGTTAACAGGGAAGTAAGAGTCATAGCAATAGGTGTCATGCGCTCCATCATTTCCAGTTATTTCCGTTGTGATTCCATTGACCGGTTGATCAAATTCATAAGGCTGGCAGAATGTGCTGGGTGGAAACTATGCCGTTCTCTTTATCACTGTAAGATGGTGATGTATGGGCAGCGGAACCAGATAGATGGCATGCATGGAGCGTTGCAGGAGATGGAACATTTCAGGTTTGATCGAACAAAAAAGACTTTTTTGATCATGTATAAAGCATATTCAAAAGCTGGTAGGAGGTCTGAAGCAGAGATTGTGGTTGGAATGATGTGCAAGAATGGTTTTCTTGATCCTAAGGCTGCTTTGCTTTTCTAGTTGGCTTGGAGAAAGCCATTGGAACAGTATGAGCTAGCATTTAGCTGATTGATAATGGCAGCTCATCCTTGTCAGCTCTTGTTGTAATTGTTGGGTGAGTTTCTCATTCTTAATTTCAGCGCACTATTTTTATTTGATGTAGCCACTTTTTCATGCTTCAAACATGGTCAGATATATCTAAATCTATGTCAATATTTTAGCACCCTTACTAAAGTAGACTTGTTAATGCCCACTTAGAAGTACTGACTTTTATACTTAAGTTGACACTAGAACATGAACTGTTGACTAATTACAATGAGGGACAAGCATTTCAAATTTCTTTTAGTGAATATATATTTAAATTAAGTGCGATTTTAACTCATTCACTGTGGTTGGTTTTATCATGGTCTCCCATTCAATAAAAATGAGGGCTTATTTGTGTGCTTGAAGGATCCAATAGTAAATGTAGCATTAAAGCTGATGGCTAATTGTTGATTGAACATTCTGTATAATAGCGTGAGCTATTTTTTATTTTTTTTAAAAAAAAACCATATCATCACTTTCTTATTGCTTTGATATTTTATTCAATGGCAAACTTTCAATGAATTTAAAATTTGTTGTTTTTAAACTTTGATTCTTGTATTCTTTTAGTATTTGTTCTAATATCTTTTGTTTTATTTTTTAAATATTTATGTAAGATTGACGCATCCACCATGTGAAAAAAAAAAGACTTGGCTCGGAAGCTTGCAAATTCTTGGAACCACTGAGTTAAAGCTAGTCTTTTTCATACATACACATTTGTGTTAAATATTGTGGAATTTTATGCATCACCTATTAGCTTTTTTACAATTTTATCTACAAATTTTCAATTGTTACATAGGCCTAACAGGAATGCAACCGACTTTTGACCTGAGAACCGATTAATTTTGAGCTTAGGCCTGGGCTCCATTCAACAATTACAGCTGCACTAAGAATTTTGTGTGTGTTTGATTTGATTGTAGGTTGGGTTAATTAGCAGAAGAAGAAAGATTGGTAAAATGGCAGTGAAAGTTTAAATTTGGCAATGTGGTATTATCTTCAAATTAATTATTAGATGTTGACAATGGCGATGATATCTATAGCCATGAATCTTATGTTTGAAATAGGTGACCATGATAAAAGGTGGGTATTAGGGTGAGCATTATTAGGTAGAAAAGGGTCAGGCGATAAGACATGTCTAATAAGTATTTTTAAAGTGAAAATTGACTTTTCTTAGAATTTAAACCTAACTAAAATTGTTGGATATTTATTTGATTTGTGCTTTGATTTATAGAAGTTTGCTTGGATTAAATTTCAATTAGTCTATAATGGCTTTCATGAAATTTAATTTAAGTAGTTACCCCTCCGCCACCCCCCTCCTCTTGTTCACGATAGGGCCAAAACTCGGAGGATGAGACATTAAACTTGAGGTAGAGCGAACTGATTTTATTTGGGAAGAAAAACTATTTTTGGAGTATTATGATGGTGAAATTGCCAACTCTTAGTGATCATAAGTATTCTCTTCCTGATATATTATTGTTCATGAGGCAGTCTTGCGAGTGGTCTGCGATTTCCAACAGCGTTTGAGTTGATGGAGATTACGAAGGCAACCGAACTATGCATTGCCCATGTCCCTTGTTGGGCAATGATAGTTCTTATTGGATTGATCATCTTCTTCAGGAAGTGCTGGTCGAAGTTGAAGCTAGAAATTTTGGCCCGTCTAGGCGGGTTTAGTAGTGGCGCACATGCTCGTGTGTGGTTTAAAAACAAAACATTGAATTTTTAACCGAAAGATGAAATGAGGCAGTGGCCCGTGAGGTTTTCTTTGCAAGGAATGATTGAGGCTCCGTGTAAGGCGAGATAAGTTTCAACATCTGTCAATCTCCCTCCAGATCACCAAAGACGAAATATTGTGGATGCTGGAATTTCAGGATGTTGAGAAGATGCAGTTTGAAGCGCAACCTATTCATGAATTTGAGAACGAGGAGTCTTTGTTCAATGCCAAACTTTCATTCCACCCTGAGTGGTCCGCAACCATGCTGTTAAAGAAATCAAAGAGGGGACCCTCTGAGCCAACCACTGTTGTACCTGCAAAATGACCTCCTCCAAGCAGCGATTGTGAAGTACTTCCTCAGAAACAATGCAAGAAGGGTGAAGAACAGAGGAAACCTCTTCCCAGTTCTTCAACCATTCATATTCTTGAAAATGTGTTCTCATGCATGCATCAGGCTCTTGGAGGCTGAGGACTTTGTGAGTTTTTTTTTTAAATTCTTTACTAATGTATAATCATTTTATCCGTCTGACTTGCGAGGCATTGGTTGAGGCACGAGCTGATCTTAGTTTGATTAATAGGAGCGTGAAGACCTTACAGTTGACAATATCACAGGAATAAGAGATTCGAAATTTGAGGTCCCCAAGGGAAGTCGATGTTGCCGAGCCAGAGCATAGCATAGTTGAGAACTTTAAAAATTTGCTTGAGTTTAGGACTACTATTCGGGATCACGTCCAAGAGACTCGCAACCACATACTTAATGTTAAGGAAAATGAGCAATAAAAGTAGTTCATTGAGGAGGGATTCATCCAAGGCTTCATGAAAGGGAGTTGTGTAGTGCAATGCCGAACTAGTATTATCGTGGAGGGGCTCACTCCCAGCCAAGCTTCTGAGGAATTGAAGGATATCGAGAGTGAACCGAAGAAGGTGTTCTCTAGCGACGATGAGGGGTTAGAAGAGAACATTGATATCGATTAACACTTTATTCTTCTTTATCTGTTTTCAGTATCTTTGTTTGCATCAGATGTAGCTATTTCTTTTCAGCTTTTACTTTTTTTTATATATTTTTGATAGAGGTTGTGCTAGCGATAATGATATAATTGTTGATGATCTTGTTTAATTATTTGATTTCATTGGCTATTTGCCTCCCGAACATCTTTCTTTTGTATCTTTCTTGTGATAATGATGAACTATATTTTTTTTTCATGCCGTAGTGGATGCCTGATGTTGCTTAGAGTTTCTGGTTTGCGAGGAAGCTGTTATGGGAAAAAAAACACCATCGGCCTTCGACTTATCTGAGGCTGCGCGTCAGATTATTACTCAATCATGTTAAGCTTGTTTGAGAAAAATCAACGAAATTCATCAAGAATTTTTATCATGCTCGAGTTTGTTAGTTGAACAGTGCTCGCTTTTGAACCGGTATGGATGGTTTTGGGTGCAGTCCGCCAAGGACTTTTAGCATATCCTGGATTGTTTATCAGAGTAAAAACTCGACGATTTTAATCCATTTGGAAGAAATGGATTGAATCCCTTTGAGATTGATCGAGCTCCGACTAAGATGCAACTGACATTGTGCCTTTTTTTGGGTCAAGAGCTTGAGATGGTTCGTAAATATTACACGAATTTAATAAGTCTGAGGTATATTGACGCATATAAGGAACACATCAATGCAATATAAAATAACTGTAGAAAACAATCAATAAATCAAACAAACACAAAATGAAGACCACATAACTAGACTGTTGCTGATAACATTTTGGAAGATTTTTTGTATTCTAAGTTTGAGGCAAGGTCTACCCTTCCGAGTCCTTGAAGAGCATGCGAGTTTCTTATGTGGCTTTTGGGCACTATTAAATTTTGTCACAAACATCCGTTTTGAGTTAGGGAATGACATAATTACTCCCGACAACAATCCGTTGAACTACATGAGAGCTAACTCCCTTAGGACAGTGAATAAAATACGACACTTCAACATGTCTGTAATCCTTACCAGACATAGTTTACTCAAAGCTAGGCTATGTGGTTGGTCGGATTGTTTTGTCTTTTGTCGACTCTAGTACTTGGGTGTTGAATCGTTCTGCTGACTCAACCATAGATATTTGCAGAGATAATACTTTCTCGGGTTGTGAGGGTGCCTTAGTTCATCCGATCCAATGTCGATCAATCGGTGCCGACCCAACACCATCGAAGTATTGGGAATCGCCTTCCCCTTTCAAGGTCGCGGGACTCTTTTGACGTTAAGCACCGACCCTTCCACTTGAGTATGTTGATTTTTTCTGTAGATTAACGCATTTTGGATGACATCCAACATATGATCCGTCAATTCCTGAATTCGTTGAGCTACTAAATCTCAGGTGCATTCCGTATAATCCATGTGTCTGTTGTTGGTTTCTTCTCATATGGCTGCTCTTATTTTGTGTGGTATGATCCACACTCAACGCCCTTTTTATGATGTTGAATTTTGATTTATCCTTGTGTAGATTGTAAGTAATGAGAGAGATAAATAAAAAAAGAGAGAAGTGGACACTAATGAACAGTAAATTGTCATGTCTTATTAAAAAAAGATGCAACCGAAGTTGTGCTTTTTTTGGGTCAAGAGCTTGAGGTGGTTCGTAAATAAACTGTTACACTTTTTGAAGGTGTCACTTATGTGGAAAAAAAACAAGAGAATTACACGAATTTAATGAGTCCGAGGTATATTGACGCAGATAAGGAACACATCAATGCAATATACAATAACTGTAGAAAACAAACAATAAATCAAACAGACACAAGACGAAGACTGAACTAGACTGTTGCTTATAGTATTTGGAAAGATTTTTTTGCGTTTCAAGTTTGTGGTAGTGTCTACCCTTCCGAGTCCTTGAGCTTGAAGGCTCTAATTCGGATCATGTCAGTGAAAATGTAGAGAGAGACAATTTGTTTCGTTGCGGGCTATGACTAGTTGCTTCTAAACTTTGCAGGATCAGGTCTCTAATAGAGATAGATCGAGGCTTGACTTTTCAGTTGAAGTTGCAGGCAACGCTCTGGCGATAGTAAACAACCCTATGGTTGGCCACATCACTTATTTCGGGGAGGAGGTTCAAGTGTTTCCAAACCTTCTCCTTGTGGTTGCCTGAGTTGAAGGTTTGAACTCATGGGTTTGGAAGTGCGATATCAACTTGGATGATAATCACGGTGTCGAAGCACAAGATATATAGAGTCTACCAAGTTGGACTTCTTGATGTGGTACGGTAGGCTTGAGAAAGTTGTAGAGCTCTTCAACCCACTACCTCTAGCCTTTTCGAGACGAGTCTTCAACCCTTTGAATACGGACCGATTTGTTACTTTTATCTGGTCGTTCGTTTGAGGGTGTGCCACGTGCTGTGTACTAATTGAGCATGGAGGTCCTTGCAAAAAAGATATGAAGAACTTCTCGAAGAACTGAGTTCCGTTATCGTTGATAATCTTCGCGGGGAGGCCGAAGGGGCAATATTTTTTCAAAAAAACTGCTTGCGTTGGCTTCCATGATCTTAGCTAGCGGCTCAGCCTCAATACATTTGGTGAAGTAGTTGACAGCTAGGATGATGAATTTTCATTGTCCGGTATCTATTGGAAATGGTCTCACGATGTCCTTTCCTCAATGGGCAAAGTATCAAAGTCTTAGAAAGGACGTGAGTTCTACTGGCGGTGTATGTGTAAGGTTGGAGTACGATTGACAACTTTTGCATCTTTGCACAAGGTTCAACGCATTTTGCTTGATCGTGGACCAATATAATTTTTGTCTTATTATTTTAAGAGGGAGAGCTCTACTCCTGATGTGCTCCCCACATATCCCAGAGCGTAGTTAGCTTTTGAAGGGGGAAGACATGTGGTACAAACTGACAAATGTCTTTTTATACAGTTCATTCCCAATAAGGATGAAGTTGGCGGCTATGCTTTGGAAGTGAATTGACGCTGTTGTATCTTCGGGCAGCGTTCCGTCCTGAGGAAGGAGATGTTGCTCCTAAGAAACATCAAGTTGGCTCCTTCAGGTCGTCTCTAGGCAGTATAACCCAGGGGCTTTGGATGCTGGGAAAATATATCTCCTCAATGCACATTTTTTTAAATTGATCTCCAGTTGTCGAGGTTGCGAGCTTGGAGAGGGCATCAACCCGGGTGTTATGCTCCTTAAGTATGTGAACGATCTAATACGTTTTGATCTGGGTGAGAAGTGTTTTCATTAGACTGAGATACTGCAATAGTTGCGAGTTGTGGGCGTCAAAATCTCCCTCTACTGGGGATGCGATGAGTTAAGTTAATGTAGATGATCAGATTTAGTACTTCACAGTCTATGGATGGTTTTAATTCGACAACAAAGGCTTCTTACTCAGCGACGTTGTTGGTGGCTGAAAATTTTAATAGTCCTTTCTCCAAGATGTCCTGCTTGAGGGAGATGAGTAGTATTCCAACACCACCTTCAGAGTTTCTGGATGCTCCTTCCACTTACAATGTCCAGTGAGGTGACAGTAGAGGATAAAAAGATGCCTCATCTAAAGTAGACTATGTGCCCTCCGCCACAAAATCGATCCACACTTACGACTTGATGTTTGGTTGTGGTAGATAACATATGTAAAGTTCTCTCAATTCTACTGACCATTTAACAAATCTTCTCAATTTTTGGCTTTTGTGGGATATGTTTTAGAGGGAGTTGTGTGTAAACGCTGATAGTGTGAATATGGAAGTACAAACGAAGTCTCCTTACTAAGAATACTAGGGCTGAAGCTGTCTTGTTCGTCAAAGGGTAGCGACTTTTTGTATTAGAGAGAACCTTGTGGACGTAGTAGACTGGTTTGTTCGACTGAGTTCTCCACTCAACTAGGACAAAATTTATTGCGTGTGGTGAAATAGCCAAGTAGATATATAACATCTTTTTTTGGATGAGCTTTGAAAGGAGTGGCAAAGCCAAATATGACTTGAGATCAAAATCATCCTGACATTCATCTGTCCATTAAAAACCAACGTTCCAAGCACCTCTCAATATCTTAAAAAATGATAAATGCTTATCCTCAGAATGAGCCAAGAAGTGGGATAAGGCGGTTATATGATCGTTCAAAATGACAAACCATCTACTTGATGTTTCTTAGGAGCACCGTGTTTTTCAATGCCTTGATCTTTTCTGAGGATTACACGACGAGTAATCATGAATTCTAAAAATTTCCATGATGTGACTTTGAAGGTTCATTTAGTTGGGTTGAGACATATTTTACTGATGAAGAAGTCAGAAACACTCCTCTAGTTGAGAGATGTGCTGAGATGCTTCTAGACTTTTCATGAACATGTCATCGATGCACACCTTCAAGGAGGTCTTTGAAGACCTTGTTCATTAGAAGTTGATATGTTTCACCAAAGTTCTTCAACCCGAACGACATAATCTGATAGAAGTAAAAAACCCTTCTTTGTTTGGAAGCAGTTGGCCTCATCGTTTATCAGATTCATTCTTATCTGATTGTAGCTCGAGTATGCATCCATGAAATTGAGCATCTGATGTCCAGACGTAGCGTCAACAAGTTGATCTACGGGAGGGAAAAACCATCCTTTTGACAAGCCTTAATGGGGCCAGTGTAGTCGACGCACATCCTATAGACACCTTTGGCTTTCTTGGCCATGTTGACATTGGCCAACCACACGAGGTGGTGCACCTTCTGAATGAAACTTTGCATCCAGAAGCTTGTTGACTTTCTATTCGATGGCTTGTAAGCAATCTATGACTAAGTTGCACTTGTTCTAGATGACCGGTTTGAAAGTTGGATACACTTTTAAGGAGTGCGTGATTATCCTAGGTCGACTCCAAGCATGCCAACGGGGATCCGTGCGAAGATGTTTTGGTTCTTTTGAAGAAGATATATATATATATATATATATATATATATCAACCCCTCCGCTCTCGGGAGAGGGGAAACCTCTGCTCACTGGAGAGTAGGGAACCAAACTGCACCGCTCGTAAGAGGTCGTCATTAGAGAGCGAGACGTGGACCATGTCTTGCACGGGAGAAGCCCGTTGGGATACTTCTTAATCCCTAAGTTCAAAGTTCTCGATGCTAAGTATTACTGATGGACATGACTGAGCTTACCTGAGTTAGCGTTATTGCGCTATATGTTGATCATATTGCATGTTGCTAATCCCTGCCGGGATTAGGAACTTGAGCTTGAGATGTGGCTCAGAAGACACCATGCAAAAGATGGACTGCAAGAGCTTCCCAAAGATAGACTTGTATGCCGATTTTGACCTGATGATGATGAAGTGGATTGAGTGGCATTTGTCAAGTAAAATTTCCAACAAAAGGGAGATTTTTCGTTTCTTCGACCCTTTCTGGTATATTATCAAAATTTTATAATTGCTCAAAGATGGGTTTGAAGCCTTTCCTTGTCAGTCCCAGGTTGAGGAAAGTGGAGTAGGACAAGATGTAAACAGAGCTGTCATTGTCAATCAAGATTCTCTTCACATTGTAGCAGGGTTTGCCAATTTTTGCGTTGATGACGAGAGGGTCTTGTTGGGGGGACTTGGACTCCTTCCCGGTCAGAATCATCGAAAGTGATGGGCTTGAATTGTTGTTTTTTCTATGCTGGTTTTTCAGGTGCAATGATAAGGATTTGGTCAAACATCAATGGGTCTTCGACAATTGTTTGAATTTCATCTACAACTTGGAGAATCACATGTTGTTGCTGTTATGTCAGTTGCCCCCCAGTGGGAGCATTATCGGTACTAGTTGGTTTTTTTTGCACAAATTGATCAAGATATTCCTGTCTAACCAACTTTTCAATTTCTTCCTTGAGCTACTTACATGCCTCGGACATCAATGACAATATTGCTCTTGATTCCCTAAGTTATGTTTTAGGGGATGAGACCACTTAACAGTTTCTTCATCATTGATGGCCATCAAGATGTTAACACTCAATGTGCTGAGTAGTGTATACTCTTTCTTGTGACGATGCTCATTCTGTTGGTTTGTATGTTGAGAAGGAGGTCACGATTACCTTGCTATTCAAGCTGTCTCCTCAATGAGGATTGATTGACATCTCCGACATTAGTTTTGTGCTTTCTCTCAAATTGCTCCTTGTGTACGCTGATGGCCTTGTCCATAATCATTTGGGTCTAGACACGATGGACAAAGTCGGCGTAAGTGTAGACTGAATCTCAAATCAGCGACGAGTAGAAAGGTCTTGGGAGGAGCCCTTCAATGAAAACCCTCAACAACTCTGGATCCACTCCTGGAATCTGACAGTCTTCGGTGGAGAATCTGCGGAAGTAATCCTTGAGCGGCTCACTCTCATTTTGGCGAATTCGCGAGAGATGAGATTAATTATTGATGATATATCTTTTTGCCATGAAATGCTCCATGAATAGTCCGATAAGCTCGTTAAATGTGTTGATAGTGTCCCCACGTAAATGAGTAGAACTTGATGCAAGCTTGACCCTTGAGTTGCCTGAAATAATTGACATAGACGTGAACAAATGCATGTTGAATTTGTGATGGTTCGATAGTGGTTAACATGCTCATAGGGGTCAGTTATTCCATTGTATGTGTCGATGTTCGACAACATAAAGCCAGTGAGATAGGTCGTTGGAGAACTTCCTCTGTTAAAGGAGAAGATTTTTGAAAGTTATGACGAGCGGGGAAGCAATTCCTATTCTCTAGAGGGAACTCTTATCAAACCAGGCGTCGTAGCTCATGGTAAATGACATCCTCAAGAACGACAGAAAGGTGGATCGATGCTAGGTGAGCTGCACGAGTCAGATGAGTAAAACTTGCATTATCAAGAAGGTCAGTATCACGATCAGACATGGGAAAGGCTCCCTTGCAGGGAGGGGGCCCGTTACGAGTATTTTCGAACAACGCATTTCCTATTGGCAACTTAAACTAGTGGTAGGTGAGCTCCATTGCGTAGCGGCTATCTATCCTCGCGTAGGAGTTGTAGAATCTTCAGTTGAGACTCCTCCATCATGCATATAATTGGTTTTTCAGGAAGTACCTGAGGCGCCTTCACCAGCAGGGTAAGGCCTTACGAGGTGGGAAGATGCGGAGGCTTGACGCCCTTGGCTCAGTGACTACCCTCTGGAATGATGGGTGTTGGAGTGAGACACTCTGTTATCGTGAGTGTTGCGTCTGTCGACCATGCAATAAGCCTCACATGTGTTTTAGTGGTGAGAATTTTTTTCTTATAAAAGGCGTCAAAATGATCCGTGCTAGAAAATTTGCGGCAGTTGAGTCATAGGTTATCGTCTTAGTGTTATACGAGAATTCAACACTCACTCAAATGAAAGTAAATAATCAATAGAAATACCAGAAGTTTTTACGTGGAAAAACTGTAAAGAAAAAAACTACGAGGTCTGGCCTAACTGAATAGATCCACTATAAATTGGAGATTGCATGTACATTTCCTTATTCTATAGGTGGGAAAAGGGTTACATAATATTTCTAATTAGAGAGTCGGTGCACAGATAAACTTGTCGTAAGGAATGAGTGACGAACGATAGTGTCAGTGACGGCTGACAAGTGGTGGTCGGTGGTGGTTGGAGGCCGTCGACGGTTGCAAAAGTGATGCTGGTCTTCAGCTCCTGTAAGTTTCAAGTTTTTCTTCAGGCTTCAAACTTTCTCCTCTTTTAAGAGAAGGTTATGACTCTATTTATAGAATCCCGGTCGCAATTAATGAAGTATTATGACCGACTCTGATAGGACGACCCAAATAAATTTGCTCGAGCAGAAAACGTTTGATGGAAATTTAAGTGCCTTAATGATGTTATAATTGAGTGATTGTATGCTCCTTAGATTTATCTTGTCAAGACGCTCAATTCGACTATGAGGTCCGTTCAGCCTTCCAAATATGCTCAGAAAGTTTCTAAAAGTTATTTATTGTCTTGATCTAAAGCTTGATTTGACTTAAATTAGACTAATTTTAGTGTCATTGGGTTCGTCTCGTTGAGTCAGTCAATTTGAATATAAGTTTGTTGAAATTTGAGTTCTGAATGACTTTTAATTAAAGTTTAAATGCTCCTCATTGAAAAAATCACCCCGAGATACGCGTCATGCCTCGAAATTCTCGTATGATGATAGGAATTTGTTGATGGCGTACCAATTGCTCTTTATTTTCGGGAGTGACCAACTTTATCGTCTGAAAATATCAAGAGCTAGAGTTATATATATATATATATATATATATATAAACACATATTTATCATGAGGGGGAGATCGTCTGAAAATATCAAGAGCTAGAGTTATATATATATATATATATATATATATAAACACATCTTTATCATGAGGTGGAGCCAGAAGAGACGGCGGGATTTATTATGTAAATGTTAATTATATCTTGTACGCATAGTTTATTCTCGAAAAAAAAAAGTCTTTTCATTACTGTAAGCACAACACACTACAATCCAAATTGCTATGAACAATTTTGGCTTTCTTATTTGTTTTGAAATTAACTGTGGATCATAATTATCTGGCAACTAAAAATTTTTGAAGTCTTTGAAGTACGTAGAGATAATGATATGATCGTACATTAAAAATATTTTTGTTTGTATCTTCCGTGGATCGATGGGCTCAGAGCGGAAGGCACGCCACCAGACAAAGTTCTACGGGAATAAACAAATGCATTTAGGGGAAGACCAAGTAACAGTAGTCAACCGGCAAAAAACTGATCGAACAACCGACCATGGCCAACTAACCCAGTGGTCGGCTTACCCAGATGTTGACAAACTCGGAGACTGCTCAGGTAGAGGCCTACCGACAGGAAGACAACCCATCATATATTCATCAATTGCTTGGCATGATGCCCATTGATTGGAGGTCGACTAATTAAAGAGGTTCGGTGGTATAATTGTCATTTCACTGTAATCATGCCGCTTGTAAATAAAGGAGTATTAAATGTAATAAATGTTGTTGAAACCATATAGGAAAATGCCTCACATCTCTGTCATCTCTCTGTGTATATTTTCCTCATGCTTGGCTGTGATTTCTGAACAAATTTGAGTTCAACAATGACATATTATGCCCATGGCATATATATATAAGTAGTCACCACTTGAATTAATTTTGTTGTTATTAGTCAAAGATTAGATACTTAATGATGACAAGCTGTTGAGATAGGAAGAGAGATGACCCTGCTTATGTTTTTAAACTTTAAAATTTAGGTCTAAAGCTTTTGCATTCACTTATATATCCTAAAATTTATTTTTAGGCAATGTCGAGTGGAGTGAAGTTGACAAACGGATTCATGAATATATGATTTTCAGATGACTCATATTTGACTTATTAATTTGTTCTTTCGCGACTAGTTCAATAAGTAATTTAGTCAATTTTCAATATAATTTATAAATTGTGCATGCACAGACATAAAGCGTCCAACTGCTCAGTCTCTTATATTACTATGATTGCATGACTCATGTCACTTAATTGAAGCTATCAGTCTAAAACATATGTAGATGCATGATGCATCTGATGGTCATTAGCTTGCTTATTATTCATTTTTGGCTTGTATTTGTCTTGATAATAAATAATAATAAAACAGTCAATTCATTTTTTTTTTTTGAGCTCTGACGAACTTGACATTAATTTGTGCTTACTTTTTTAATTAGCTAATCTTTTCAAAGAAAATCTTGCTTATTCATGCTCTAATTTTTTGCACCCTTTAATAGCAAGATAAGCTTGGCTATTGATCCAATCAATAAATTGAGCTTGAGTTAGGGTATGGATACTTGGTCGATATGCTCACTTATTACACTTCTAAGCTCATCACTTTTATAGGGATTATGCTTAGCCATAACATGCTATATTATTTTGAGATATATGTTTAACATTAATATTTGTTTTTTTTTTTGAGATAATAATATGCATTGTTTATCATTTAGTTGATTTTTTTTCCATTTTTCTTGGAATCTAATCGCATCTACTATGCTTTATTATCCTTTCAATTGCTCTAAAAATTACCCTAAATGAAAACTTGTGGACTAACTTGGTGGATTTGGTTATTCGCAGTGACTTGTACAATTTTGATTGTTGACGTATATTTGATCTATCCACTGGGGCATATGAAGAATCCTTTATTATTTAAGGTATTATCTTACCTAAATTCAGAATAAATGGCTCTTTAAATGCAGATCTCATCAATGTTGCTTTTTCAGATCTTGATTTTTTAGGATACTGTAACTCTCTTATTTCATGATCGGAAAAAAAGTATAGAAGTCTTCATAGTCCTGCATTCACTTATTATTTTTGTTAAAAGTTGTAATTTTCCCATTGCATGTAATTTATTACATTTTTTTTTTTTACAAAAATGAAATTGCCCTTGTTTGGTATATTATGGGCTTATGCCCTCATCATAAAGTTTGTTATCCTTTGGTTTGATCCTTTGTGCTGGAAAGATATTATTTTTGTTGGAGTAAATTGATTTTATATTTATTTTTTTAATGTAATAAATAAAATTATGATATTGAATTATCTGGTCACTCTGAACTTCATATTTGGGAAAAAACAGCATAAATGTCTTTCTGCTCTAGAAATTTCTTAACTGCTTGTGTTCAAAATTGTAATCTTCCCATGGCAAGAGTGCTATTAATACATTTTTTGTTACCTAAATGAATTTAGCCTTGTTAGGTGTACTATGAGTTTATGCCCTCAAAATGTTTATCATTTTCAGGTTTGATTCTTTGTGTAGGTAAGATATTGTTTCCATTGGTGTAATTAGTTCTATGTCGTAATCTATTTTTTCTCATTTACTGGAGATTGAATTATTTCAAGTGTGAGTTTTTCATTCTTTTATTTAAAAATTGATAAGATGGAGCAGAAGTGTGGAGAAAGAATAAAATAGCTTAAACTAATAGGTATTAAAGGGGGAAGTTTAGCACATACATCAAGGGACCTCCATCTTAATTTTAGCAGTCAAAAGTGCTGAATGGAGTATTTTCCTTAAAAATAATTTTGCATGGCATAAAATTTAAAGTGATGAAATATAAATATACCAAGTGCTGTGGTGCACAAGGGGTGTACAAATAAATGTTTGAAGAATGGATTGACACACTCAAGTGAGTATGGATGCACTTATTGAAGTCAAACTTACATTAAGTAAATAAAGTATAGCAAAAATAGATCAGCACATCCAATTGGATGCAGATTGTAACTACTTAAAAGCGCCTATTGACGGTTGTGAACGAAAATATAAGATCAACACAAATCTAGATGTGTTCTATTGTATTGAAAAGGTTGGTTGATCCAAAAAATCAAAATGTTAGCAATACCAACACATGGGGAATGAGTGAATTAAAGTTAGGACAGTTAGAGTGCAAACTGATGCTAATTAAGCATACAAAGATTTACAGCAATTCAATTTTTTCTCGTGCCAATGCAGCTTCCCAGTAGAATTCCGCTGGCTGCCTTCGCCAACAGTGAAGGCAATTAAGCTTTACAAGCTGACTTCTATTTCTAGCCACTAGAGAAATTAGTTCAAAAGCTTACCTCTCTTTCTAGCCACTACAATGTTTATTTAGAAATGAATCAATCACCAAGTCATCGTTTATATATACTATTTTCACTCACTTTTAAAATAAAGGGAGAGTTACATAGGCATCCCTCAACACAGATTTCCTCATCCTTTGAACACAGAAGATTTTCTAATTTTTCTATTTGGAGGATCAGGGTGAAGTTAATGAGAAAGAATGGACTGGTAAAGTTAATTTATTTAAATATTTTTTAGTGCTATTAAAGTAAATTAAGTATTTCTGGGATTAGCTATGTAAAATACTTTATGAACAAACATATAATTGATCTATTTTTCAACAAAGCGCGCTTATTTCCTTCACTCTTGGTTTCTAATGAAATAATATGAGCCCATGAAAGAATGAATGAACTGAAACAAGAGCGGCCCACTCAGGCTCGCCAATCGGGGCACTGCCAAGCCGGCCGGGTCTTCACCGGGCCAGCTTTAAGAGGGCACTGCGTGTTCACCGGCGGTACCATACAGTTATACTGCAGACACAATGAAGTCGTCACCGGAATGGTCGCCGCCGGTGAGATCTCCATCCCTGTCAAGAAATTGTGCTGCAGGTAAAGAACCTCCATTCCCGCCCTCTCCAGCCTCTCCGCGAACCTCGCCGGAACCTCACCTATGAACCGGTTGTTGTTGAGGTATAATCTCTCCACCCCCGAAAGCAGCGGCGATACAGGCCCGGATAGCCGATTGTAACTCAAATCCACCTCCGCTATTTTAACATCCGCCGCCGGAGCCACCGGGCCGGCGAGCTCGTTACGTTGCAGCAAAAGTGATGACAGCGGGAGGGAAAAAACGCCGCTGGGGATTGGTCCGGTTAGGCGGTTCATACTGAGGTCGAGGTAATCGAGATTCGTGAGCGCCGGGAGGTTGGCATCGATCGGGCCTGAGATTTGGTTTCTGGACGCAGCGAAGTAACGAAGGGAGCGGGGCAGAACGGGGAGTTCGCCGGAAAGATTGTTGTGCTTGAGGTCCAGGCGGAGGAGCTCAGAGGAGGCTGGGAAAGAAGGAATTTTTCCGGAGAGGTGGTTATAGCAGAGGACGACGTTCGAAAGCGCGGGAATGGAGAAAATCGACGGCGGAATATCGCCGGAAAGAAGATTGAAGCTTAAATCGATGGTGCGAAGTAGGCGGAGGGAGGAGAGAGAGGAGGGAATGGGACCGGAGAGGAAGTTTCCGCTGAGGGCGATGAAGCGTAGGGAAGAGCAGAAGGAGAGAGTGTCAGGGATACGGCCGATGACGCGGCCGGGAACGAGAGAGAGCTCTGAGAGAGCAGAGAGGCGGCCAATGGCGGGGTGGAGGTGGCCGGTAAGACCCATTGCGCCGGCACGGGGGTCACCAAGGGCCAGCGCGACGATGCGATCGTCGCGGCAGAAGACGCCGGGGAAACTGCATGGGTCGCTGGTGAAATCCCACCGTGAAAAGAAATCGGAGCCGGGCAAGTCCGATAAAGACTTGCGGATCGATTGGAGGGAAAGGAAATCGAGAGGGTGAAGGATTGATGCCTCCATGGACGCCGAGAGAGAGAAGATAGCTACTAGGAGGAGGAGGAGAGGTGGGCTTGCCGCCGCCATTGGATTTCCCCTGCTTTTCATCAATAGAGCGATCAAACGAGGGCAGCGATTGTGTAGTAAGTAATGTGAATAAAAAAAGAGAATGGCAGTTAGCTACCGCCAATACAGCTTTTCGCTTTCTCGTGTGAAACAGCGTGAGCGCTTTAATGGCGGCGAGAGAGAAAGAGAGAGACAAGAAGAAGAAGAAGAAGCTTCTTCTACCGCAATGTATCTTCTTTAGGAGCTGTGATGCGGGCTATTATTTTGTCTTAAAGATGAAGCCAAGCTTCCTTCCACCAAAAGCTGATAGATTGTTCAATTTCATTGATTGGAAGTATTAGCTTCTGATAATATATATATATATATATATTTATTTCTAACCTTTGTTTTAATTTTTAATTATAAACAACGAGGACAAGTTTTTTATTTAAGAAAACAGAGAATATAATTAACATATAGCTTCCATTTGTCAGAATCTAATTATTTTTGTGTAAATATATATTAAAATAGGGTTGTTTTACATATGTACCCCCCAAATCTTATGAATTAAGATATCTAAATATTTAATAGGAGTTTAAAAATATCATAATTTTAACATCCAAAGAACATCTTTTCATGCATGAGAGCATAGGAATTGAGTGATATGGTTAGAAAGATGAAATTTTGATTTATTTATTTACTGATCTCAGGTGAGTTTACAGTTTACAGAAATGGAGGTGATGGGAGGCTAGCCCAGCTGGGGTAGGACCTGACATGAAATTGGATTCCTTTTTTTCTCTAGGATTCTCTCTCTCTCTCTCTCTCTCTCTCTCTCTCTGCTGATTTTTGTTTTTCAATTTTGGGTGGGAGTGGTTGGGATTCTATTATTATAAGTTTACTTTAACAATTAAAAGGAATCGGGATGGGTAACATAAGTAGCGATGGATCTGAATCTATACCATGAAATTGAGTGGGTTAATTGGTCCCGTCAAGTGCTAACAACAATTACACTTCTTTTAGCACGTGCGTTTCACGTTATAAAGAGGTGCGTGGGCTGGGGAATACCGGAAAGGCAGCTACCACGCGATGGGCCGACCTGAGAGAATTCTTCTTTGGGTAAAGGGCTCTCGGCCCAGATAAGATTGCTAGTGGATTTGAAATACCGGATGGAAGGTTAAATTAGCTGAGCGATGCGATAGTCAAACATTTGGATCAGTTTTCGAGTCATACAAAAATCAGTTCGAACTAACTCATGATAAGCTTGTATTATTTTTTCCTTATAAAAACTATCAATGTTATGCTAAGTAAAATTGAATAAAACGAGTCACGAGCTAATTTCAAGCTGATTTAACTCAATTTGGGCAAGTTAGTTTCAATTTTGAGTCAGATTAAATTGATTCCAAGCTAAAACAAATTCAAATAACTTAACTTCAATCAGCTCGTTTTGATTTAAAGCCCCTCATCTTGATTTTGAGCCATATTGAGCTTGCTTCAATTTTGAGCAGGCCCGGCTCAAAACTCGAATATAATGAGTCATGAGCAATTTTAAATTGTACTAAATTTATTTGAGCTGACCTTAACTCGGCTTAAAATTGGACCGTTGACAACCCTATATGTGATGAGCAACAACCGTGGGACTCAAAACATAAAAAAAAGAGTAATTTACATACATATCAAACAATTTTTATACATTCACTAGAGTAACATCTAAATTTTCATATTTATATTTCTACCACTATAATGTCATAACCTTACATATCAAAAAATTAAAGTTGACTTTTGAGAAGTTAATAATAGAATACTTTTCAAATGATTAAATATTCGAGTTCAATACATGTATATATAAATGTTTAGGTATTAGATATATAGATATATAAAAATAGTGCAGCATGCATGCAACTGCCCCAAATTTATATTAGGTTTATAAATCCCCTTATCTATACACATACTTAGAATAAGTAGAAATATTGTTCAATAAACAGTGAGTTGCATTAGTTTGACATTATGATATGAACTAAATATTACCAAATACACTTAAATAGCCTCTCTCTCTCTCATTGGACCACAGAAAGTGTGAGAGAAGATAATAATCCACTGTATAATAAGGGGGTGGGTAGAAGAGACAGCAACTAAAAGGAAAAAAAGACGAGAAGGAAACAAACAAAAGGAATCAATAAGAGGAGGAAGAGGCAACCAAGTGATCCATAGGAGGAATACTTGTTTAACTTATAAAACCTAATTGCCTTAAATTTTAGCACTTTATCTCTAACTTCGTTCTTATTCACAACCTAAAATTTTGAAGCCTTGGTCGTGCCTGCCAAGCTGTTGTTTTTTTAGTTATTTTACTTGTTGTTGAACTCAAGTTTATTCATAAATCACACCCAAATGTGAGAAGAAGAGAATAATGTACACAGAGGGATGAAATAGATGTGAGATATTTTTCTATATGGTTTCAACAATCATTATTACATTTAATCATCCTGTATTTACAGGGGGTATGATTACTGTGAAATGATGATTATATCACTTAACCTCTTTAATTAGTTGACCTCCAATCAATCAACTTCATATCATGCAGTTGAGGAATATATGATGGGTAGTCTTGTTCTCCGAGTTTGTCTATATTTGGGTAAGCCGATCAAGACCATTGGGTCAGTTGGCCCTTGGTCGGCTGTTCGTTCAGTTTTTGGTCAATTGACTATTTTTATTTGGTTTTCCTCTATAGGGGTGTAAATGAGCCGGACACGGGCGAGCCCACGCTTAACTCGTGTTCGGCCTGTTAAAAAATATTATTGTTCGTGTTCGACTCGTTTATATTTCAAAAAAAAAAAAGTTTGTTTATGCTTGACTCATTTGCTTAATTTGCTTAGCGAGTCAAACAAAAGTTGTTCGCGAATAAAAAATCTATTTGATAACTCTAATCACGAAGCCGTAGACTGTTAAGGGTTGGGGTAGGATTTAAATCTTATTGTTTATATTAAAACATCATTTAAATATAATTTAATATATTTTTATTCAATTTTTTTAATTGATAATTTAAATTGATGTAAATCTTTATATTCTTGTAGTCAACTAAATTTTTTAAAATATCACTCATCAATACAAACAATTGTTTAGCAGTAGATCGAGTCAAAACGAGCTGCACACAAACAAACAAATCTTTGCTCGTGTTCAGCTCGTTTATATATCTAACACAAAAAAAGTGTTCATGTTCGGTTCGTTAACTTACTGAATGAATCAAACACAAACTTCTTAACTAGGCGAACATGAGCTGTTCGTGAACAACAAGCCGTTTTGACAACCCTATTCGTCTGTATGCATTTGTTTATTCCCGTAGAATCTTGTTATGTGACAGTTGTTTCCCTATGAGCCATTCAATTCATAATAGATACGGTCAATGATATCTTTATTGTACGATCATATCATTGATTTTCAATTGTCAGATAATTATGCTTTAAATTTAATTTCAAAACAGATAAGACAACCAAGATTTTTTATAGCAATTTGGATTGCAATTAAATATATACATATATATATATATATATACATTTGTAATTTATATTCTTATGCGTATTTATTTATAGCCTGGAAGAGAATACGCCGTCGGCGACTTTGGAAGAACACACGTTGGTCCGGTAACGTGGATTAATGCAGAAATCAAATGGAATATAGAAAGCATAAAGAAGCTGGTCAATGATAGATGCATGTATATGTATTGCTAGTGGGCGCGTTAGCGTCATCCTCCATCGTCCCTCCCTTCCTTTCCCAAAACGATGAGTCCAAAGGGCAAACTATGGCTTCTTGTGTTGGTAGGATTGCTGGGTTTAGCGGCGGCGAGGCCCCGTTCCATTCTTCTTGACACTGATGTTGACACCGACGATTTCTTCGCTCTATTTTTTCTGCTGAAGCAGAACCGCTCGTTAACCGCTCTGAATTCCATCTCAAGGTTCCATTTTTTTCTTTTTTCTTCCTTAGAATGTATCAGTGTTGGTTTTTTTTTTCTTTTTTTCCCCTGAATAGCATATGCATGGGCGTGAAATATGGTTTGTTGATCTCTTCAGCGAGGTCGCCTCATGAAAATTGTTGCGTTTTGTCTCACACTTTTGTTATGTTATGAGAAGTTTTATATTTTATGCGTCATAACAGCAATAATCCATCAAGCATAGCCTCTTGTTTCTTTGAGAAATATACCTGAAAGTTCATTTTGAACCAAAATGCACTAACAATTTCTATATGCTCGTTGTTTTACTAGGATTGAGTTGAATATTGTCATCAATTTATTTAAGATTTGTTTGTTTAGAACTCTAAGAAGATCACGACGCTGGAGTTTAATTAAAGAAGTCGCTTTAAAACCAACTTGGGGAGTCATTGGCAAGTTTTCTTATTGTTTGAATGATTATGCATACTATTTATCGTTTGATGCAAATGAATTAGGTCAAATTGATTGATTTCTAATGTAAAACTAAATAGTAAATGTTGTGAGATATGTACATAGAAATGAAACACAAAGAACACAAACAAACACAGATCGTTTACGTGGTTCGATCCAACTGGATCTCTGTCCACGGGAGGGAATCAATCAAATAGTTCACTAAGGCAAAAGAAATGGAGAATACATAGCTTATACATAGAGACGAGCCATCATCTTCCTTCTATGGCCTCCCTCTCAAGCGGCATCTTGATACAAGGCCTCAAGTTGCTCTCCTCCTCTCTAGCTCTCTAGCTATTCTCTCATTTTTTGTGGTAGCTTAAGATCTTTTCCCTTGCTCTCCTAAGCCTCATACCCTCTCTATTTATAGAAGCAAGAGAGTGGTAGGTGGGAGATAGGTGAACGGTAGGTGAGATGTGGTAGGTGAGCGGTACCACATTACAAAAGTGCCCTTTTACCTTAGTTAAATAATTGAGGGTCAAAATAACAATTCTTCACCTTGACCCTCAATTGAGAATCTTCGAAGTAAAGATTCCCTCCACCTGACTTTTGAGGGGCCCTCAGCCCTTACTTGAGTTTGCTAAGTCCAAACAGTACATGGACTTAGCAATTACGGTTCTTCCGATAAGAGAGTACAACTCCTTTTTCCTGACTCTTTGTATGACGACACGAGGGGCTTTGGTTACTCTAATGCAGTCATTCTCTGCCTTGAACGAGCATCTGCTTGACTCTAGCGTACCTAAAGAAATCAGATTTCTTTTGAGCTCTAGTACGTACCTGGTATTTTTCAGTACTCGTTCAACTCCATCAAACATCCTTATCCTGATTGATCCACTTCCAACAACCCTGTGAGCTTTATTGTCTCCTAGTAGAACATACCCATCATTTTCTTGTTGCAGTATCTCGAACCAGTCTTTGTGAGGACACATGTGGAAAGAACACCCTGAGTAGAGGATCCACTCCTTACTGGATTCAAATTTTGTGATCACCAGGGCCTCAGCAGAATCGTAGTCATCAGAGGCTACGCTTGCTTCTCTTGATTCTTCTGGCTCTTCTTGGTACTTATTCTTCATATCTGTGCAGTTCCTCTTAAAATGACCGTCTTTGTGACAATGATAGCACTT
>NW_018164444.1:27373591-27448632 GCF_001263595.1 Phalaenopsis equestris | reverse complement strand
CCTTGCTTGACCTTGATCTGTACTGACCATTTCTTGAATGATCTTCCTCTGACAATAAGACTACAATAAGACTGTCTCCGCTGACTTCCTTGTCTCTGTCACGCTTCTTCTGAAGTTCTTTGGCTCTAATCTGAGATTGAACCTCTTCCAGAGTAATAGTCTGCACCATTCCATAGAGCATCACATTTTTGAAATGCTTGTAACTCTTAGGAATAGAGTTTAGCAACATCAGTGTCTTGTCCTCATCGTCCATCTTGACGTTGATGTTCTCGAGGTCGTCGATGATTTTGTTGAACTCGTCGATCTGCTCTGAAACGGATTTGTTTTCATGCATTTTGAAGGAGTATAGGCGCAGCTTCAGAAAAAGTCTATTAGCCAGAGACTTTGTCAGGTAGAGTACCTCGAGTTTGGCCCAAAGTACTTGAGCCGTTGTCTCCCTCGACACCTCCCTCAGAACTTTGTCGCCCAAGCTCAGGATTATCAAACTGTGGGCCTTGTCCAGTATGCCGATCTTCTCCTTCTTGGTCATGTCGGCTGGCAATGCCGCCTACCCTTGCAAGACTTCTTCAACCATAGGCCGAAGTCATTCTTCCCGTTGAATTTCTCAATGTCGAATTTGACGGAACTCATTATTGTGGCTAGGACTTCTTCCAATGAATTCTACAAGCTGCCCTTCCAAGAACTAGACTGAAATCACCAAAATGTTGTATTATTGTATAGCAACCAAAAGTTTTCAGCCAAAAGTTTTCAGCCTAAACCCAAAAGTTTTCAGCCTAAACCTTTCTTTTAACGCCTTGATGTCCAAGAAATTCTCATCAAATTTCTTACCTTTTCCCCGTGAACTCCACTGCCTTCGCCAACCGAACGGAGAACTCTGATCCCTTCTGGCAGAGATCACACCTGTTCACCGGAGAAAACTTCGTGTTCTGTGCTCGCGCCTCCTTCCAGCAGGCCCTTCTCTGCATTCAGCGGAACAAATCTGGAATTCCTCCTCTGCCTCTCGCACGAGAATAACTGCCTCTCCAGAGCCGTCACGCCTCGCCAAACTGCTCAGGTCCTCCTGCTTCCCTGCTGTCCTCCTGCTTCGCGAACTCCCGAACAGTGAACTCCCCGAACCCTTCTCTGCGCGATCTCCGCCTCTTCCCTCTGGCCCGCAAGACCGAACTCCTGCTCCAAAATCCTCTGGTGGCAGCCTTGTCGCAAATTTTCAGCCCTTGCTCGTGGACTGTTCCTCCTCCGTCTCGCCAAACCGAACAACCTGCGGTGCGAATCCAGTCGATCAAAGCTTCCACAGCTCACTGAATCTGTCGCGATCCGGCTGCCTGTGACGCGATCCGCTTGCTCCTCTGTTCGTGAATGCCGAACTCCTCTTCTTTGTCGCTGGCCACGAACACCTTTAGGCGGATACCTCTAGCCAAGAAGTATGAATCTTCTCACAGACGGCGTCAATTGTTGTGAGATATGTACTTCCTAGCATAGAAATGAAACACAAAGAAAACAAGCAAACACAGATCGTTTATGTGGTTCGATCCAACTGGATCTACGCCCATGGGAGGGGTTCACTAAGGCAAAAGAAATGGAGAATACATAGCTTATACATAGAAACGAGCCCTCATCTTCCTTCTATGACCTCCCTCTTAAGCGACACCTTGATACAAGGCCTCAAGATGCTCTCCTCCTCTCTAGCTCTCTAGCTATTCTCTCCTCTTTTGTGGTTGCTTAAGATCTCTTCCCTTGCTCTCCTAAGCCTCGCACCCTCTCTATTTATAAAAGCAAGAGAGTGGTAGGTGGAAGGTAGGTGGAAGGTAGGTGAGATGTGATATGTGAGCGGTATCACATTACAAAAGTGTCATTTTACCTTAGTTAAATAATTGATGGTCAAAATAACAGTAGATGATTTGTTTGAAGCGTGTTTGAATCATTTTTGACCTTGTTTGAACAAGTGTTTGAACCTGGCCTAATTAAACAAAATTCAAAAAAAGCTCAAATTTAATTCAAACATGACATTTTGAACAATGTGCTCATATTATCGCCAGTTATTTTCTAGGGGCATCCGCATACGTACCACCCAATTTCTATCCATTTACATATCTAACACTGAAAATTGACTTTTTTCTTTATTTATGACACCCAAATTTTTTTTGTATCACATAAAAAATCACTATTCAACTTAAAAAAAAATGAAATATGCCTATCTATGCATAATTAAGATGACATATTTATTTATATATTCATATTTGTGTGTGTGTGTTGTTGAATCCAAATTTGTCATGTGAGGCATTCCCATGGATAGGAGCATTAGGGACCTCGAGGGAGAAGTGGAGAGAGAAAGATGAAGAAATAAAAGAACACACATAGACTTGCTCCGTTGGGGCAGACAGGGATATTCCTGGGCTTTGTGACCTATTTTATATATTGTAACTGAATGACTACAAGAAAGAAGGGGAGAGATCTCCTTAAAGAGAATGGGTATAGAGAGAAGAGCCAAAAACCTCTTTTACCTATTATGGACCCCTATTTATAGAGGGTAGAAGATCAGAAAGTGAAAAATTACATATCTATCCTAGTTTTAATAGGGGTTACAAGACATTATTGTTTTTTATTGCGTCTTTTCATATATTTGTAACTGACTTGGGGGTTATTTAATGTTCTTGGACCTTATGGGCGGAATGTCCTTGGGTCTATCAAACGCGATAGTCTCGGTCGGTTACTTCTGTATAAATACTTGTCGGTCTTCGCTCTAGGAATCCAGTCAGCTTAGGGAGTGGTAGCTGATCGACCATAGTATGGCCAGTAAGCTCTAGTATGGTCGGTTGCCTTTGCTTGTTCATTGGTGATCTTTGGGGGAAGTGTTGAGAGAGTTTAACTTTGATACTTGTGAGATTGCTGGGAGTAGCAGACCTTTTCTACGGTCATTGGGATGAATGTTTACTTTTGGTTAGCCTAAGTGGTCCCTTGGTTGGTCGCCAGTCTTTCGGTTAGTTGGTTGCAGGTCGGCTGAAAGGTTCTTCAGCCAACTGGTTTTATAAATACTTGTAGCTTTTCCTTAAAAGAATATTCTTTGATTTATTTCTTTCGATCTGGACCGTCTGATTGTGTAGAGATTTGTGCAGGCTATTTTTGGGTGTAAATATGTATAATTGAAGTTTAGGTGATAAATTGTAAATACCTAGGAATTGAATGGTATGTATTTAAATCTTTTTATTTCTTAATAGTGAATCAAGCATCAATATTTTTGCGCTTTATGGATGAAAATAGAATGAACATAGTCAGGTTGTTTTGAGATTTACTAGAAAACAAAGTAAATGTTTAATGATTCAAAAAAACATTTCTTCAAAGTTCCCATAGATCCTATTTTTAAAGTTATATTGACTAAAAAAACTGATGTAGTGTGATAGGGTGATTATTATTTTTCTAGAGCACAGTTCATAATATCAATTTTTTCGTTAGAGATATTAACACATTATGGTTTTGCTTTCTTCTTGAGTTAGATATTTATATTAATTGAATATCGATTAACAATATCTATGTCTATTGCTCCCAGAGGAATTTTAACTAAGATTTATTATGTAAATTAGGATGATGTTAGGTTATTCAGTTCATCATCTTTCATATATATGATGTTATGGACACACAACATGAAAAAGTAGATGATGCCTTAGTCATATTGGAAATAGTAGATGATGCGTGAGTCATATAGGATGCAGATGATGGTGGAAATAGTATCTACTTTAGCATTTTGTGATATATCTGAAATTAATAAATGAGTGAGGTCCTTTATTCTTTTTTAATTTTTGGGTTGAGAGCAACTCAAGCTATTAAAAGCATATTGTAACTCCTATCATACTTAGGTGAGTTCTTGAATGTAACTTCAATTCAATGGTCGTTGATATAATGATCTTATGTTCAAGTTTGTCTTAAATTCATTTAAAAATTGAACAATTTTTTAGGAGAAATGATGATTAAAAGAGGAAGTTATCTCTGTATATAATAAAAAAAAAGCTTTTTTCAAAATTTAAAAAAGGTAAAGAAGTTTATTATACTCATTATACTTTTAAGCAATATTCATTGTGCTTGCAAGCTGCAAAGTTGATAAAATTTATAATATTTTAGATTAAGAGTCATGATTGTTACACTTGCATTTTGGATATTAAATAGAAAGGCCATCAAGGACGTCAACCATAGCCTATTTAACGTATAATCAAAGAGAAATTTTTGGATCAAATCATAATTCGAAGCAAGAGATGGTTAAAATAGATGTGACGAGGGACTTCAATGTTCATTTGTCTTATGAGAAGGCGTGATGGTGCAGTGAATAAGCTATCACTTATGTAAGAGGAACCCCCGAAAAATCCTTTATGTAATTACTGTTATATTTGATTATGATAAATAGAATTATTCTATACGTAATTATTGATCTTCATTCTGACATTTGATGACATTTCAAGTATGTTTATTTTTTATTTTTTGGTCTTTGTATTCCATGTGTCAAAAGTGTATGTAGTATTACTTGTGGATAGAGTATTTTGTTTTAC
This sequence comes from Phalaenopsis equestris, assembly GCF_001263595.1. Lineage (NCBI taxonomy): Eukaryota > Viridiplantae > Streptophyta > Magnoliopsida > Asparagales > Orchidaceae > Phalaenopsis > Phalaenopsis equestris. The sequence continues at coordinate 27,444,097 of NW_018164444.1, read as the reverse complement.
ATATTATGAATATATTTTGGATGTTGCAATGTTGCAAGACTTAATAGGTTTAATGTTTAGATTCATCAAATACTCTTTGTAGTTGTTGAGTAAAAAAAATGTTGATATATTTCATGATTAGTGTGAGAGTCAATAAATTTAGTAGAAAGTGTTGTATATTTCTCTCACAAACAAAACAATATTATCAATATTTTTTTGCACTATTTTTAAATGTAGATAATGAAGCTTCTATTCATTTGCATCCAATGTCACTTAGTTTAAAACAAATATTGTCATGAGTATTATCTTTCGGCTTTCAAAGCTTATAGAAGAATTAAGTTTATTTGTGTTCGATAAAATATGGGTGAACAACGCAACAGTTGTTGTCTATCCAATGAACGGAGTTGGCCTTAAGAGGTGGGGTCGATGCAATTTAATGACAACGAATATTCAAAGAGCTTCAGCAATATTACCAAGTGTGCATGCTACTATCTTTTGATTATATTATTAGAGTATTTGAGACACAATACAACGGTAATTATTTTATAAACTCATTATGATATAAAAATTATTTTGACTAAGAAAATTGAAAAAGCATTGGGGAAGCTTTTGAATAAAGCTCAAAATTTGATTTTCTATTTTATTAGCTACTTCGGACATCTATCCTTAATTGTGATATTAATGATAATCTTAATTTGCATGAGAGGATATCCGCATAAAAAAACTTGATGTGATGGGTCAATTGCAAGAACTAGCATTATTCGCAACTCGGAATTGGTGTGTTGAGTGTTTCAATTTATGCATATAGTTTTATACCGCAGTATGCATGTATGCTAAAAATACACATTAGGTTAGAAATAAAAACATACAAGTAGTTTCCGTTGAAATAAATAACATTATCATGCTGTTATGATTGGTGAAGCCAGATAAATGGTTGTGTAAAGAAAAAGAAACTACCTTTAAAGAGGGAAAATGATGTAATTCAATATAAGTGAATTGATTTAAATTAAAAGATTATAACGAAGTTCTTATTGTCTGAATCACAATTTTGAAAGAGGTTTGAACCAAGTTTGAACAAATGTTTCAATGCGAATCACTTTGGATCAATTTATTTGTAGCGAACAACAAATGTGTAGACCATGTATAAAACTTCTCAGTTCGAAATAAACTTTTGAACTTATTTCTCCAAATAATGAAATAGTGGACATATTTGGCCATTTACAACCATAACATCTTAAGTCTGAATAACATTAAAACATAAGAATGAACATATATATTTCATTTGAGATAAATGATCCTAGTGATATTTTTTATGTCATTTAGAGATGTAAACGTTATTTAAATGAATACAAGTACTTTAGGTGTTAGATATGAAAGTGTCCATAAATTCAGTGGTATGCATATAAATTCCCCTTTCAGTTAGTGATGTTTTTAGAGTAACAAATTTTTGCAAGGTTGATGCAAATACAACTTAAAATATTAAAATGAAATTTCTATTTTTGTAATTACTCCGGATGCCCTTGCTTGATCGGAGTTGGCCTATCAAGCATTTCTATCACTTTTAATTTATTCCAAAATTCAATGCTAATTCATCTAATGTCCTTGGGTTGATCTTTTCTTCCAACGAATGCTTATTTTTCGTTCTTAGGCAATATATTTATTTTTAATTCTTTCTTATCCTCTCTTAATCTAATTTTCTTTTTTTAGAACTGGTAATAGCTAACAAATTGCTCCTTGCTTGGTTTGAATGCCTTATATTCTTAGCTGCTTGCATGAGCTTAGTTTCCTAATCAATTATTTGAGTTCTGAATATTCAAGCTCTTCATGAAATGTGCCTGTTAGTTATTTTCATTAATGATTTCTTGCTTTAGTTTAGGCTGTAACTATTAGTGCAAATGCATGGAGTGATGCGGGGCATGCCGTGAATCATATATACGACATTCTTTTTATGATGGATCGGGATGATGTGTCGGTTGGAGTTGGTGGTGATGGCGGGGTATCTGATGAGGGTACCATACTGTCCAATGTGGGTGGATTTCTACCTTTAATTGAGCAGGTAAAGGAACCTTGCTTAGTTTTTCTAAATTGACATGCCAACTTTTTTTTTATTTCTTCTGTATATTTTTCTCTTTGTAGTTAAAAACTTGAATATTATAGTTTCCTAATTGAGAATAATAAGTTCTGAATTTTATTGTTTCAGGGCCTAACAACAGTAGGCTACTGCCGTTATCGACAAGCTATACCGATAGGTGTTGGAGGAAGATTACATTCGGACACTAATTTTGGAATACGTAGGAGTTTTCTCCCTCAGGTTTGAGCATAGATATGCATTTTTATGACCTACTGATTTTTTTACATTCTCGTAGACTACATTCTGAAATCTGAGCAATTCCCTTTCATATTTCATAGGTTCATCTCTAGAAACTTTTGCTAATATTTTGTATAATGTGCCATAGTGAAAATTTGAAGTAATTGTTGTTTAGTTAGTTGTTTCCCAAAGAGGAATTATTTAGTATAGCGTATAATAGGATGTAAGATTCTTAATGCAACGCACGAGAATTTTAATAATCTCTTTCTTTCTATTTATGTTGTTAGAGACCTATTGACCAACCAATGTTTTTGGACCAAAGCAATCTCAATCTTTAATTTTTTAGTATCAAAACCTCATCCTACATTCATATTGAATGAAAGGAATGATCTTGCATGGTCCCAAATTATGAGAACTTTTTTTTTCTTATGTAGTTTTAACTGATATGCTATTTCAGGTAAAATGTATTGTCGTTTTTATCCTCGTCGACATGATCATTATTATTTTCATAATTAACAGGAACTTTTAATAATAATATCAAAATATCAAATAAGAATTATTGAATCTCATTTTATACTATACATTTTATATCTAGCTTGCATTTGTATAAATACAGGGTGACAGGAAATATAACCCTCTCACTCAACCTACAGCACAACAAGTGATCATTGACACAATTTCTGCTGGGCCTACTACTGTTTTTTTGATCGGCTCACATACAAATTTTGCGTTGTTTCTAATGTCCAATCCACACTTGAAGAAAAATATTGAACATATATATATTATGGGTGGCGGAGTAAGGTCGAAAAATCCTACAGGTTGTTGCCCCAAGAATTTCAGTACCTCCTGCAAGCCTCAACAGTGTGGCAATGTCGGCAACCTGTTTACTGCATATGCTAGCAATCCATATGCGGAGTTTAATATATTTGCAGATCCATTTGCAGCATATCAGGTATTGTTGGATTCTTAGGAAGATTTTCTTTTTAAGTATCTTTTATTAGTAGTATTTTCTATTTTTAAAATTTAGATTGTTGGTATGTCATAATTCTTGTTTCATTCTTTTATCATAGGAGTTATAGCTGATATTTTTATTTTTCTAATGTGGAAGTCATCCCTGTCTGTTTGTCTTGTAATCGTTTTTTATGAAATTGAAAAGGAATAATTATTCTTCCCTCCCAAAACCTACATGGTATATGAGCCGACTTTGGCCTTTGAAACTGCAATCTAATTCCTTTGATCGTTCGCAGGCTGTCGTTTTGCTCTTGCCCCTCTTGGATTCGCCCAATACCATCGTCTATATGACCGACCCCTGATGAGATAGTCACGATTAGAGCTAGCTGGTAAGGCAATGACTGGATCACAACGTTCAGAGACCCCTCTCGATACAGTCGAGATTAGAACTAGATGGGAAGGCAACGACTGGATCACGACATTCTGAAAGCCCTCGTGATATGGCATGATTAGAGCCAACTGGGTAGGTCATGATTGGATTGTGATGTTCAAAGAATTGATGTCACCTGATTTGGTGGAGTTCTTTGTCTTTCCTCAAGCAGGGTCAAAACTGTGCGGGCCGAGCCTGTATCTAAACTAGGGCGTGCTTTTTTTTTCTTGATGCAACAACTAAAGTTGTGCTACTCTTGTCAGATTCTAAGGATGTTGTACAAATCAACAATGATGATGAGAGTTCAACAAATTCTATCATATTGATCTATTCTAATAATTTTGAAACCTCCTCACTTCACCCTACAACTCCTCTCATGGCTGTCTTGGTTGAATATTTTTTTCTAAATTTGCCAACTTATTGCAAAGTTATAAAACTTAATAGACACAACTTGCTTGAGTTGGTTCAATCTATAATATAGGCGATCAACGAGAGGCAAAATTGGTTATTTAATTGGAAAATTTTCAAAACGAATTGCTAGCGATCTGAATCTTAAAAAATGGCAGTTCGAAAATTATTTGGTGATGGCATGACTCATCAACTCAATGGAACCTATCACAGGTAAACCTCATATATTCCTTCCAATTGCTCGAGATATTTGAGAGGCCTTTCGAGATCTCTATTCAGATTTGGAGAATTCAATACAAACTTTTTAGTTGAAAGTTCAACTTTGGAAATCCAAACAAAATTATCGTGATGTTACTACGTATTACACTGAGTTGGTAACATTATTGCAGGAGTTTGATCAATGTTATGATGATATTTAAGAAAATTTGAATGTTATGCTCACCACAAAAAGAGAGAGGAAAATGATTGTGTGCATGTTCTTTGCCATCCTTAATCGGAGTATAGATGAAGTCTGAGATTGAATTTTTGGTAGGAAACCTCTAACCTCAATTCAAGAAGTTTTTTTTTTCTGAAGTTAAACTTGAAGAGTCGAGAATAAAATTATGTTGTGCAATATTGAATTGTCTTGTAACTTTGAACAGAGAAACTCAGTCTTGTGCCAAATAGAATTAATTTTGATAAAAAGGGTGTAATAAACAATGATGTGGGCATTGCAAAAATCCATGAAATACGAAAGAGACATGTTAGACGCTTCATGGTAAACCAAAAAATTAGAATTCAAAATCCAACCGTGAAGGTCGAGCTTATTAAGCCATGTTGAAGAAACTCATGTGCCACTTGCTAACTCGAATACAGTTCCTTTCATCGATGAGTAATTAGAGCACTTGCTCAAATTATTTCAATCTCTAAAAATTATTCCAGACTCCATTTTGCTTCTTAGTACAAAACGATAACTTTTTTGCTACAGCTTTATTAGACTTTATTCATAATTTTCTCATTCTTGGATAATTGATTCCGGCTTAATTGGTCATGACTAATTTTTTTAAAGTATTTTCCTCCTATAGACCTTGTGTAAGTAATAAAATTGTCAAAATTATCAATGGTTTCCTCTCGGTAATTGTCAGAATAGGAACTGTCAAACCCTCCTCGTTAACCTTTCGCGATATCTCCATGTTCCTAATATATTGTGTAACTTATTGTCCTCTAGTAACATTGCTGATGATCATCAATGTCAAGCTAACTTCTTGTTATGAGTTTCAAGAATATAAATCATGAGGAGGATTATTGACTATGTTAAGAAAAAATATGGACTGTTACTTTGATGATGGACTTGGCTCGAATAGCCAATGTCAAATCACCAAGTTAAATTTTGTTCCCATTTCTAAAAATAATAATAATAAAAAATTATGTTGTAACATTATATGTTATTTCATTATAGTTTTCAGTACATGGATACATATTTCTCAAATTATTTCGGAATAAAAATTTATTTATTTTTTCAATGTGAAGTTTGTCAGTTTGTTAAGCATCTTTGTGGTTCATTTTCTCCACAAATATACAAACAAATTATATCATTCACTCTGATTCATAGTGATATCTGGGGTCCTTATAAAAACCGTACACTTTCTGGGAAAAGATGGTTTATGACTTTCATTGTTGGTCACACTAAGTTAAGGGGTTTATTTAGTAAAAGAAAAATTAGTTTTAAAAAATTTTTACACCATGGTACAAATAATTTTAAAAAATCATTCAAATATTGTGAAATAATGGTCGAAAGTATTTCAATAATAATTTGGGTCAATTTTTTTTCGAAAAAGAATAATTTATCAAAGCTCTTGTGTCGATACTCCTGAACAAAATGTTATGGCTAGAAGGAAAAGTAAGTCCTTATTGGAGGTATCTTGGGCATTGATATTTACCTTCAAGTGTCTTAATATATTTCAGGTGAAGTTATCCTTACAACTACATTTTTCATAAATAAAATACAAATAAGGTTTTAAACTTTGAAAAACTTTTTGATGTTTTTAAAAAAGTTTTCCAAACAATCAGCTCTCATCTTCTCTACCATTGATGATATTTGGGTATATTATTTTCGTTCACAGTCATCATCAAGGAAAATTTGAACCTCAAGCTAAAAAATGTGTGTTTGTTGGTTATGCTCCTAGCCAAAAGGGATATAAATACTTTGATCTCGATTCTAATAAAAATTTGTTACAACACATGCTATCTTTTTCTAATTGCAACATTTTTTCTTACCTCATCTTCAAGAGAGAGAACAAAACAGATTTGTTATTGATTTTCAAGATTTTCTTCAAACATGAGACTCCCAAAATAGTATTTCCCTAATCTTGTTTGTTCAACCTGAAAACCTAAATAATATAGATCTGGAGAGAGCGCATCGAGTCTTTTAGATATTTAAATTCCTACAATGTCATCTCGTGATGTTAATAACAAAAAAGAAATATGAAAAACAGTTCAACAATGGTATTGTCTTCTCGCGGCAGAGACAACTCAAAAGAAATGGTCTACAGATCCTTTCACCTCAGAATCCGCACAGCTGGCTGGTAATGTCCTTTCTAATCATTTAGCCCATATTCAGGTCACATCATCTTCGAGTTCTAAGTTTTCTAGCTCTAAATCTGAGCCTAGTTCAAATCACGATTCTAATGAGTCTAGCCTTCTCATTGGGAAAAGTCTTGCACCAATATCATTGTCCCATTTTATGTCGTTTGAAACTCTCTCACCCACTTTTCATGCTTTTATCTCACAATTGTTTTGTATGAAGATTCTTAATACTGTGCAGGGTGATCCGAAAAATCCCTAGGTGGAAAGAGACTGTTTTTAGGGAGACGAAGGCTTTTTAAAAATTGACAAGTGAGATTTTGTTGATCTACCTAGAGGAAAAACAACTGTCAGGTACAAATGAGTATTTACAATCAAGTATATTTCTGATGGTTCTCTAGCAAATACAAGGTTCGACTGGTTGCTAAGGGATTCATTCATACCTATGACAGATATTTGCCCCAACTATAAAACTAAACTCTGTAAGGGTTCTTTTATCAATTGCAACTAATCTTAAGTCTTTTATATGGTGTCATTTTAACAATATATTGTCCTCATAATTACCCAGTTTACTAGATCCTAAAGTGTCAAGATAATCCCGTCTATTTATTTGGTGTCATTTTAATCCTAGAGCCTATAAAAATATCAAATTTGTCTCCAAAATTTTTGGGCTAAAATGTCCTCTGGGAAGACTATTTTAGCTTCAATTAAACGAGTTTGAAGACTACACTGACATTTTTAAGTCTTTTATAGCCTCTGAGGTTAAAATCACTCTGTACAAAGAGTCAAATGACTATTTTGACTTTTCTCATTATTATATGTTATTATTTTCAGGGGACTTTAGCCCCCGATAAAGGAGTTTGGAGATTAAATTGACACTTTTATAGACTCTTAAACAAAAATGACCCCTACAAAGAGTCAGATGACTATTTAGGCGCTTTCCTCATTTGTGTATGTTATTATCTTATCTTCACACAAATAATATCATATTTGGAATCTTATGAAATTCTTGTTTATTGATGTTTGTTATAAACATTATAGCAACTTGTGTTTGAAGTAATTTTTTCTTTGTTTGCGTATGTCTGCTTTTAGATTGAACTACGATTGTGTATTACATGGAAAGAATATAAGCTGATGCTAATCTTTTTTGTTATTTTAGGTTTTTCATTCTGGGGTTCCGCTTACTCTCGTCCCATTAGATGCGACAAACACCATTCCTATAGATCCTCAGTTCTTCAAGGCATTTTCTCAGCATCAGACCACTTATGAGGCACAATATTGCTTCCAATCTTTGAAGATGGCTCGTGATACTTGGTTTGATAATATGTTTTACCCAGTAAGTACGGATTTTGTCCTCTTTTAGTGATTGGGTTTAGTTGCATTGATGTAAACTATATTAGACCCGAGCTAATAATTCAAGAGCCATAATATTGATGTTTATACAGAGTTATTGCATGTGGGATTCCTTTACTTCAGGCATAGCTTTGTCGGACATGCGTAACGCTCACAAATCAAATGGTCAAAATGAGTTTGCTGAGCTCGAATATCTAAACATAACCGTAATTACTTCCAATAAACCCTATGGTATAAATGATGGTTCAAATCCATTCTTTGATGGTCGTGACATTCCAAAGTTTAGACTGAGGAAAGGTGGGGTGCACAGTGGTCATGTTCAGATGGGACCTAGTGATCCATTTTGCTTTCTGAAAAAGAAAGGAAAGGGGAGATGCGAGGTATTTTAGCCTTTTAGCATGAAGAACCAAAATTTTTATCCTTGTTTAATCCATATGATGCGGCGCAGGATGGATACACCAAAGAAGTAGATGGTTCGGAAGCAGTTTCTGTACATGTTGCTAAATACGCAAAACCAAACAGCAAAGCTAACAGTTCACTTCGTCTAGAATTCTTCAAAAGTTTCTTGGAAGTAAGTGCTGTGGATTCAATTTTATCTCAATCTGAGCTATGGTTGGCTCATTTTGCTCTATTTGAACTAGATTTGAGCCAAAATAGGTCCATTTTTTTATCTTCAAGTCAAATTATTAGACCTACAGCTACTCACCTACATATTTATAATTACCAATAGCATGCTTAGATAAACAATCCACTCTGATTTTGTTCTACCTTTTGGGGAAAAAAAATGTTTTTTAGGACTCGCATTTAAAAAGCTTTTTTTCGGTCATGATAAACAAAGGGGGATGGAAGCTGTTTTTATCCATGCCATTGTCACCACCTGTCATATTTTGATTCTATTTCTGGTTGTACTAACTATTCCCTCATAAAAATGCAGGTTTTAAACCTTCCACAGCAGCGAGGACGGTTCAACTTCACCACACAATTTCCGTATTACAAAGAGGTTTTCTACAAGCCAGACTTTCAAAACAGAAAGCTGGGCAAGCCTGTAGTTTTTGACATGGACATGAGTGCGGGAGATTTCCTTGCTCTTATTTTTCTATTGAAAGTACCTGTTGAAGTAATAAACCTCAAGGTGATCTGACAACTTTTTTGTTAGAAGACCTTTCTCTCTGATAATCTTAATTACTTAAAATTTGATTTGTTTTTATCCAGATTTAATGCTAGTTTTCTGAAATATTATCCGGAGAAAACCCAAATCACAACGGAAACTGAAATATTATTGCTGAAATTTAATAGGGTTACGAACAAGACTCTTGACAATCGGAAAAATTACAACACCAAACATATAAGAGATACCTTAGGGCGAAGACGAGGGTGGCGTATGGCAGCGGACGGCAGGTTGTTGTTGTGGGGGGAGTGGTGCTGGGGGGTTGCAGGTATTGGAAGGACAACTGTAGGTGTTGGGCGGCTGGGAAGGGGTGCTGTCACGGGAGAGGGGGAGATGTGCTGTCTCGGTCACCTGTGGTTTGGGGAAAAGAAAGCGCAGGTTGCATTTCAGGTTTTGGAAAGGAAACGTGGGATTACGGCAGTAGGGACGGGAGAAAAGGCTGCAGTTTGGAAGGCTGCTGGGGCTGGGGTATTTTTTCTATTTTTCTGGGAAGATTGAGGGCCACTTCCAGCAAAATTTAATTATTGTTAAAAATAAAAGAAAGGGTCAAGACACGTATGAGCCTAAGAGAAAGAGAGAGACATGAAAGAAATAAAATACACCAAAAGAAGATATAAGAGGATCGAGAGGAATGGAAATAGCTCAAACAATACATTGGCCTCAATGAAAAGCTCCGTCCTGGCAATACCAAGTTTTATTAGGTTTAGAGCACGACAGGTCGAAATATAAGACCAAAATATAACTGTTCAGCATAGAAACTAGCCAAAATTGAGAAAGAACCAACATTCTTGTAGATACGCCGTTTGAGCACATAGTTAATGTTGTAGATCTCATCATTGCTCTCAAAAATGCCAATAGGATGAATATGATCAGAATTCTTTCCAGAATATGAAAATGTTAGGTTGAATTCTAAATCCAAAGCCAAAATCCGTAAGCAGCCCCAAAAGCCATTATCGATCGTCCATGAAATAGAATAATCAAGTAGAAGATAACCAACAACAACAAGTTATCCAAATAAGATAAAAGGTTATCAAAAACCATCCAGAATAGAGATATAATGAAAGGATATCAGCGTGCAAGCCAAATGAGTGTGTTCGTTGTCTAGAGGCTGGGGTAGGATCGGTAACAGGTGGGAAGCTTTATGGAAAGGAGGGAGTTACGGCAGCAGAAGAAGGGAGCGGCTGGATGATGCAGCTTGGTGGGGGAATCCAGCAGGTTGCAAGGAGTAGAGGTGGATGTGGAGGTCGTGATAGATAATCATCACCGGCGAGTGGGGTGCAGTCGGAGGACCACCCTAACCATCAGATACAGCCCCAGAGGGAGAAAACAGAACGTCGGCGGTTGTCCTCACAATATGAAATCAGAAAATAACCTAAAATTGAAAACCTAGACAACAAGCACACATATAAAAAAGAGATAGATAGTCGAGAAATGAAAATAGAAGGGGGCGGGGAATTTCCCACTAAATGAAAAGGAGGAGGGCGCCGGTTCAGCCCCCCTCTCATCTGAACTGGTTTGGGCCAAACCTATTAAGGTTTTGGAGAAAAACCCCTGTGTCATTCTCCCGGGATTGGGGGAGCTTCGACCTCATTCGTCGAAGCTTTCGGATCTTCATTGAACGACGATAAGTCTTCTGGTAGGTCGATCATGTCGATGTAGTTATTCCACAATACATTCTGATAGAATAGATAGCCATCATTTTTTGGCATATCCTGAGTGGTAGCTGCATATAGAGGTGGGTTCCCACAATGCAACTCTCGAGCCCTTAAACTTCTGGTGCTTAGCATGCGGTGGTTGGGTAATAAGTATGTGAGAAGAACTCAATTCTGACTGCGCCACTCTCACTGGCACCTCCCCAGGAGAGACCTCTTCCCCGCAGATAGAACCTCGATCCCATTGTCAATTTTTTTCTCCATCAAGCTCCTCAGGCCCACTACAAAGTTGGGGTTCATCTCTCCCGTCTGGACATCTGACAAGGTGTCCCATGCTGACCTGAAAGTAATCTCTGAATATCTCCATGTAATATTCTCGACATGACACACAATTACCTCATTTCTGACATGTTGGGTCTCCCTCCATCGGGGCAATTCAGGAGGGGTCTATACATCTAAAAAATATGCATCTCGCTTATATGTGGTGGACATGTATCTAATATTGGCTCATCAAACTCATAACCCTTGTAGACATTCAAGGTCATTCATGTTGATGTTCCTCTCACCATCTACAGGATGCTAGCTCGAGGCACCATAATCTCATGCTTTGCTAGGTTGCCCATTACCTTAGAGTCACTACCTTCTAGAGTGGTGATTGTTACCTCAGCTGGAATCTTTATCTCAAGGTCAATTGGATTTGGTGGCGTCTCTTTTTCGCTAGCTGTAAGTGGAGATTTGTTAATTCCCCGCCAAATGAAAAGAGAAATGTGGGAGCTGATTCAGGTTTTGGAGGAAACCCAATCACTCAATTTGGGAACCAATTCATGTAGAATGTGAAGATTTGTTAAGCCTCTAATGTAAAGAAAAAAAAAAAGGTATAAGCTTTGGTGCAAATATGGTAGTAAAAAGATGAGTTAGTGTGAGTAAAAATAAACTGCTTATTCACCTTTAGGAGTGCATATTACATATGAATTTGGTTTAGTTTCTTCATGGTTTTGATTAGGTTTAATCTGATGACTTTTTACTAGGCAATATTAGTTAGCAGCAATGGTTGGGCAGATGGTGCAACGATAGATGTCGTCTATGATGTGCTACATATGATGGGTCGCGATGATATACCAGTTGGCTTAGGAGATTTTACTCCCTTGGAGTCTCCAACCCTTGGTTGCAAATATGTTCAGGCGATTCCATATGGTAGCGGTGGATTTATTGACTCTGATACACTTTATGGACTTGCACGTTTGCTGCCAAGAAGTCCTAGAAGGTAATGGAGTTCTTTTTTTCTTGAAAGGAGTTTTGTTGCTTTTTAGTTGTTTCTATTTTGGTATCTTTCTTTATTGAATGTATTTGCTAAGCAGTTTTTATGGGATAACTGATATACTTAAGAAAATGTATTCTCTTTACACTATTTGATGGTTCATAATACCACAACTTACTGCCGAAGACTGTCTTTTTCTAACTAAGCGCAAGGCCAATTATAGTAAAGGACATAAAATGTTTGTTATAATGCTACTTAAGCTAGAGTTCTTTGGTCTTTTAATCATGCGAGATGTGTTGTAATATCTTCAAATTTTACGCAACTGCTTTTGTTTGCATTAAGAAGCTAAATTTATAAATTTCAATGCACTTGAGCCTTTATGTTTTGGGACAGATTCACTGCAGAAGATTCCATAAAATATGGTGCCCCAAGGAATACTGCTCACCCGGAACTTAGGCAACCATTAGTTCTTGAAGTTTGGCAGTCCATTTCAAGGGAAGTAAATCCAAGTCAGAAGATAACAATTTTGACTAATGGCCCTTTAACTAACATAGCAAACATTATTCTTTCTGACGAGAAAGCCACCTCAATGATTCAGGTTGATTTTTTTTTCTCTCATTTTCAACATGGCAAGTTCCTATGCTCTTTGATTTTTTTTTTAACATTTATAAAACTTCGGTGTCATAAACCTATACATGAAAAGGTGTGTTTTTCTTTTTACAAGCCGTAAAAGTTGTACTTTTTATGTGATATTAAAGATTTGAGTGTCATGCATGTAAATATGAAAGTTTGTTTGGGTGTTAGATATTGTAAATACATAAGTATTTTTATGATTACGAAGTTCATACAATGTTTTGTCTGTTTTTCATGTAGAGCTTGTATATTGTTGGCGGCCACATTGCTGGGAATTACAGAGATGAAGGAAACCTCTTCACTGTTCCATCTAACAGATATGCAGAATTTAACATGTATCTTGACCCCTTAGCATCAAAGACGATTTTCGAATCCGATGTGGACATTAATCTCATCCCTCTCCATGCTCAGCGCCAAGTAGTCTCTTTTCCTAAGATTTTATCAATCTTAGAGCTTGCTGAAAAGACTCCAGAATCTGAGTTTTCCCACCATTTGCTATCACTGCTCCATAAATTACAGCAAGAGCATAAAGTTTACAGCCACATGGTAATTCAGAGCATTTGAGTTCTGTTTATTCAGTCTTGCTTGTTTTCTTTTTTGTGGAAGATTTACATACATACCACTTAATTCTTATGTTTTTGAATGGCTAACACCTAAACTTACATTTATGTGTGTCACTTTATCTATGCATGAAAACTTGTATATCACTTTTAAAAAGTTAAAATAATGTTTTTTTTATATGATATGAATTTTTTGGTGGTATAAATGTAAAAAAAAGTAAATTTTAGGTGGAAGATATGTAATTACATAGGAATTTGGTGGTATGTATGTAAATGCCCCCTTTTTTTTATTTTCCTCACTGTCTTTGCTAATATGTCTAATTCATATTGAGAAAAATGTCAAAATAGTCCCTTGACTGTTTAGATGGGGTCATTTTACTCCCGAAGTTTCTAAAAGTGTTTAATTAGTCCTCAGGATGTTTTAACGGAGGCTAAAATAGTCCTCATTGTAACTATTTCTATGAACCCCCTCGATTATATTGAAGCCGGACTCTTAAACATCGAGGTGCCTAATAGTGTAACGGTTGCATTTTTGACAGAAACTCCAAAAATAAGCGTGCTCTTATGCGGGCATTTCTAGGATGGGTGACCTCCTGTGAAGTTACACTAATGCAGTAAAACCGTGATGCCACTCGGCCTAAAGCGGCCAATATCTCAATGGATGAGAGTTCGGGCTGATACAATTTCAACCTATAATGAAAGATTATAGGGACTAAATTAACATTTTATTCTTCCTTATTTACAGGATATTTTTTTGGGGGAAATTCTGGGAGCAGTTTTTTTGGCTTCTCAACCTTATCTAGATTCACAGATGCAAGTAAAGCCAGTGAGAGTCATGACAGGGAACATGGCCACGGATGGTCAGCTTTTTGTTGATGAGAAAAAGGGGAATTTTGTGAATATTTTGGATAATCTAAACAGCGAAGCATATTACAGTCAATATGCAAAATATTTGAGTGAGATGAATCAGACTGCTGTGATTGGGAGTTTTGAGCAGCAGAAAAAGCAGTGGAGCTCGCCTTCTATCTAATACGAACAATTCTGAAGAAGCTTTTAGATCTCCTCCCTACAGATCTCTGAGTGAGAATCAGTCTGCTTTGCTCCTTCATTAGATGTCTTAAAGCTCTGCGATTTGCACAGCTAATGCTCAACATAAAGGCAAAGGAAGGTAAAGAAACCTATTTGCCTTCTGTTAGTAGATGAGCATTGTGGTTTTGCATTGAAGATTTAGTTTTTCCTTTAATATTTATATAATATGCACAAATATGGATGCTGCATACAAAAATGGTCAGATGAAGCATGAACACTGTTTTTTACAGAGTAATTATTTCCCTTTTCATAATAAAAATCAAATTCAGCTGGATTCTAAAATATATATACCTTGCATTTATAACTCTAAATCAAAACATGATGGTTCAAATTGAGTTGATTTGAGTCATTGCAGCTCGAAATCGGCTCATAGCTCTTTATTTTTGATTTTTTTAGCATTAATAACTGATCTCAAACCAATTCGAGCTAATTTTTGTATGGCTTGAAAAAAATTCAACCTAAAGTTTAGACTCGTAACTTGGCTCATTTATTTTGATCGAATCTCAATTTGAGTTAAAACTCGAATCAATTTTCGATCATCGAGCTAAATCCACAGCCCTTAAGAAGGCAGAATATAATTCCCATCAAGAAAGGGGGAAGTCATGGGATACTAATATTCTGTCAAGTACTAATAATATTATTATTTAAATAGGGAATAAAGCAAAGTGGGAGTCATTCGTTGCTAGCTTTCTCTTCTCCATCTTCAAACACAAGCCACATTTGGGGTGTAATAATTTCTAGTTTGTAAGATTTTTGTATTTATTTTATTTTATTTAGTTTGTTTATTTAGACGAATTATACATGATTAAAAAATATATAAAATATTTATAAATATTATAGAATTATATGTAACTAGAACACAAGCATAATTAAATTTTAGGAATACTTACATACATATCATATAATTTTTATGCATTTATACCTGTTGACTTTCATTTAATTAGTTAAGTACTCACACCTTTAAAAGCATGTAATAAAATGATTAAAATTGTTTTTTTAATTAAATTTATATTTTTATGCCTATATTTTGATAATGATTTTGATAGTCATATATATATATATATTGAAGTAGATGAATTTTGAAAATTTAGTTAAATTTGAGCTAATTATCTAATAAAAACTGATTGCATAACTTGTTCATCCAGATAGAATATTATGTATGGAGTCTGGATGTATTAATTTTTTTTTTTTTGTAAAATATTGTTGTAGATTGTTATATATGTATAAAATATGTAGAATAATGCATTGTAAAGGTACTAATTTTTCCCTTTAAAGTGGAAGGAGCATCCACCAAAGAGTGGGCGTGCTCTCTTCTTTCTTCCCCCACACCCCTCTGTCTGTTTCAGGTCAGGAGAAGGTAGAAGAAGCCAAGAGAAAATCCATGTGCAACAGACTGGTTAACGCGATCCACAGCTTCACTTTCCAGCAGAAGAAATCTGAACCATCCATGTTGGCCGCCGCAGCTGTCAAAGGAGATGCATCCCAGACTGGCGGAGGAGAAGCCATATCCACACAAGGAAAGGTGGTAGAGATACATGGCTCTGATCAACGGTCCAAAACTCAGGCTGCAGTTGGTTCTAAAGACTCTAAACACGGCCGCACTGAGAAGCCGAGGAGAAGCCACAGCATCAATAAGAAGGTTGACGACTTCATTGCCCGTACTAAGATGAAGATGAGATCTGCTTCAGGGATCTCTGTTGGAAGGCATCCTCCTCCTCCTACTTAATTCATTAACAAATATCTATTATATTAATATCAACAAAGCTAGCTATCTGTCAGACAGGTTCTCTGAAACAAAAATTATTGTGTGATTGTATATGGACTCTGTGAGATTGCTATTTATATGGGTATGTCAGTTTGCAGAACTTCCATGTGTATGAGTGGAAACTAGAGGTGGAAGAGATTGCTCGTATTAAGAACAATAATAATTTTGAGTGTTATTTTATTTTAAAATCAATTGCTCTGTAACTTTATATATGCTCTCTCCCTTTCTTTCTTTCTCCTCTTTATTTTTTTTCTCTGTATTTGCTTTGGTTGTGGGATGCTTTATGAGTATGAGAAATATGGATTTATCTAACAAAGAGTTTGGCTATTAACATTAATGATCAACAATCATTAAATAGTATTGTAGCCCTCATCATATAGTTTTGTGGTCGTATTAATTCATTTATAACTATATAATGTAATCATTATTAAAGTGAGTCATTGTTAATTTTGATCCCCACTTAACATTTATTATTTAAAATTTTAAGGTTATCTCATCAAATGATACTAAATTGAATTATGATTTGAATACATAATCTCTTATAAATATAATGGGTTATATAACTACTTATTTCTTTGTTTAGCTAAAAAATTTTTCAGCTATCATAAATTTAAAAATAATTTAAAACGATTTTTAGTTAATTTGGCAGTGTCTCTCAATGGTTGATTTAATTAGGTTTATATTGATTTGAATTAGTTTTAAAAGTAGTAAGCACATTCATAATTCTTGTACTAACAAAACCCAACATAAATAATTAAGAGCTAGTACGTTAGTGTTCATCTTATATTTAAGAGTTTTAGATAAATAGGTTTCGGTGAGCTTCAATGATGTATCTTGTTCTAACCCTAAATTTGTCGATCAACTTAAACTTAAACAATAATAGCAAATATAAACATCTCTTTGTAGTATAAATTGCCTAAAGATGAATTGAACATGAATAAATACTTCTTCAATTACTTTAAGCAAATACTTAATTTATACTCAATCTTGTATTATTATTCTTGAGTGGATCATTTCATTTGATATTGTAAATTTAGAATTATGAGTGCCGCCAATTTAAGAGCAACATCAAGAAGATGATGAAAGGTTGGCATGATGATTAAATTTGCTAGAAGAAGCTTGTAGACTTTGACATAAGTAGGGATTATAAATATTTCATGTAACATTGAATTATATGTTTTTTGAGCACATATAATCTCTAGCCATTGTCACCATTAATTAGCAAAATGTGATTCTTAGAAACTCAAAGCTTAAGTAGCTCCCTGGTATAACATAACCAAGGATATAAAGAATGTGTGACTTTTTTCTCTCTGAGTGAGCTTTTTACCTATTCCTACTGTTTTTCTTTGTTTTTCTCTTTTTTTCCCTTCCTAATTCATAGCATTAACATTAGAGTAATAATACATGCAAAAATCTATGTAACTCACTTGATGCTAATTATAACATTGACTTTATTATGATTCTTCATATAATCATTCATGATGCTCTTATATTAATTTATCAATCCCAAAGTTTAGTGAGTTTTTATTGGCTAGTAGCAATATTAACCTAATATCAATTCCAATATAAGAGTTTGACCGGGAACAAAGTAGAATGAGAATGGTAACTTTTTCTCTAGAGTTAAAGATGGTGTGTGTATATATACAAATATATATTTGTGGAATTAAGATTATTTATGGACTTAATTAATGAACGTTAAGGGTTTATCAAAATTATGAGATTAGCTTCATAACAAATAAATATGAAAATTAATTGTTATTTCAAAAGACTGGCAACTACAATATGAAAAGAACTATAACCAAAGACAAAACTGACGACTTAAATTTTCCCCGGTAAAAATGTCTTATTTTCTGACGGTTTTATGATGGGTTTGGTGTTGAGTTATTTCTAGCGGCATAATAATATAACATACCGTCACTTATGAACAGTAGATTGGTTTCTGACAGTTTTTATTGTGACTGACATATTCATCGTTGTTTATAAGCACACAATAACCGATTTTCACATGTTGTTGCTTATTTACAAACCTGCCAGTTGGTAGAGTGTTAAGTAACCGACGGTCCATGTCATCGATATTAATGTTACTAACCTACGCAGTTGAGGCATTTGTAAGCCGTCGAAAAGAATCATTTACACTGCTGAAGTTTACTACACCCCCAAACTTGCCCTAATTCCCGATCCCTCTCGATCTCTCCATCTTTCTCATGCCATAACCCTCCCCTCCCACTCCCAGTGACTCTAGCGCCCCAGCAACCGTAGCTCCAATGACTCATCCGCTTCGATGCTCAAATATGATTGGATGCATTTACTGAACATTTACATAAGGGATGTACTTGGTCCATGCTTTTAGCTATTGATATCCTTCTTGTGGATGTATCTAAGGTGCGAACGCCTTAGATATCTCAGGTCTATTGTTCTAGGTGATGGTGATGTAAAAGGGGACGTTATTAGTTTAATTCAATTTGGTTGGTTGAAGTGGAGGAATGCTTCGGGTCTATTGTGTGATAGAAAAGTACAATTTAGGCTGAAAGGAAAATTTTATAAGATGGTGGTGAGACCTGCAATGCTCTATGGCGCAGAATGTTGGCCTTCAAAAGAGAAGCATAAAATTAAGTTAAGCTTTGACGAGATGAGAATGCTTAGGTGGATGAGTGTCTTTATATTTAGAGAAAAAATGCGAAACGAATATATCTGTAAAAGGGTTAGTGTAATTCCTGCAGTTGACAAAGATGATTTGGTCACATTAAACGTCAGCCATCTGATGATTCGATTAGGAGAGTAAATGTTTTAGATTCGATATATGTTAAGAAATGTAGATGTAGATCTAGAAAAACTTGGGCATATTGTATAAAAAATGATTTTAATTTATTAGAATTAAATGAAAATATGACACTCTATAGGACACAATGGAGAAAAAGGACTCATGTAGTTGACCCCACTTAGTGGGTTAAAAGCTTGTTGTTGTTAGTGGTAAGACGTGCAATGCTCTATAACTCATAATGTTGGCCTTTAAAAGACAAGAACAAAATTAAGTTAAGTGATGTCGAGAAGAGAATGTTTCAATAGATGAGTGACTTTACAATTAGAGAGAAAATGCAGAATGCGTACACCTGTGTTATCGTTAGTGTAGCTCTTATGACAGACAACTTTAGAGAGAATCGTCTTAGATTGTTTGGTCATATTAAATATCAATCATCTGATGAACCAGTTAGGAGAGTAGATGTTTTAGATTTGACTTATGTTAAGAAAGACAGAGGTAGACCACCTACAAAGACTTGGGCATATTCTATAAAAAATGATAATTTATTAGAATTTAATGAAAATATGACTCTCAATAGGACGCAATGGAGAAAAAGGATTGATGCGGTCGACCCGACTTAGTGGGATAAAGGATTTAGTATATCATATTAAAATCATCAAACACTTTCTCCGGATTTACTGGAATTTACTGATTAATATACCAAACAGTTTTCAGTCTCTAACCCCTTCAAGATTTCATAAATCTGGTTTCACAAGATTTAATGGATATTCTCAATCCTATTCAAACTAAGTCCTACTTGCAACCAAACAACCCATAGAGAAAGAGTTTAATTAGAAGTTGTTTAGTACAAGATTTATGTATGATTTAAGCTAAATCCTGCTAAACGATAAAAAATGCCTATGTCAATCCAATAGGTTCTTAAATCATGTTTT
Organism: Phalaenopsis equestris; assembly: GCF_001263595.1. Taxonomy (NCBI): domain Eukaryota; kingdom Viridiplantae; phylum Streptophyta; class Magnoliopsida; order Asparagales; family Orchidaceae; genus Phalaenopsis; species Phalaenopsis equestris. The sequence continues at coordinate 27,424,288 of NW_018164444.1, read as the reverse complement.
TTCGTCATTTTGCCTTAAATCCGAGATTTACCAAAAGAAGTAAGAAACAAGATTTACGGGATTTAGACAGGTTGAAGCTTTCATTAAAACCAACTAATAAGTTAATTTAGTAAATCAGAATTTACTAAACAAACAACGACAATCGCTTAAAAATTAATTTTGGATCGAATTTCTTTTAGAACTTGGATCGTTTAACATCATATTGATGTTAGGTATGTCGAAGATCGTTAAATCCATTAAGCCATCTCTTTTTAATATTGTGTGCAACTGTAGCTACTCCAACCCTTTTATAGACATATTTGTTTTGTATTTTGTTTCTAGTTGTAAAGCCAATCATGAAACTAAGCATATTTGTCTCGCAACCCCTTACACTATTGATTACACACATGAAAATAATATCTTAAAAGAAGATATTTTATATGATATAAAGAGTATTTGATGTTTCCTCTTTTGTGAAGTACGCAAAGTGACGAGGCTGTGAAGAAAGGGGAGGTATACCCCTTGTAGGGGGATGGGTCGCTCCGCAAATATCTGTAAGCTGACGAGGCCATGGACGTGGTGGTACAAAGGGCAACACATCGAAACCGGCTCCAATCCCACCTACCACACCAATTCCTCTACCAATCACGACTCCAACACCACTACCACCACTACCCACGAGACCACCACTGCCACCAGCCACGACACCACTAACGCCAACACTTGTGGCCACGAAACCACCATAGGTACCAACTACGACCACGACACTACCAACATCATCAACATCAGTTAATATTAATGCATCATCGAGATCAAGCACCACGAGCAACCGTCATCAGCTCAAGACAGTGGGGAACACGTAAGTTTTAATGTAATGTCCACATTAATGCGCTGTATATTTTTATTAATTTAATAGGAAACTAATTACATGTTGGTTTCAGATTTAGTTCCCTTACACAGACCCTTCATTCCATCAGAGATATAATTTGAAGCCAGTATGACCACTCGCACTTTTTCTGGAAGGAGATCCCGATCAGAGTTCAGGCTACGTAGTTTGGTGAGTTTAAGGTAAACCCCGAACACTCCCCGAGGAGGAGGCACAAATCTGCTGGAACTTTGAGCAAAGATGAGCGATCGTCTGCGAGACTAGTTCGGTGATATACGCCGCACACGTGAGCACCCTTTGTGGCTGGGTGTTGATGTGTTTGCTGCACTTATCAAGACCTAGATCTCTCCTGAGTATCAGAGAAAGAGCGAGCAGGCAAAGCTGAATCGCTGCTCTGATTACGGAGGAGGCATGGGAGCCTCAAAACTCACAGGTGGAGCCCTCCCACATACGGAGCACAGGAGGAGGCTGGTAAGACTTTTTTTTCTATTAAATCTTATTTTACATTAAATGTATGCTAACAATTCCATTACATTGACAGATACTGGAGAAAGAACAGGAGCCAATTGCTGTAGAGTTATAAGAGCGAGTCCACAAGCGACAGTTGGATCGGTTATGGGTGGACAACAGATCGCAGGGGGACCAAGTATTTCACAAGATAAATAAGTATAAATTAAAATAAATATCAGGAGGCCTTTATGAGGCTCAAGAAGAGTGGATCTCAGAAGTTGGCCTGTGGTTCGAGCACATCTCACAATCCTTTTAAGTACGACCTCTGGAAGGAGCATGTCAGTGTGAAGAAGAAGGGCAAGGTCCACTGATTGGGGTCCTAAGCGCCAGCCTATGATGTCTGCTCGTCCTCTAGCACATCCAGTGCATCCACTTTCACTTTAGAGAGGAGGAGATGTGTCGTCAGGTTGCTGCAGAGATTGTTACCCAGGTAACCGATCTGAGATCGGAGATGATGACAAAGATCAAAGCGGTGTTGTGTTCGAAACTGCGGAAGGGAAGAAGCCGAAGCAGTATGAGGGTGGGGATGATGATGGTGAATCTAATCTTGAATCTAATCTATTTTTCTTTGAATCTAATATAATTTTCTTTTCAAATCAGCATTGATTGTTAATTACTCACATGAATGCTCCATGATAAAATATGAGAGTAATTAAATAAAAATTTTTCTTTGTGATATAAAGTAGCTAATATATTTCTTATAGAGAAATTTGTATAAATAGCATACAATTATTATGTATTTATATATCTCATATCTAAACTTTCGTATTTATAAATATAACATTTTAATGCTTTAAAAATATACATGAAAAAATAAAGTTCAGTGTAAAAAAATGATAATAATGCTATGCATGCACATGCCCATTTCTTATGACGACGCACCTGAAGTGGTTTGCTAAACCCCTAATCGTAGATCAGCGACATACGAAGCCGTCGGAGTTGGGAAACTCGCAAAATCAATTCCATGGATGTAAGCATAATCCGATCACTTCTCTTCCTGCAAACCCTATCAAAATTTTTGTCATCTTTCTTCCATTCCTTCTCTATTTATGATTCCTTTTTCGGTTGAATCTGTAACAAGTAGTTGCGATTTTATTAAACCCATAGCCTTTCTACTCCATTTTTAGGTCATTCGACGCGGCTCGAGTTATTGTTGCTTCATAATCTTATCTGGATGCTGTTTGTACCTGATCTATGTTTGGATATATTTTAGCCCTTTCCTCTATTAATTTAGGTTGATTTGTACAGATCTTTATTTAGGTTAGCGCTGTGGAGCATGTCGGATTCTTGGTCCTTTTTTTTTATAGACGGCTTGTTTAGAAGTTTATTCAGGGTTCGATTATTGAGTTCTATTTTCATTCGTCTAACTTCTGGCCTTTTGAGGTGTTGTTATGCGCCGAGAGAGACTTTGATAAACAACGACTGAGAGGTAATTTTGTTTGTCATGGCTCTAGAATTTTAGGCGTACACTTAATGACAAAGCTAGGAATTTTTAGGTGAAAAAGCTTGGAGGTAAAAATCTTGATGCCTGCCCAATATGAGAAACTCACATAAGAAAATTTGGATGATAGTGACTATGCTGGGGGCATAATTAATGGTGGATGCATACATGTGACTCATGTATGAACTGTGATAGAGGTGTGCTATGACATAATTGACCATGAACTCAAATGATGTAATCATTAATAATGCTGTTGTCAAGTGGCATGCACACGAGTAGTGACACGTGGTTGACGACATCTTTAAGAGACATCTAATTGTTAATTATTGCTTTAAATAGAAACAAGTGGTACCGTATCATAAGCGCTAGCAATCAACAACATCTCATCATCTGTGAGTATCAAGAGGTGTTAGAAATGAGCAACAATATGTCACACCAATGAGCAATGATACTTCATCAGCAAGTAGTTTTAGATGTGTGCAACGAGCGGCGATTATGACAATGTCAACAAGTAGGGCCATGTCCACGAGTGGCACTAGGCATTATCAATGAGGTACATGATGTGGTTGATTGGCAAGTCTATAACAGTTTCTAGAGCCTTAGAAATTATCTATAATTATCATAAATGAATCGAATTTGAATCTATTTACGGGAATCAAGTAACTTGAATGGAAGGAGGAGATTGAAGTCGTTGATTATAAAAAAAAAATTGTGTCAATGTTGATTACATGTGCCCTTTCCTAGGTTAGTGAATTTGGCTGGCTTGAACTTGGGATTGTCTGGGTGTCAGAGGGCTGTCAGACATTGATAATATCTTTGATTATTAATACGAGGATATCATATTCTTGATGGCTTTTTTGTGAATGGCGATGATGACCCATTTTAGATTGGCTAATTGGGTCTAAGTTAAGATCAGGTTGGTTCAACTTGGTTGGATCAGTTTGAGCCCTTCAAAATCTTAATTAGGTCATTTCAAGTTTCTACAAACTTGACATATTACTTCATAGTTCATTTTGGTTATTAATAATGAGAATTTGAGCACATTTGGGCGCCAATTATGTCAAAGCAAGTCATAGAATTTGGTTTAGTTCTTCGAAGGTGCCTCAACACCATGGTTCATGTAAAAAATCATGCTCAATCAGATACAATTTTTATAATCCCAACATTTAGCTCTTATTTTTTGATGCTTGTGGTTTGCATTAATTCCACAGTTGGCAAAATTTTTAATTCTCTTTAGGACCAACAATACTTCATTCTCCTTGACTCATATTGGTCAAATAAGCAATGCAAACCCAACGAAATAGTCTTTGTTGGCAATTTAGAATTTCTTATTTTTGGATGCTTGTGGTTTGCATTAATTCCACAGTTGGCAAAATTTTTAATTATCTTTAGGACCAACAATACTTCACTCTCCTTGACTCATTTTGGTCAAATAAGCAATGCAAACCCAACGAAATAGTTTTTGTTGGCAATGTAGAGTTTTTTAAATGAACTCAATAGGAGAAATGGATCTAGGCAAATGGATCTAAAAGACAATGTGGTTTTCAGGTAAACAAATTGGGGGTTGAGTGGCTTTTGTGGATAATGCAATGAAGAACAATGAACTATGGTGGGCATTGAAGTGTGAAGAGGGTTCTCTGAGTTTATTTATGTAGAGCCTATAATACACTTCTTGTTATTTAAAGTCTTCTCTGTTATCATTAATTTGCCGGATATTTCAATTGCCTTCTTAGCATAGATATGATCTTTATAAATTTTTTGACAATATGATTTCTTTTTTTTAAAAAAAAATTCTCCATCTTTGGTATGTTTTTTTATCATTAAATTTTTTTATCAATTAGGTTTGGCGACTTTTTTGGTCAAACTTGACTTCAGAATTAGATTTAATTTTAATTAATTGGATCTTTCCTATACTCGTTAAAAAAAAAATAAAATCATACTGGTTTGCATTTGAAATGAGAGCAAAAATATGAACTATGCCTTTTTGGCAGAGCTTTGAAAAACTATAATGGCCTGTTGGTTTGGCCAAATGCTTCAAAATTTTTAGAGTTGTCTTTTAAAGCATGTCCTTCATTATTTTTTTTTTTGGTTTGGAAAAGCTTTCATTTTGCTGCTAACAAAGTTGTTGACCATGCCATAGGTTTGACATTTTTGCAGTGCAAGTTTGTGGAGGAATAATCTGACGGATTTTAGGAATGGATGTTTTGAAAAAATTGGTGTCATTGGATTGGGATGCAATAATTGCCACCCTGTTTAGTTTAGAAGTTTTTGACCAAGGAAGTGTGTTACTTCATGTTAAAAAGCCACTTTTGGTAGCACGCACAGATAAAATTTTATAAGCAAGCATTATAAAGTTTACAATTATGAGATTTATTTCGAACCAATGCTAGGGTGATGTCAATGAATCTCAATACCCCCTAAAGAATAGCAAAGAAGCGAACTTGCCCTGATGTAGCCCTCCATTGATGAGCTAACCATATTGATAATTTACTAGAAAGTTCTTGATTTACATTCCAAGAGACTTCTTAGAAGAGTCCACAGGACCACATCTCGGGATGGGCATGCAGTTCCAAGAATATGCAAGGATAAACTTTAGGCAGTAAGTATCGGCTAATTATTACCTAAATACTTGATAGCTGCATGCCCAAAATTTTTTATTACGATGAATAAAATTTTAGTTGAACGCTAACTTAAAACTTGAATAATGAGCCTTTTCATGCCACTTAACAGATTAAGTTGGCCTTCTGAAATTATCTGTATATAGTCAATTGAAGGCTTTACTCGAGAACATGAGGGCACAATTATTTTGTTATATTTTTTGACAGGCTTAACGTGATGGTTTGCTTGATTTGCTATAGAAAACAACCACACTAGAGCAGCGGCCAAGCTATTCTTCCAGCAGATGCGGAAGCATTTAAGGTTGGTTACTTGCAACATATTCCTAAGTTCTGAAGGCACTTGTGGAGCCTAGTGAACTTAAAGATAATTAGGAGCACCAACTTCCATTTGAAGATTGATGGGTCAACCAGACTATGTAGTGTATATGTTGTTAGGTTACAATTTCTAGCATCAAGCATATACATCCAGTTTGTTTATGATTGAACAAATTAATAGATTGACATCTGAATTGACATATGAGATTTTCCTTTATTTCTTGCATCAAAGATCTTTCGATCTTGAAATCTCTATTTTAAGACCCGAGGGATGGAAGAATTGAAAACAAAGAAGACAAATGGCATCTTGGAGAGCATTAGTGTTATACATTAAGACTTGGAAGAGTGTTTGAGGAAGTCCCAAGACTACAATGATCAACATGAATATCTTGAGTGTACCAAGAAGGAGAATTTGAATAGTTGCATCCATGCAAGGAAAGATTTAAAAGGAAAAAGTGGAAAGATCAACCCGTAAGATATGACTCCCTCAAATTCATGGACAGGTTGTCCACCAATGACTTTCAATAGGTTATTCTTATATTAATATGTGCTTTGTAATCAATGCTAGAAATTAAAATTGTTTGATCTTCTTTTGCTGATTTTGATGAACTGCAAAGCTGGGTTGTGCTTATATTAGAGAACTTGGATGTAGTACATGAAGGACCTCTAGAAAAAGATTGCTTTGGCTGATTTTGAGCATATTCAAGATGGGCCAAAGCAACAAACAAGTTTAGTGATACTCCAAAGAGGCTGAAGAGAGGGCTTCTCTTTAAATTCAGTTCTAACTTTTTAGAGCAAATGAAATTAAAAACCATGATCTAGGCAGGTTCTCATAAATGGCAAACTTGCATAAATTGAATGGGAGTATGACAAGCTACACTAGAGGTTGCATAAGGCTTGAACACATTTTCTCTCCACTTTACATGCATGGTTGCTCCCCTTCAAATTTTTAATTATTTTGTGGCCTGACCAGCTCATCTACCGTCAAATTACCATTTTAGGTGTTAAATAATAAGGATTGGTCTCTCCTTTAATAAATTATTATTATCTAAGTGTAAGGCTTGTAAGTATGAGGATTGTTAGGAAGTTGAGAAATATTATTTTGTTTGCTTATAATCATAAAAAAAATTGATAAATTGAATTATATAAATATATCCCCATTTGTATTCAAGTTTCATCGTAAATTGAAGTGGGATACGATTCTCCTCAATATTTATTTCATAATAGCATATGATATTGCAATAGTGAACACATTATAAAAGTAGGGCTACAAAATCATAAATAAACATTTTTAATTGCAAAGATTTGTTTTTTGAAGTGTTCAAAATTATAATAAGTGACCAAATCAAATAAGAACAACAGTTATGGATGTATATTTTTGCAGTACAAATAAAATAATCAAAGAAGAAAATCAATCTAGGATGAGGTGGTGGATTTAAAATATGAGAAATTATTAATCTTTTAAAATAAGATTGTTAGAGAGAATAGAATTATTTAGTTGAGCCAAACTTGTTATGGGATGCAATGGCTAATTCCATTGAATATATTGTAGGACTTTAGGAGGAGTCTAAAAATAAATCATGCTATATTAAGGAGACTTTGTGAAGTGTGAAAGTACACAAGATTTTTAAAGGAAAATAAATGCGTTTGAATGGGTAGCAAAAATTAAATAATCATGGGTTGTCCAAGCTAGTTGAAAAGAAGAAGAGAAGAGCTAGAAGAGTTGGATTTTGAATCAAGGAACCAATTAAAGAATAAAGGGGAGCCATTTAGAAGAGGAAGACCATAGATGGTAGATCCTCGGTTTTCCTAAATTATTTGCTACTTTCCCGCCACAAAAATTCTACATATCTCTGCCTCTCTTGTTTATCACTTGATTACCAAAATTCTTGTGATATCTCTTGGCGGAGTTCTTCCAAGAGAGAACCTATTTTGATTGTTGTGACTTTAAAGGTATACTGCATACGTATATAACATCTGCATTGCACACACATCATGAAAAATAAATAAATTACTTAATAAACCATAGAAAAAATCTTTAAAAATTATGGCCTTTCAAGATAAGACTTGTTATAATTCTTAGTAGTGGAATGACTATAACTCCCCAACCCTCCCCTTAATCTTAGATGGATGATAGCTTCCTCTCTGCTCAATCATAAACTTAGGACTTAGTGTGCGATCGTTTTTGCAAAGTAAGAGAGCGAGTCTGAGTGTTTTTCGGATCGTTTATCTGTTTTGTCTATCAAAATTTGCCAGTATTTCTGTTAAATTTATGACACTTGCGGTTAATGGCATAACTCTGGTGGGTGTATAGATGTATTCATAGGAATAGAGTGATAAATGTTATTATTTTATCAGTTAATTAACGTTTTTTATGTAGTGCGTTTCCCATAATTTGAGGTTTATTGTATTTTGGTTGGTCTTTAAAGTTGCATTGGTGTCGTAAGGTGTATCTGAAAGTCATGCTATTAGAAATTGTTGAAAACCAAATTGATGCCCCTCTTCCGCAGAAATCTAACGCTTCCAAAGACTCTATTGGAGGATTTGCAGTACAGTGTGAGAAATGCTTCAAGTGGACGCTCATCCCTACCAAAGAAGAATACGAGACCATCAGGGAGACCTTCATAGAAGATCCATGGCGTTGCGAGAAACGATCAAACTCTACCTGCGATGATCCTGCTGATATAGAATACAATACGAGTCGGCTGTGGGTCATCGATAAGCCGAACCTTCCGAAGCCTCCACCCGGCATAACGAGAATGCTTATGATGAGGAAGGATTTGTCAAAGTTGGATGCAAATTACTTAATGCCCAATGGGAAGAGGGTGAGGAGCAGTGTGGAGGTTGAGAAATTTCTTCATGCAAATCCGGAATACAGAGGAAGATTTTCTGGAGCTAATTTTTCCTTCACAATTCCAAAGATAATGGAAGACATGGTTCCTAGAAACAATTCATCGAGGAGTAAGAAGTTAAAGTCTTCAGAGGATAGTTAGTGAAGGCATGAATGAAAAGGGCGTGGATTAGATAGATGATGTATCGTATGTCCAGAGCCATTTTTTTTCAATATTGTTCATGTGAATTCTTGTTTTATGCAGACCATTCATTCTTATTACTTGCCAGTATTATTAGTTTTAAATGTCTCTAGCTGTATCCTAAAAGATTTCAATATCATTATAAAGTAATGTTTTCTTAACTTTATATTTGACAATTACATACAGACCATGATCAAACTATTGAAAATTTGATAAAAATGAAAAATGTGGGGTTGGGATTTTACCATGAATTTTGATATTTGGGTGAGAATTCAAAAAATAGATGAAACAGGATGGTTGTTCTGTAAATAGCAAAATCTGGGTGGTCTGTGTGTAATTGCCTCTAATTTTATCTATGTATTCCTTTTATTTACAATAGAATCTATATAATAGTATGCTTTATTAAGAAGCTAATTAGTCAGGACTCAGCAAGGCTGCTGAAAAAAAATTGTTCCCCATCAGATTCGGCTACATTTGTTGTCCACTGAAAAATCATAGAAAATCAAAATGTCCAAACACTTTACTCTACAAGCTGATTATATGAAATAAATAAAATTTTCATTAATCCCTCAAGTAATGGAACACAAATATTTCATATGATCCATCAATATATATTTCAACGAGGTGGCGAGAATTTGAGGGAAATGCTATTTACACAGTGCCTCTCATCAGTTGGGGTATTGAATCCCTCGCCTTTGAAAACATGACCAAGATGGCCGCCACAAGCAGCACAGGTTATCTCTACTCTCACTCCATCAGCATCCACCTGAAAGCATGACAGCCACTATATACTTCATTCCGCACCCAAACAACAAAAATTTGTGTATAATATAATAATTACGGGCATTTGCATACATAACACCCAATTCTTATGTATTTATATATCTAACACCTAAACTCTACTTTTCTTGCAAATCTTTCATTTCTTTCAACTTTTAAAAAGTGAAATACGTTATTTCATGCATAATGTCGCATCTTTGTAAAAATTTAAATACTCAAGAATTAAGTGGTATGTATGTAAATCTTCCTAACAATTAATAGAAAAGAAAAATGAGCAGACAGATCGGTTAATGGCGCCGGGAAGCCCCTCATAGAAAGCAGGCCAGCCACAGCCAGAATTGAACTTTGTGGTAGATTTGTAAAGAGGAGTCCCGCAGCCAGCACATTCATAGATGCCTTCCTCGAAGAATTTGTCATATTTACCAATGCCTGGATACCTGTATAGAAGCTTCAGGCTGTGTTAAAATTTTAACATGGATTTACATGTTTTATTCCAGAATTAGTATTATCTTTGTTAATATTAGTCGAGATACAAATGCCGTAGTTGGAAGTTTCTGTCTCCATTGCAATTATAAAGAGACAATAGATGTGAAATTAGTGTTTTCCAGCTTTCAAATGTTAAATGGTAAAAGTTTAAGTTGCGTTGCAAAATGATAATGGATTTGTAGTAAATTATGAATGAATGATTGAGAAATGATCATGTAAGAAGCAATGCAGTAGCAGCAATAGTTGAAAATAAGGTAATGAGAAATGAAATTTAAGGGTAGAAAATGCAGCAGTAAGGAATTACACAATGTTGGAAGAGAGGTGTAAATGAAGAAATTACATGAGCCGCTAGAAAAGATAGAAAGGCAATAACAATGCATTAATTGAAAAGAAATTACATTTCATGATAACTGAAAATAACACACATAATAGCTTGATTTTCTTATCGTAACACTTTCGTGGTTAAGAAAAACTCAACTATCAAACATTATTTTAAATAAAATTATGTTTTTAGAAAATGTACTTGGGGCTTATTTGGAACTATTTTTGTTTTTGTTTGTAAAAAATGGGGGACTTACATACATACTACTAAAAACTGAATACACTTATTTGGGATGCAATGGAAGCAAACGATTCATGTAACCGACTCCACTTATTGGGATAAAGGTTTGTTGTTTTGGTAGATAAGATAACATATATGTAAAAATTGAAAACTTGGTGTTAGAAATGTAAATACATAAGAATTAAGTCGTATTTATGTTAAATCAGTAAATATTCCTAAAAACAATGATTAGGCTTTAGTCTTAGCGTTTGAAGGTGAAATCCAATTGCTCATGCCTTGCTTCCAAATGGTTTTTCTCTGGTAGCTCCCACTTTCTCCTTTTCTCTTTGTTTGGCATATACTTGTTCTCAATTTGCATGCTCCGAAGAGTTTTGGTTTGAGAAGAAAAGCACAGTGAGAAGAGAAGGGCGATTGGGGGAGATTGGATAGAGTTAATGTAGTGATCAATACAGAATTGAGCCACGGAGATAAAGTTTGAATTTAATTTCATTCCATCAATTACATTTTTGAATATGCTAAAGAACTGTTGATAAATAATAGTAAAGACATGCACATAAATCAATTAAATGCAAACAAATGGGATTTCTTTTATCTTACAAAGCAACAAGTTTTAGGTTTATTTGGTTCTTGAACCATCCTACATACCATGCAGAAGACTAAATCAATCAAAACATAAATTAGCCATCTTTAAACCAATCATTCTGTGTCAATAATCCTAATTTTCTAGCTACATTTATTTTAATGGACCCTATTATCCAGATGAATGATAAGATTAGTCAGCTTACTCCTCCATCTAAGCATTCTCATCTCAGCAATACTCAACTTAATTTTATGCTTCTCTTTTATCGGCCAACATTCAAAGTCATAAAATAAAATTGTGAAACTAATGTATCTGTGAAAGGGTTGGTGTAGCTCCAGATAAGATTAGAGAGAGTCATCTTAAATGGTTTGGTCAGGATCAGGTTATAAGAGTAGATGTTTTAGATTCGATTTATGTAAAGAAATGTAGAGGTAGACCTAAAAAATTTAGACATGTTGTATAAAAAATAATCTTAATTTATTGGAATTAAAAGAAAAATACGATAAGAGGACACAATGAAGAAAAAAGATTTATGTAGCCGCACTTTGTGGGATAAAAAGGCTTGTTGTTGTTATTGCTGCTGCTATTATCCGGAAATTTATCTCCAAACATCACAAATCAATACAACAAACAGATCCAGAATATGAAAATCAGATCGGCGCAAACAAAAATTTAAGAGAAAAACAAATGAATTACTCGGTTCCCTTGAGGCGAAGAATCCGGAACTGCTCCGGCGAAAGAATCGTCCTCCACTCGTCTTCGGATTTATGAGACGCGCCGGACGACGCCATGGCTACGCCAATCCGTCGGCTACGAGGGAGGCAGAAAAACCGTCGATCGATTCCAGCATATGTAGAAGAAGCCGATGGGAAAGCAGTCGCCTTTAAGAGCGTCAAGCAGTCGCCTTTAGCCCTGTTTGAGCTGGCGCGGAACGGAAGGATTAGGGTTCTGTGAGGAAGGGGGAAAGCGAAAGCAAGACTGGTGAGCTCAATTATGCCCATTACACTATAATCGCGCGGCTTCCGTCGCAATTTCTATTGGAAAAGGATGTGCACTGGCAGTGTAGGAATAAGCCCGTTACTTGTTAGTTCGAAGAAACCAGCTCCGGAAATTTGATTAAGAGAATGGTTCTGACGAACCAAGTAACATAAAAGATGATCTCATCCGAGTCCCAATGAGTCCAGTTCATACATTTAAAATATAGATTGAAGTTCTGAATATATTTTGGGATCTAATGATCTCCAAATTTAAGAAATTTACAGTCGAGTGTCTGAACATGCCAAATCCAACGAGTCCAATGAAACTCAATCCGGACATCATTAAACCACTTAAATGCTCATAAAACACAAGGAGTGGTCAAGATTCATAAAGTACTCATAGAGCATATCACTCACAAAATCTATTAATAGTCCCGAGCTCCGCCACCACCGGGCCACCAGTGTCATTGTCCGACCATAGTCGTCGAGCTGCATTCGCCATACCATAATCGTCCAGTCGTTGCCACCATCATCCAACTACCGCCAATGCTGGACCACCGTTGCTCGACCACCGTCATTTGATTGTTGCCACCATTAGACCATCACCATCTCGTTGTCATCGTTGCCAAACCACCACTTTCGAGTTGCAGTCGTCGGACCACCGTTACCTGACCAGAGTCGTTTGACCCCCTGCTACCGTCAAATTACTATTGTTGTTACCGAGCCACCACCATCTGATCATCAATGTAGCCAGACAATCTTTGTCTGGCCACCATAATCGAGCCACCTCTATCAGTCAATGTTGCCCAGTCACCGTTGTTTGACCGCCGCCGCCGCCGAACCACCACAGCTTGTTCATCGTTGTCACCAGACCACCACTGTATGACCGTTGTTGTTGCCTACTATAGCTGCCTAGCCATCTTCATTAAGTTGTTGCCATTAATGGACTGCTGTCACTTCAACCGAACCACTGTCTTCATCAGATCTTTGTTGCCTAACAATCATTGTCGGCGCGACCAGACCATCGTGGCTATCAACTACACTGGCATCGAGTTTTTTTGGTGCTCAAACTTTGTTCGTTGTCTTCCTTCATAATAGATGGGCCGTCACCACTTTCACAACATATTCTACCACTCTTAAGAGTGAAAGTGACATTGTCTACCCCTACTCTTATAATTTTGCTTACGCCTAGTTAAAGGCTGGTAAAGTTTTGTAACACCAATATAATGAAACTAATTCAACTGCACTGGGCCTTTCGGGTTTTTAACATTTCTGATTTTCTATAAAAATCCCTCTTGTCCTCTCTATTATCTTTTATTTTATTTATGTATGTCTTGAATTATCATATAATGCTAAGACATAAATATATTATTTTACGGTTGTGAATTCTCCAACACATGCAAGACACATGAATATATATATCACTCAGTCACACACAGCACTCACACGCAACACGTGCACACTGACACAAACACGCGCGCGGCAGAAAAGAAGATCTTTTATTAGTCAGTCGTGCAATAAAAGTATAAGCCATTCCTAATAACAGGGAAAGAAATCTTGTCTCCGTAGCAAAACAACAACTTTCAAGTGGCGGAGACGAGCCAAAATGAATCTCTCTAGGAACCGCACCTAATTTAGCCATCCAGTTTGTTGGCTTCTATTTGGCAACGAGACCAAATAATGCTGAATGAAGGCAAAAGCATAGAAATCTTCCTCCAAACATGAACACCATACCACAGGTAATCCATCACATTAGCGCATGTCAATGAATCAGTTTCCATATGTATACGAGAACATTTTAGTTTCACAGCAATTAATAGGCTGAACTTCACAGTTTGAAATTTCGATTAAAGAACATTGAATTCTGTTTGAAACTGCCATCTATGTTCACTTTGTTGTATGGATAATCTGGATTGTTCCAATTAACGACCCCAACAATATGTTCCGCACAACCGACCAAACAACTTGCAGATCTCACTTGATGCCGTGAATCCCTTGGCAGACTTTGATGTGCTATTGTTGTAATGGAGGGCTTTGAACAAGAAAGCCTGATATGAAGAATGGCTCTAACACCGAATGGCAAGAATCCAGACTGTTTTCGATCGTTTCATTCAATTCAAATAAACCAACAATAGATGAATGAAATTAAACTTTGCCATTTACGATTCAACAAACATTGCTCCAATGATGTGTAGCCCTCCCGAGGAAGAAAAATATTGATCCATCCATGCCAAATAAAAATGATTCGGATGGTTTCATAATATTAATTCAAATACTATCACTTCCCCTTATCTTCTGAATAGAAAAATAAAATTTAATTCATCTAAAAATTAATTATGAAGTTTGAGCGGCCACGCAGTGCGAGCCAATCTCGATCTCAGATAAGAACCTGATCAGACCACCTGTGTGATGTGTGCATCATATTAATCCATGTGGCGAGCAGATAGCGACTGCCACATTTACTATAGGCCACGAACCATTTTTAATTCACAGAAATACTTCGAATGAACGCCAAGCTCTTGATCGAATTTCAACGGTGTCTGATCACTAATGCCCTGTGCTTCTCTCCAGGTAGCCTACGCTCTTTGAGCTTTTATGTGAACCACCTGAAGCTTTGGTCCCGGCGGGGACCTCGAAGCTGGCATGTAATATCATTAAAACCCCTCTCCTTTTTTTTAATTTGTTCCATATACATACAAATTTTCTTAACGTCGATCCTTTTTTTATTTGAATTTTTAGCTAATTTCTTTCGCCCTGTAATTTGGATTTGATTAATTTATTAGAAACAATGTGAAAAATTGTCTAGAGGGACATATGCACAAAGAGTTACGACTACTTGGAAAGGTTTAACATGGAAGGCATCTAGTGCAAATTATAAAATTTATTGAAGTTTCTTGAGTGTCTCTTAGTGTGAAAATGTATGTCTCTTGAATTAGTGGGTTGGGGGGAGCGAGGGCATTTTTGTAAATTTATCTGTGGGTTTTATCTATAAATAGATGTGTAACACTATGAGTATGTAACTCCTCTGAAATGGTGAATTCGCCGCTCTGCTCCCGAGGATGTAGGCACCGCTCTGATCCCGAGAATATATGCATATTTGCCGAACCCCATTAAATCTCCGTGTTCTTCTGGTTTTGTGTCGATTCTGTGTTTCTCTTCTCCCTAAAATTCACAACAATAATTACAAAAACAACATATTATTTATACTCATGGAAGAAAAATTAAAGTATTTTCTTCATTTTTTACAATTAGCTTGGGTAATCTCGGGATGTAATTCCTCAGACAAAATATTTTCATGTGTCACCAATAATATATTTTTTTAAAATGACAAGGACCTACAACAATCTTACACATATCATGATAACTATAATGTAACTATGAAGTGCAATGGTATTTCTGTCAAAAAAATAGAATAAGGTTTATTTCACTTTATAAAACTTATAATAGTGATAATTTTCGGAGATAGGAAAGATTCGGTGATTTAAATGTAAAAAGTAAAATTTAATTGTAAGATATGTAAATTCAGAAGAATTAAGTGGTATGTCACCATATATATATATATGAGTCTCATACTCATGTCGGTTGGTAGAGCATCCATTTCGACGGTGTAAGTCCCCTTTGGTCAGAGGTTCAAATCCACTCCAGGCGAATTCTCCGTTATATGGAGGTGGTACTCATATATATATATAACTTATAGGGTCCAAGCTCGCGCTACCTAGTGATGTTCACGAAGCCCAAAGAAAATAGTTGGTGAATATATATTTGAAAAGATTGGATGACGTGTGGAACCACCAACTATTTTCTTTGGGCTTCACGAAAATCACTAGGTAGCGCGAGCTTGGACCCTGCGAGTTATACATATATGAAGCATCAAGATTCATAGTATTAAATAGACATATGGCTTTAATTAGTATAGATAGATTTAATTAAAAAGAGCCTTGTTATATTTGACAAGTTCGTTTTTACGTCATTCAATCAACATTAAATGTGTGTTTTCACTTAATGCGGTTGGATTTAATACAAAATTAGCCCCGTGAAGCCCTTTTTTTTTTCATCCTTCATCAACCAATTAACCCGCAACGGCCTTCCCGCCGTCCCCACCGAAAAAAACTTAAGAAAATCATATATCGATAATAAAATAAAATAATGAAATTCAGAGGCTATTTGGCATCATTTTTATTTTTAAATTTTATTTTATTTTCACTTATAATTTGATCTAAAGTAAAATATTTTTAACTATTTAATTAAAGTATTATTTTTTTTAAGAAATGCTCAAAACAATTGTTTTGATCTAAAGTTTACAAAAAAAAAAATGTTAACTTATTTTTAAAAATAAAAAGCATATATCTAAAAATTACATTAAAATACATATTTTTAGAAACAAAACTAAAAATAAAAGAAAACATCAATCCCAAAAAAATTTCTGATCTAAGAAATTTATATTATAGTGCAAAACAACAATTTTATACTTAAAAGAGGCTTGTTGAGTTGTTGACTCATTATCCATCACAAAATAAAATTATGTTATATGCATAAAGCATGCATAAATTTTAGAAACTATTAACACATTTCAAATTTTTATTTCCTTCGCATGGCAAGCCTTGATATTTTCTTATGCAATTCAAAGGATGTGTGCATCGAGAATATGCTGGCATAAATTTCTAGGTGATCTAACTATCCAGGAGACAAAAAAGTGCAACAAAAGAGGGCCCACCAGTATAAGACCATGATGCCCGTTTATTCAACCAAACATAATAGTCCAAACGAAATCTAAAGCCAATGCTAAAGTAATGTAGACATCCGAGCTAGTATCTGCAAGATAAAAGTTGTCTAGATGAATTGAGTCCAAACTTGTGAAAAGGCTAAGCTCCTCATCATTATTCATCATTCCACAAGCCCCCTAGAGGCTCATCATCATGGACAAAAATGTAACCATTCATCTAAATCATCCATTCAGTTCTTCTTGTCGGAGAGTGCATATCTATTGAGTTAAGTTGATTCACATTTTGTCCTATAGCCTAGTATTGTTCGACCAACAGGAGCTTCTCAAAGGTCGACAACCAAATTAAATCAGTTGATTAGTTGATCTAACCAATCAAGCCAACCCTGCCGACTGAAAGACCATCGAAGACTGACCGAGTGCCTCGACTCAGCATAGCTACACAAACGGGCCTTTTCAAGTCAAGACCGACAGAGTCAGAGAGTAGTCATGTCATGGACCTTTATATATAAAGTACATATACAATTGTGTAACACTCCATAAAAGTAGAGACAAACATGCAACTTTATATAATTTTTTCCCTCCATTATAAGTAGAACATTATTTTATGAGAAAATTACTAATGAAAAATATGGTTGATCGTTCATTACTGTACATCACATTCTCTCTCTTATCTTACGCTCTAACTAACTCTTGAGATGTGATTTTCTAACATATAAGGACTCAACAATATGTACCTCATTAATAAAAAAAATTTAATTAATTATTCAGATGAAAAGCTATACACTTCATCATCTTGATTGAAAATCTCAAGATTAAAATTATAAATTAATCTTTATATTTTCTTATATTTTAAAAACATTAAAAAATCCATAATAACTAAATTTTATCATTTTTATTGAATAAATATTTATGGGCACTAAATGTACGCACTTTAAGTAATAACATTTACAAATGCATCCTTATAAGAAGTGTACTATTTAGCTACTTATAGAAACTTTAGAATCATTATTTTCCTATAATAAAACTGAATAATCAAATAATATAAATTTTATTATAAGGCACTCTTCAATAATAAATCTAAGCCGCTGCATGCCATTCATATCTTATCCCAAGGGCACATATATATCCCTGACCTACATGACCACATACCTAAAATTTTTATGGAATTATTCATATCAAAATACAAGCAATGACACGTGTCAGTGATCCAAGCAGATAAGCTTATACACCAGCCAGCTCTATATCACACACTCAGACCCACGCTCATTGCCACATAAAATTCCTCAAATCAGGATGCATATATATACATAATCATCTCATCTTAATTATAATATTAATTCCTTCCTCCAGCTTTCTGCAAGCTCAATTCCCCCTCCTTCCATGGCGGCCTCCAAGAGAGTGTTCATCTTCGGCAAGGGAAAGAGCGAAGGGAACAAAAACATGAACTCCTTGGTGATCATTTTCAGACCTTACTGATGATCAGCAATGGAAACCAAAGTATCAATTATTAATATGTTTGGGTTGTGGTTGTGCAGCTGGGTGGCAAAGGCGCGAATTTGGCAGAGATGGCGAGCATAGGACTGTCAGTTCCTCCAGGCCTGACAGTATCGACTGAAGCCTGTAAGGAATATGAAGAGAAAGGGAAGAAGCTTCCGGATGGGCTCTGGGAGGAGATAATGGAGGGATTGAAATATGTTCAGGAGGACGTGGGGAGAAGCTTGGGAGATCCTTCTAATCCACTTCTGCTCTCCGTTCGATCCGGTGCTGCTGTATGTCCCCTGCCTAATCTCTCTAATTTCTTAATCTTATGATTATTATATATTCTTTTTTAAACGGATTTGGAATGAAATAGATATCGATGCCCGGGATGATGGATACGGTGCTGAACTTGGGATTGAATGATGAAGTGGTGGAGGGGCTGGCTCGCAAAAGCGACCCCCGATTTGCGTACGACTCCTACCGACGCTTCCTTGACATGTTTGGGAATGTGGTCCGTGTTGCGCTCGCTCTTTCAGTTTTGCTTTTTATTTAAATTTATGTGGTGTTAATGCTATCCTTACAATCTTATTATTGTTTTTTTTTTTTATTAATTTTCAGTTTGGGTTTGATTCATTTGTGGGGTTTAGAAAAGTTAAGATCTATGTTGGATGAAATAGAAATGTAATTTATTATTTTGTTTATATTTATTTAATTGAAAACTCTTAAAACTATTTTTCAAACATATCTCACAAATTGATGCATGCTATTAGCCTGCTGCAGTCGGTTGTCACAAGTCATCATCACTACCAGCCGCCCACCCTCCAACAATCATTGCCCATGAACTATTGTTTGTCACTGCGGCCTTACGTCGACTACTCCACATCTTTAATTTGTAGCGTAATGATTGAAAACAAATTAAAGAATCTCAATGTATTGGATTTAAATGCTTATCGGCCATTAAAAAGAAAAAAAAAATTATTTTACTTTAAATCAAGTAAAAAAAAAAAAAAACTAATATATATTTTCTTATGATTAATATATTTTTCTTCATTACAAAAAATCATCCAGATGGGTAATTTGTAAATATAATTGTTTCGAATGGTCGGTAGGTAATTATCCCTGCATTTAAATTACATTGCATCCTTCTTTATTATTTTCCTAAGCAAATCAAAAGAGGCTCATGAAACACTTATGTGTGGATGATGAAGGTGATGGACATTCCCCATTCACGATTTGAAGAGAAGCTTGAAGCACTGAAGGCGTCGAAAGGAGTGAGCCTCGACACACAGCTCTCCGCCTCCGATCTCAAGGAATTGGTTTCTGAATACAAGAAAGTTTATGTCGAGATCAAAGGAGAGGATTTCCCTGCAGGTACACGTAGATGTTAGCATATGTATCTTTAGATCCAACCCTAAAACCTGTAGAAAATGAAACCCTTTCACTTTTGATGTTTTTTTTTTTAATGCGCTTAGAAATCCTTTTTGGTTCCGATTTAAGCGGGATTTGACATAAGCTCTTCCAAAATAAGATGTGTGATTTCAGGCATTGGTTTGCAGATCCAAAAAAGCAGCTGCATTTGGCGATTTTGGCGGTGTTTAATTCATGGGACAGTCCAAGAGCAGTCAAGTATCGGAGCATTAACAATATCAAAGGGTTGAAAGGAACTGCTGTGAATATCCAATGCATGGTGTTTGGCAACATGGGCAACACTTCTGGTACTGGTGTGCTTTTCACAAGGAATCCAAGCACTGGGGAGAATAAGCTTTATGGAGAGTTTCTCATTAATGCTCAGGTTTGGTGCTATTTTTACCTGTATATACTTTTTTCTTAAAGATGCATTTTAAATAAAGGGATTTACCTTCGAAGTTTTCTTTTGTCACTGGAAGAGATTCGGAGCCATTATTTTTGTGTTGGAAGATGATAGGAAATGCAGCAACTGTTAACAAGAATCGGAAATACCTACGTGTCTGATAGCACATGCATGTAGTATTTAAAGTTCATATAAATGATATATTTCTTAAACGATTCTAGCTTTTGATAGTTAATGAGCTTTTTTATAGCTACTAATAATGAAAAGAAAACATATTTCTGCTGGTGTGATCGTTGTAGTATGTCCAGTGGTCTGCTAAGTTATGCACCATGTAATAAAAGTAGCAAACTTCAGAATGATTGAGGGATTGTATGTGTTAGATTTGAGATTAGAGAGAAATTATGTTATTGAGCAGTAAAAGGGTATAAATACATGATACAAGGGTATAGGAAATGAAAGATATCATACCAAAATCTTTCTTAATAACACCCAAATAAAAAAGAAAGACATAAAATAGGAAATGCATATAAAAAGAAATAACAAAAAAGACAACATAATAAATAGAAAAATCTTCTAATATCTTCTAATAAAATCTTCTGATATCTTCTAATTAATACCCCCTTAAGTTGAAGCATAGATGTTAATCATGCTCAACTTGGATTTGAAGTTGTCAAATAACTGCCGAAAAAGGTTATTTGTTAGGATATCTGCGAGTTGACCACTGGATGAGCCAAATGAAAAAACAATTTTCTCAGAATCTAGCTTCTCCTTGATGACGTAATGGTCAATTTCTACATGCTTGGTGTGATTATGTTGAAATAGATTATGAGTGATGCTAATTGCAGCTTTATTATCACAAAACATTTGTAAAGGAATAGAGTCCAACATACGTAATTCATGGAATATGATGCGTATCTAGAGAACTTCACAGATTTCCAAGAACATGAAGCGAAAATAGGCTTCTATACTGCTCTGGGCAACCACCAACTGTTTCTTGCTTTTCTAGGTGACAAAGTTTCTCCACACGAACGAGCAATACCCCGAGATAGAGAGCCGATCATGGATGGACCCGACTCAATCAATGTCAATATAAACTGCAATAGAACGAGAAGAGTGGTGCGAGAATAACAAGTCTAAGCCCGGTGTGCATTTTAAATAATGAAAAATCTTGTGGATATTTGTGAGATGGTGCTCATAGGGGTCATGCATGAACTGACTTACAATATCTACCGCATGACAAATATCGAGGTTCATATGAACGAGATAAATGAGTTTCATCACAAGGTGTTGGTTGTGTGTCTTGTTCACAAGAACAACATTGGAAACATTAGCCAATTTCTTATTGGGGTCTATTGGAACATTTACTGATTTGTAAAGTAGAATGTTGGTCTCTGTCAATAGGTCCACACATATTTACGCTGGGAAAGGCAAATGCCCCAACATGACCGGGCAACTTCCATTCTTAAGAAGTATCGAAGAGACCTCAAGTCATTTATTCCAAAGGATTTGGCGAGGATGCCTTTAAGAGATTATAAGACTAGTATTTCATTACCTGTGAGCACAACATTGTCGACATAGACTATAAGGATGACAATTTGACCACTAGAAGAATACCTAAAGAAGAGAATATGATATGATTGGGCCTGAGAGAACCCATGTCCCACTACCACCTACGGGAAATTGCCTAACTAAGCTTGAGGGGATTGCTTCAATATGTAGAGAGACTTCCTCAGTCAACACACTTGTCCTCACTAAGAAGTAGAGTCAAAGCTTGGAGGTAGAGACATGTACACCTCGTTTGTGAGATCGTCGTTAAGGAAAACATTATTGACATTTAGTTGGAGTAAGAGCCAATCCAAATTCATACCAAGGGATAACAGGACTTGAAATGATATTCAGTTTTGCAACTGGAGAAAATGTATCCTCATAGTCAACTTCATAGGTTTGTGAGTAACATATGGAGATCAATCACACTTTATTGCGTTCATAGGTTCCATCGGAGTTAAATTTAGTGTTGAAGATTCACCGACAATCAACTACTTTCTTTTCTCGAGGAAGATCAACAACATCCTATGTATGATTTAGACGAAGGACATTCATCTCATCCATTACAGCAACCTTCCAGGAAGGGTTCGCCAACGTTTCCTCAATAGTAGATGGATCCGTCAAAGAAGTGACAAATGGTTTGTAGGTTGGTGATAAGCGGTGGAATGATATATATTTTGCCGTGGAATAAAGAGAACAAGCTTGATTCTGCACCTCAATGATAGAACTCACCTCCTCATTCGAAGCAGGAGTAATCTTCGCAAGTGTAGTGTCGGGGATGTTGGCCGGGCAGATTCTAAGTCTAGTAAAGAGGCAGCGGGCTTAAGTGTAGGGGTATTGTGACTGGTTTCAACCGAAGTTTTGATGCGCCAAGTATAGACACAAAGAGTGGGTGGAAGAAATGTTGGTTTGATGGATGGTGGATTAAGAGGGACAGATGGTTCCTCAGGAACAGTGACTAGAGGAGTAAGTGGCATATTCAACACAGTCAGAAAAGAAGTAGCATAGAAAAAAAATCTAGCTCCCCCTCACTTGAGGCAGTGTTGGGGAAGTAGGGAACACTTTCAAAGAAGGAGCCATCGACACTCACATAGAGTTTGTTTGTGATACGATCAAGACATCAAAAGCCTCTTTGAGTGACAAAATATCCGATGAAGATACATTTGATTGATCAGGATGAAATTTCATACGAGTTGGGGCAGTGTTCCGAACAAATGTTATGCACCCAAATATTTGGAGTCTAAAGTGGAGAGCCAATTGGTAGGAAAACAAGATCTCAAAACTGCTAACGAGGTCCGAAACTTAAGAATTTTTGTGGGGACTCTATTGATGATATATGTGTCGGTAAGTATGACATCATTCCAAAACCGTTTCGGGACATTCGATTGAAGTATAATGGAACGAGCAACATCAAGAAGGTGTCCACTTTTTCATTCGGCTATCTTATTTTGTTGAGATGTTTCTGTATGAGCTGTGATAAAGAATGTCCTCACTTATCAAAAAATCCCCTAATATAAAATTAAAAAAAAAATTCACGGTCGTTGTCAATTCGAAGGACTTGAATTGATGTTTTGAATTGGATCAAAATGAAGGAATGAAATTTTTTTAAGGTGATAGCTTCAGATTTGTCTTTTAAAATATAGACTCATATCATTCGGGTGTGATCATCAATTAAGGAAAGGAACCGTCATTTATTAGTGTAGCTAGACATTTGAGTGGGTCTTACAAGTCACCATGAATTAGTGAAAAAGGAACAAAAGAAGGGTAACAGTGTGGTGAATGTAGAACTAGATGATGTTTAATTAACTGACAAATCTCACATTTGAAACTAGTTAAATTTTTATTAGAAACATCAAATGATACAACTATTTTAAATATTGAAAACTATGGTGACTCAAAGGACAGTGTAAAAGCATAAGAGGACATTCAGTGGACTGGGAAAGAGTAAAACTCCTGGATTGAGTGACCTCATCAACCCCACTTTTCCCTTGAAAAAAATAAAGTACGTTTATCCACTTTGCAATTCCAATCATCCTCCCTGAACGACGATCCTGAAAGACACAAACATCAGGAGAAAAATGAACAACACAATCAATGTCATATTTCAACTTACTGATTGATAATAGGTTACACTTTAAAGAAGACACATGAAACACAGATTCTAAAGTTAGGTTTGCTGGTAGAACAACAGACCCTTTACCAACAATGAAACTACGGGAGCCGTCAACAATTTTAATGGCATCTCACCCAAAGCACGGCGAATATGTCGACAAAGCTTGAGAACATTCAATCATATGGTCCATAGCACCTGAATAAAAAAAAATCCACGGATTAGAATAAAAAACAGTGACTATCATCGAAATTTTACCTTGATAAACTTGGGAGGTAGACAGACCGGAAGAGAATTGACTAGATCCAAGTAGTTTGATCAAGTGCTCCATCTGACTCTTAATAGAGTCAGGTGGTTCTGGGATGTTATGAGTGGGAGCTGGCTGTACTGTCATGGCTTCTGAGATCATAGCGAGACCCTTAGCAGCGGAGGATTTGACTGAAGGTTTATTTGCCGGTTTCCTGTGAAGTATCCAAGACTTGTCACGAGTATGATTGGGTTTGTGACGGTAACCACAAGTAGAGTGATTTGCCCATGATGACGTGGAGGGTCGAGCACTATTAGAGACCAAGGCGAACATTTGGCTCAAGGAGTGGTAGTGCTGAGCATGACAAGTCTCTGACTTACTTTGCGGCACACCTCGGTGAATGCAACACGAGTTGAAGGAAGGGGATCCGAACCAAGAATACGACCTCGGACTTCGTCGAGATCCTTGATTAGACTTGCCAAGAATTGAAACACGATCCTTTTCCACAATTTTCTGGTAGATGCAAAGATCAACCAGAGGGTCTCACGTGTAGTCGCAGTAGAGATTGCATTCCATCGATAAGTCCACCAAGTCATTGTAGTATTGGGTCACAGTCCTTGATCCTTGTTTTGCCTCGTAAATCTTGTTAGAAATCTCATAAAGTTGGCCCGAGTTTCCTACGTCCGAGTAGGTATCCCGAACTGCCGTCCACAGTGCACTTGCAGGCGGAAGAAACAACTACGAATGATCAATCTTAGTCTCCATGGAATTGATTAGCCAAGACATGACTATGGAATTCTGCACTTCTCACGCTCCATACGTTGGGTCAGTTTTTTGAGGTTCAAGAATCATCCCTGTGAGATAGATGAACTTTCCGCGCTCTTTGATGAACAATGACACGACTTGAGACCATTGGAGAAAATTAGAGTCTTTAAGTTTATGGGTAGTGATCAAGAAGTTCATGTGGTTTTTCGGCCTCCGGTTTGTGGAGGATTGAAGTTGGTGTTGATCCTCCAGTGGACTCAAGTACACCGTCGGAAGGAAGCTCAGTGGTTGAGTAGTCTGCCATGATTTTGATTGAGCCAAAGGTGACGTTGAGTTGCCGAGACATAGGAAGGCTCCGGCTGTATAACTAAGAATCAACTACGGTGGTTCATGCAAGGGATAGATATGGCCTCAGGGAGGAGTTTCGGCAACCCCGGAGGGAGACCAGGCCTGCTGGAGGAAGGTCCGATAGTTGGAAGGTTCTTCTCGAGGAAGATCAGGTTGCCTGTAGAGAAAACCGGCTAGCTAGAGGAAGATCCGAAGGCTGGAGGTAGATCCGGGCCCCTAGAGGGAGATTCAGTGGGGGAGAGCTGGCTGGAGGCCGAATGCAGGCGGCCAGTGGCGGAATCCTTGCAGGGAAAGGCCTGCAGGTGACCGACAGCTAGGGAAGAATCCTGACGACAGCTAGGGTTAGAATCATGGCTTTGATACCATATTAGATTTGAGAATAGAGTGAAATTATCTTATTGAGCAGCAAAAATGTCATAAATACATGCTACAAGAGTATAGGAAAGAAAAGATATAATACACAAATCTTTCCTAATAACATCCAAAAGATAAAAAGAACGGGTGTAAACTAGGAAGTACATATAAAAGAAATAACAAGACAAGATAATAAATAGAAAAATCTTGTAATATCTTCTAATAGTATGCAATATAAAATTGTTTATGCAACGAGAAGATTATCATAAGTGCTTTAGCTACAGTTGGGATTCAAGGGGTATTTGAGATTGAAGTCGTCAAAGTAAAAAAGGCTATGATGTACCCAATCCATGAAGCTCCCCACTAATGTAAACCTTACCTTTACATTTGGAGGTTTATGAATTGAACTTGTGGTCTCCAGGATGGATACTTAATCACTGTTCTCCAAAGTATAAATTAGATATTTCAAGTTCTTAAAGCTAAGTTATATAACTCCTACTTCTATGCATCACATCTAAGTTCTCTTGTCGTTGTAGTTGTTTTTTCTTAATTAAATTCTATATATTTCTGCATCTCCTGCAGGGGTGTTTTATTTACTATTGGAAAATTGTGGGCTTGTAACAGGGAGAAGATGTAGTTGCTGGAATTAGGACACCAGAGGATTTGGACGCCATGAAACTCCGCTTGCCAGAAGCCTACAATGAACTTGTAGAGAATTGCAGCATTCTAGAGAAGCACTATAAAGATATGATGGTAAAAAATTTGTTGTGTACAGCAGATCAATTTTATTATCCCCTAACATGTGAAGCTCTGCTGTTACTTTTACACTTTGGAATGCGTTTTCATCCAGGAAAAAAAAATGTTAAAAAATAAGTAATGGAAAGGTAAACTAACTTCTTTACTCTCACACGATTGCAGGACATTGAATTCACCGTTCAAGAAAATAGGCTGTGGATGCTGCAGTGTCGAACAGGGAAGCGCACTGGCAAAGGTGCTGTGAAAATTGCCGTGGATATGGTTAGGGAAGGCCTTGTTGATACTGACTCTGCTATCAAGATGGTAGAACCAGGGCATCTAGACCAACTTCTCCATCCACAGGTACACTGACAAGAAGGAAACCATTCCATCAACTCCTTATGGAGTTATAATTTCCTTCTTCCCTGTTGCATCATGAAAATATTGCTTTTCCTCATTTTTTGTTCTTGCAGTTTGAGAATCCATCCGCATACAAGGACAAAGTCATTGCCACTGGCTTGCCTGCATCACCTGGTGCTGCAGTTGGCCAGGTAGTGTTTACTGCTGAAGATGCTGAGGAATGGCATGCAGAAGGGAAGAGTGCTATTCTGGTAATTCCTTCATCCTGAACGGCTCAATCTTAATTTCACTATCTTCTAAATCGTTCATTCCAATGCATGCTTCTAGCTGGCCTGTTACTGCATGCTTAGGGTGCAACGAGGTTTCGGGTATGACTTCCTATTAATATTTTGTTGCATTGCAACCTTCTCTTAGGCTGTTTTTGCAGTGTTAATGTTTATGTTTCTCCGGGTTTACTTTTAAACAATTAGGGCTGTCAAAATAGCTCGTTGTTCGCAAACAACTTGTATTTGACTCGTTAAGTAGTTTGTGTTTGATTTTTTTGTTAAACAAACAAATAGAACACAACAACAACAACAACAACAACAACAACATAATCCCACTACGTGGGGTCGGCTACATGAATCCTTTTTCTCCATTGCATCCTATTTAGTGTCATATTATCGTTTAGTTCTAATAAATTAAGATCATTTTTTATACAATAAGCCCCAGTTTTCTTAGGTCTATATATATATATATATAATTGATATAATTGATGAGTATTATTTTTAAATAATTTAATTGATTATAACGCTACAAAGATTTATAGTCAATTAAAATTATTAATTAAAAAAAGTAGAATAAAAATATATTAAATTCTATTTATATAAATATTTTAATATAAATAATAAGATTTAAATCTCACACATCCTTAAAATCCTACAACTGCATGAGCGTGACTAGAGTTGTCAAAACAGCTCGTTTTTCACAAACAACTTCGACGTGCTAACCAAATGAGCCGAAAATAAATACATTTTTTGCGCTCAATATATAAATGAGTCAAACATGAACAATGATATTTTTTAACTAGCCGAACACAAGCCGAGCTTGTTTACACCCCTATAAACAATGTTAAGGCTGTTATATGGGACTTGACCAAAGAATCTCAAAATATTTTTGTATTCACAAGAAGAGTAAATACATGTAGTCATGGCTATTTTGTTTTCACTTTGTATTTTTCTGTATTTTTTTTTCAGTTTTCATAAAAGTAGCATATTTCATATGTTATGAAAGAATTGGAAACACAAATAATCCTTTACTTGGGCTATCCTTAAATTTTGATTTGCATAATGATAATACTTGGGAAATGATAATACAATATGTAACATACTACATTATACCATAGAAGCAAATGAACAGTTGGTAACTGAAATAATTTTTTGAAACATGTGAAATCATGGTTTTAGTTGTATATTAGGATTCAAAAGGAACATCATAAGGTCAATGATATAACATGGGTAGTTTTGTGGAAAAAATTGGATGGAGTATGTTTAACTCTTTTTGAAACACACAACAAGAACAAATGCATTTATAAAGCCCACACTAATAGTGGGGATAAACCTAATGATGATGATGAGTAGTGGAGCACCCCCTCTATGGATGGAGAAAATATTACATCGGGACTTCTAACGCAATTTGCATTCGGAGTCCAATGGTGGGGCACCACATGTCAAGTGGGCCCCACCGCAATATACTGGCATTGGTCATTGTTAAAAACGGTAGAACCCACTTAAGACGTGGCGCCCCATCATTGAACTCCGAATGCATTCAGAGTCTTGTTGTAATATTTTCTTCTATGGATGTCTCTTGAAATTTTGTGAACGGGAATTTTTTGTATTTGTAAGCATTAAACAAGCGAGTTGAGTCAAGCCTATGTTTTGCACTTATTTTATCCTTTAAAATCAAAATAAAACAATTTACTCCAGAGCAAGTTTTCTCATATTTTTAATGACCAGGTGTAGGCTCATTTGATTGCTTGATGTTTCACTTGCGATTATGCTTTTTAAATCCATGATTTGGCTAGATATAATTATACACTAACTTTGATTTCAAATTTAAGAACCTTCTCAAAACCATGATTTTTAAAAGCAGACTGAATCTACTAATCTGAACTGGTTCTTAGGCCGATTCAATTAAGGTCCAAAAAATTTTACTTTTATATAGAATCAATCAAGTTTTGGTTGTTGAACTCGTGAATTGGTTTTGATTTTTGATGAACCACTAAGTTCTTATAATGTTATTTTTTTTGCTTTGTAATTTTAATCAAATGACTAGAAATAGAAGATTTAGATAAAAATGTAGAAGATAGTTAAAATATTATATTTCAAAATTTTAATTTGGAATTTTATTCGTGCCATGAATTAGAACATTGTATATTAAATTGATAAACATATTTTTATTGTATCATTGTTACAACATTTAAATCATATTAAAATTATTTAAATTTTTATTATGTCATTGATTCAATCTCTAGTTAACCTCAATGATAGAACTCACCTCCTCCTTACGATTCATGTTTGTTCTGATTTTCAAAATCTTGCTCAAAACTCTCTCAAAATGAGCATCCCCTAAACGTCATAGTCATGCTAACTCTTCAAGTATTATATTTGAAAATCTTATGTATGTCCTCGACGGGTTTGAAATGAAAAAGTTACTAAAAGAAATGTATCAAGCACAACATATACTGAATCATGCAGTTAAACCTGGGGCCACATTATAGTGAGATTAAGCTCACTAAGATCCACCGATGAGTTATAGTAAGTCTTAGGACCCTTTACTAAATACAATTAGATTTGTATTGCCATATAAGTTTGATTATTTGTTTTTATTTTGCAAGGTACGGGCAGAAACCAGTCCAGAGGATGTGGGGGGCATGCATGCAGCTGCTGGAATTTTGACTGCCAGAGGGGGCATGACTTCTCATGCAGCCGTTGTGGCTCGCGGCTGGGGGAAATGTTGTATTTCCGGCTGCTCTGATATTCGTATCAATGATTCACAGAAGGTAATATGGCATGTTTCCGCTTATATAAATCTGTTTTAGATTTTTTAGTGGCCGGAATCTGAATTTGAACTGAAAATTTTGAAAGCAATGCAAACACCCTTTACACACATATACATGCATGCCCATTGTATGAAATTCCCACCAATACAAGATTTGGGGATGCGATGATCTACAATGCCTCACTCTTACTTCTCTAAGAGGAGATTAGGCAAATTAGCAACTTCAATCTTTCTCTCTAAAAATTGGAAACAAATTGTGTGCAATGGATTTAAAGTAGTACAGGCCTGAATCGTACTATTGGTGCAGATTTTGTTTTAAACTTTATTGAGGGTTGTTTCAAGTGCAGTGCAATGAAAATTTATTGGATCTTCGAAATGATAGCTCAGATTTTGTTTCTTTTTTTTTTTTTAATTCTAAGACATACGTGATATGTGCATCTCCTGTAGTTTAGATCTGGACTTGCACATCATTTATAATTCATGTGTTTTATTTAACTTCGGTTTCTTATTTCTCATTTGCCTGTTAGATTATTGTTGTTGGAGACAAGGTGATACACGAAGGTGACTGGCTATCTTTAAACGGATCAACTGGAGAAGTAATATTAGGAAAGCAACCACTAGCTCCCCCAGCTCTTAGTGGAGATTTAGGGACATTCATGTCTTGGGTTGATGCGAAGAGGAAACTTAAGGTATCATCGAACTTTGGATTAGATTATAATTTCTATGATTGAATTGGTAATGAAATAGAACTTTTTAGAATGAACTATGCCTAAAAAAACTTTATTCACTTGTTTCTCAAGTTAGTGAAGTTGAAGTTCAGTGGCAGCGTTGTAAAAGGGTCCTTTATTTCATTTTTTTTGCTAAACCCTAAAATGCCAGGCTTTTACCTGTTCCAATAATAATAATAATAATAATAAATACTAGAATGATGAAGAGAATTTGATTTGGAGCTGACCAATGGAACCGAGTACTATGGCTAGCATCTGCTCAATTTTCAAGTCTCTTTGATTAACTATGCTTTTTAACTTATTGAATTTATTAAGATATGATAAAGTAATTATATGTAAATGTACATTTACTACATAAAAACTAATGCATGCACTTGCATAGCAGCAGATGAAGTGGTCTACATTTTTTTTCATCTGTTCGCTCGAATTGAAAGATTTTAAAATAGGCTATAATATCTTATTCACTTTCTAGACAAAGAATTGGATTCAGGTGAAACAGGCACCAGAATTGAGGATGTAGCCGATGGAGCTAATACAAAATTCCCTCAATTGCAAATAATATGTGACTGTATGTTCAACTTGAAATATGTCTGCTTTTTGGTTCTTAACAGTAAAAACCGACACCCCTGAGTACAGTCTTTCCAATAATCCGCCACTTAATCACTCCTTGGACCATATGAATACATCTAATGGATTGGTTGGATTCTTTATCCATTTTTTGTGAAGTTATGAAATTTTCATGACCATTAATTTTCTTCTAGGTTATGGCAAATGCAGACACACCTGGAGATGCAGAGACAGCTCGAAACAATGGTGCCCAGGGAATTGGACTGTGTAGAACGGAGCATATGGTAAATTGAAAAGAACCAATGTTTGAAGGACCTCTCTCAGAAGTTCTGACATAGACCTTTACATACACCTTTTTTCTGCTAATGCATGATTGATTTTCAGTTCTTTGCTTCTGATGAAAGAATAAGGGCTGTAAGGCAGATGATAATGGCAGTGACCCCTCAGCTGAGGCAAAAAGCATTGGACCTGCTTTTGCCTTATCAAAGATCTGATTTTGAAGGCATTTTCCGAGCTATGGATGGTAATTTCATCCTCATGAGATTGATTTTTGCTTGAAACTGATTTAAGCAATATTTTGTATCATACTTGCATGATTGTAAGCATTCCATTATAATTAACTTCAGCCATTCTGAATAAAAATTACAAATTTGTATTGATAAGCTAGGCACTTGATTTTTTTCTTTAGTTTTGTAAGAATTTTGAATATTTTTGGCCAGAGCATGAGTTATTTTATGAATTTCTTTTTCTTATGATAACTTATTAACAGAATTGCATCATCACTATTTCTTCCTGGAAATGTTCAAAGAATGGCAGGTTCAATTAATAACTTGTATGCATTCTTTGAAATTTCAGGACTTCCTGTGACAATTCGACTGTTGGATCCTCCACTTCATGAGTTTCTGCCAGAAGGTAACATTGAGGACATTGTGAAAGAATTGACATTGCAAACTGGCATGCCGGAAGATGAGATTGTCTCCAGAGTTGAAAAACTTTCTGAAGTGAATCCCATGCTCGGTTTTCGTGGATGCAGGTTAGAGAGTTAGCATATCGCTTTGGTATACTTTTCATCATTATCTAGCCGACAATCAATAAATTATTTGAATCCTTGAATGGATTTATTTGATTTTGTTTGTACTACTAGTCATTTAAGGAGCTATGATTATGTTGGCTGGTTTGGATGGACTGCACTAGACATGATTCTGGTTGGCTTTCTATTCTTTGTATAAGCTAGTACCCAAGCCAGTTGAACTTTAAGCTTCTATGTGTACCTCATAAAGCCATCGTTAACATAACAATAAGAAATGCACTAAAAAATCATCTAGATTTTATGCTTTTGAGAAGGTTTTGTTCATAGGTTCTATTCTTCTTTCCTGGCCCAACTAACAGGACCAAGTATTGAGTCTAAATAGAGGACAATTTCTCTCTCACACAATCATTAAACCCTTCAAAGGCCCTGCATTGGAAGAAGGTTTGATTTTTGGGTGTATTTTCAACTTAAAATGAGTTATCTAAAGCATATTTATAATTTTTTGTCTATGGCGCTTTGCTGATAAATCTCTTATAGAACAAAATTAGAACAATACTATTACCCTTTTACACATATGAAGTATAAAAATAAATACAAAATAACAGAATATATTTCATTCACTCATATAGAAGAGTTGGAGAAGCTAGGTGTATTCACAGTATGAACAAATGATCAATCTTCCTTGAGTTTATGGAAAGTTAAATTTGTGCCATAGAAACTCTGAGCTCCATTCAAATTTAGAGGTGAGTAGATTAAATGCCCAAATGTTTATAAAGATCAAGCTAGCTGTATAATTACACACCAGCACGAGGCAGCTTGGGCTTAGTTGGATCATGAAAAATGTGTTCTACAAGAATGGTATTCTCGTGAGGGTGACTCAGTTATTTGTTGAAACTTGGCTAGGGTGGGTTATCACTATATCCTATTCGACCAAAGTTAAAAAAGCTAAAGAGTTTGGCTTGAATAGCAGATTTCTATATTCAAGCGGTGAGTTCCTTTCTTTATGCAGGCTTGGTTGATGAGATAAATGATTTTGACATTCATAGAACTAGAACTATGCCTTTGGTGTCCATGACATCTATGTATAGCCTGTGGACTAACATTTCAATTTCTATTTTGTTCCTATAATATCAACAGTGGTATGTTTAGATTGTGAGCGATCATTTATTATCTCGATTGGATCTAAAAGTTCAGTAGAACAGAAATGTTTCTGTGCAATATAGTATTGTAAAATAATCTCCTTTAATTTATGTGGGATTTTTAAAATTGTTTGACACAATCTTATTTTTGGCCTTTCAAAGCTCAATATTTGTAATTCTCTTTTTGGGGGCACATTTTATAAGAATAACAATAAGTTTTTCTAATTGTCTGTAGAGTAAAATTGTTTTTCAACTTCCACAATTGATGGATCTAGAAGTTTAGTGGAACAGAAATGTTCCAGTGCAATAGAATATTGTAAAATAATATCCTTTAATTTATGTGGGCTTTTTAAAATTGTTTGATACAATCTTATTATTGGAATCTCAATATTCACAATAAACTTTTCTGATTGTCTGTCGAGTAAAAATAAGGTTTTCCAACGCTAATTCAAATCTTACTGAATCAAATTGAGTAATATCAATTGCAGCCTAACGTTTATCTCACATTATGTAATTTTACTCTCTTTTATCTGTTTGTTGTCGAAGTCTCCAGTAATTCTTAGCATTTTCGTAGATTGTTCATATTTTTTTGTTTGATTAATAGCTTTATAAGCATTGCATGTTATTCTGAATGCGATATGGCTACCAGGCTTGGGATATCATATCCTGAGTTGACTGAAATGCAAGCACGTGCAATCTTTGAAGCTGCCATCTCCATGAGCAATCAAGGTGTCAAAGTTTTTCCAGAAATAATGGTTCCACTTGTTGGAACACCTCAGGTATGAACTATTTTTTATTTTTAGTTATCCAATGAACACTAACCTACGGGATTATCATGACTCTGAAATGTAGAGTTGTGGTTTCAAAGAACCATATTGTTACCTTTGGAAAAGGCAGTTGAATAGGAAATGATAATCTTGAGGAAGAATGAAATTAATATTTGCTGATGATCTTAGTAGTTTGTTTAGACTGACGTTGTCATTGATTTTGATTATTGTTTATGTATTGAGATTGTTCTAATGGAAACAAAACTCTCAATTTTATTTCTTTTACATAACCAACTATAAATCTGAATCCTTACACAAACATTTCATGATTTTCTGAATAAATCTGTGTTGATGTGTACATTAACCTCCTGGACTTTGCACTGATTGAAGCTTCATGCACGTATATTCTTTATATA
This sequence comes from Phalaenopsis equestris, assembly GCF_001263595.1. Classification (NCBI taxonomy): domain Eukaryota; kingdom Viridiplantae; phylum Streptophyta; class Magnoliopsida; order Asparagales; family Orchidaceae; genus Phalaenopsis; species Phalaenopsis equestris. Next base: position 27,389,960 of record NW_018164444.1, on the reverse strand, counting down.
TTTTGATGGCCACATAGAGTTGCATACACCATTTAACTGTGTAAGTTCTGTTCTCGGAAAGTACAATTGCAAGAGAAATGACAATTATGAGAATGGAAAGAATTATCTGCAAGAAAAAGCAGACCAAAAAGCATGTGAGATTTAAGTAAGTGGTTTAGCAAAGTTCGCATCCAAATCCACACAAAGATGTTGATTCCAGTAGATCAGAGATGAATAGAAGATGCATCTATTTGCTGCTCGAATGTTTCTCACTTTTATCATATAAGTGTTCTGCCCTTTTTGATTCTCTCTTTTATTATCTCTCCACCAACTCTACTGTGTTTTTTGCCAACCAATCAACAAAGAATTTTTTATGACAAGGATCAACGGAACTATTAAACTTCAATTATTCCTCTAGGTCACTGGCCACCTCTCTCTGCTTTCATCTCTACACCATACTGAACGAAGTGAGAGAATGAGAGATGCCATTAACACTATACAACCATCTCCTCATATAATGCTTAGAGATGGTAAGTAATGAACTTCTAGAGTTCAGGTTGATGGCACTAGGAGTTAGGTAATACAATTGTAAATGTTAGAACTTTAAGAATGCATGAAAATCACAGTTTTTGCATGCAGTAGTTTTTAGCGACATCTTAGTAACTTTCCACTTGGAGACTAAATTTCAATCTCTATGTGACACCCTCTCTCAATCTTTCATAAGGGTTGACTGGGATTTGACAGTTTCTCAACTCATCAGTGGTAGATTTGTCATCTTTATCATCTCCTTCCATTGTTTTCTTGTAACTTCTTGATTCTAAAATATCATCTGATCTTCAATGCCCCCTGTCCTTCAGAAGTACCCATTTGGCATAAATTTTAAATTTTATCAATCAATGCACCCCCAAAATTATTAAAAGTAATATATTTAACAATTGTTTTTACAATTCTTCTGTTTGATATCATGTACATGGTGTCCTCCTTATTTCACATGTTCTCACATACACCTTTAGTTATTGGTCAAGTTATAGCACAGAAGGATGAGGCGTAACTTCTTTAGCACATTGCCTGTATGCATGAAAAGGGTCCACTTCAGGCTAAGAATGTGCCTCACATTGTAAAACATCCACATTTTCCAATTACAAAACTTCATCCAGACGCACCAGCAGAACTGGTTTTGTGAGAAGAGTTATATTTTGATGAGTTTGATTTATGCGATGTGTTTTAAGTTAGACTTATGTGACATCACATTCGTTGGTCATTGTTTTCACCCTTTGATCGAATCAATTGTTTGGTTTTTTTTAAAAGCAATTTCATCAGTCTAATCACGTCAACATGAATCATTTCAAGAAACAAGTGATATTTATGCGACCTTTATTACGATCAAGACACTTTGATTTGACATTGCACGATTTTGTATTCAACTATCGTTATGGACTGGATTTCATTTTAGTCCGACCTGTTTTGCATTAGGAAATATATGCGTAGGTTATCAATGATCATGAGAATGAGAAAGTAATTATGGCCACACTCAATGTTCATTAGGAAACAAATCACTTTGCATGAAACAGCTCAAACTACTAATCTCCAATCACTCCACTAGCCACTGGTTCAACCTTTGACTCTACACTTGGCTGAATGAAGGAGAAGAATGAGTGATGCCCATTAATTTCATCCAGCAATATTCTTATATGAAGCTTAGAGTTGGTAAGTATTTATAGAGATTAGATGGATGGCATCAGTTGCATGGATTAGATAGGGTTTTTAGAAATCCATGAAAGATACATGTAACAAATGCATGCGCTAAGATTTGACTTGACACTTAAAGTTGATCATGAAATTATCTTTAAATTTCAATAGTTATTACTCTGAAGTAGTTCAAGAACTGCATTTGCATTGATCTCTCCTTTTTTTTAATGCTGTCTTAAACGCAGCTTATTGCAATATCTTCTTTCTATCTATTAATTTTCAGCGTTTGACTACTAATTACTAGCAAATTTCCCATTCTTTTAGATATCTTTCAAGAGGAATGGAACTTAGACATACATTTAGTACTGTCAAGGAAGATGTTATGCATATATTTTAACAACGTTGCATGGTGGATCCTACTTTTTTTTATATCTGGCAGGAATTGGGCCATCAAGTGAGTTTAATACAAAAAATAGCTGAAGAAGTCTTCAGCACAATGAATGCTAAAGTAAGCTACAAGGTGGGAACGATGATTGAAATCCCTAGAGCTGCCCTGGTAGCAGATGAGGTAAAGTATTAAGTTGAACTCATCGTTTAATCTGAAAGTGATGAACAAAATTTCTATATATTATTGTGTATAAAATTTCTTTGTAAACATTCTATACACAACAATACATAGCACCAAATTGTATTACGCAGGTCGAAAGCAACTTCTATGTGCTTTTCACACAGTAATTTATCCAATATGTAGGTGATTTTTTTTTGGGTTAACATGAAATACATCATCCTTTTATTATTGTTATATTATGAACTTTATTGACAGATTGCAGAGTATGCAGACTTCTTCTCTTTTGGAACTAATGACCTAACACAAATGACTTTCGGCTATAGCAGAGATGATGTTGGGAAGTTTTTACCAATTTATCTGTCAAAGGGCATGCTCCAACATGATCCATTTGAGGTGAGAATAAGATGGCAGCATTAATAATTAGGTGTCCCATAAAATGTGTTATATTAATAAATCTAAATTCTTCGTGCCAAAATTTATAGTATAATTTTTTTGATATATTGAGAATGTTCTGCTGCAGTAATATACTTTTTATCAAAAGCTCAGCTTGGGTGCTGCATTTTTAGCTTCACAATGGTTGCTTTTTTTTATGTTATTATTTCTACCTTCCCTTCTAAATACTTTCCTCAATAGGTTCTTGACCAGAAAGGAGTTGGGCAGCTTGTCAAGTTGGGTACTGAAAGAGGTCGAAAGGCTAGGCCTGACCTAAAGGTGAGCCAATTCTTTTTGGTGCATGTGGTTTAGTGAAGAGTTGCATTTTATATTGAGGAGTTAATCGTGCAATGAAATAGGTTGGAATATGTGGTGAGCATGGCGGAGAACCTTCTTCAATTTCCTTTTTCGCAGAAGTTGGACTTGACTATGTATCATGCTCGCCATTCAGGTCAAATTTTAGTTTATTTTATTTTATTTTTGCTTTTAGTTAAGAATAATGCTGGTCATGACCTCACGGAGATGACCATTTCTTTTCAAATGTTGATGTTGTGGAAAGTGTAGTACCTTCTTCCACTAATCAAAGCTATGATTGGTTTGTCTTAGAAGACCAAATGCTGTTAAGCTTTTGTTGCACTAGTTTTGATTACAATAGAAGTATGGGCGGAGAATTGAAAGAACCATCTAGTAAACCAATAGCCTTCTTTCAATAATAGGTTATACTAACTTTAGGGTTCTCATTTTATTTTATTTTTAAACTAAGGGCTTATTTGGGATCACTTTTGTTTTTTGTTTTTGTTTTGTTTTTTATTTTAAAAACTTATTTGTTTAGTGTATTTTTAGGTGTTATTATCTTTTGTTTGTAAAAACAACTGAGCTTATTTTTAAAAATACTAAAAACATCTAAAAGTTATTTTGAGTATTTTTAAAAACAGCTAAACATGTTATATCATATCAAACATGTTTTATTTTAGATCAAAACATAACACATAATAGAAAAAAAATCAAAAGCAATCCCATATGACCCTAAAGGTTTGATGATAGAAGGAACTACTTAGACTTGATAGACTATAGAGACTATAGTGATGAACTTGGGGGAATACTTTAATTCATAATCAAGGCTAGAATTGGTGGAGCTTTACTGAGATGGAGTTATCTCTTGAAGATGGGATGCTCCTTTTCTTCTTGGATCTCCCTTGATACTGAGAGACTAAGAGAGAGAGAGAGAGAGTTGAAATTTGTAATGCTAGACATAGGTTTGAAAAACTATAGAAAGAGAGAAAAATAAAGAGCAAAGTAGAACAATCTAATTATTAAATGATTACTTGAATGAATGATAATTTTGTTTTTTTATAGTCCACAAGGAGCCAATAGAAATATTTTAAAAATCTAATAAAAATGACTACCTGACAAATAATTGAATTATAGCATATGATAACTACTCTTATTAACTAACTTTCAAAATCCTAAAATTAAGAGATTAATTTTTAACATTTAAAAAATTCCCCCTTGTGAATCTTGTTTGGCAAGTCATGAGGCTAGGCATTGAAGTGATTTGCGGAAAAGAGTTTTATTTTCTTGATTTATGCATTCATCCTCCCCTTTTGAGTTTTGATTGGAGATAATTTTTACTCATTCAAATATTATTCTCTAAATTGATTGAATTAATTATAGATTGTCTTTTTAAATCTAATCGCTTTGATATCATTAATATAATTTAATTCATAATCAATAAATATAATTAATTTCCTAAACAAATAATGATACTATATAATCTTTGATTAGTCTACTTTTATCACAATTAAATAATTAATTATTAGATGCTTGATTAATTAGTTTATTCCATTTTATTATAATTATTAATATTAATGAAAATAAAAATAAATAATAATATACTATTATTATTATTATTATTACAACTCCTTTTATTATTATATTACCTGAAAAAGATACATGGTTTAACTGGGATGACTTATATTGTATGCCCATTGAAAAGAGATGCCCAAAGCAGCAATTATAATGTTGATCAGGCTTCTAAGATTTTCTTTTCACCATTTGAGAAGATTCCTACTATAGGGTTGTAAATGAACTAATGCACTCGATGACAATTTGAACTCAACTCAATTAAGACCCGACCATGTTCGTTCAAATTAGTAAAGAAACAAGCTTAAACCTTAAACGAACTGAACGTGTACATAGTCAAACTTGTTCGTTTATGTTCACGAATAAACTCGTTTGTAGTTTAACAAATAACTTGTTAAATGCTCGATAATAAACTTGATAATAACTCGTATTATATATATGATATATTATTTAAATAAAATTTAATTAGTTTGAATTTATTTAATTATAAATTTAATAGTAATATATTATTACATCAATAATATTTTTAGTTTAATTATTAATTATAGTTTTATTTTATTAATAAGTGAATGATAATTTAGAATAAAATATTTGCAGTTAAAGAGTGTCATAAAAGATTCTCTTTTATAAATTTTTTATAACCTTGAATGAAATGAGTTCATTTTTATGATCATCATACTGCAATTACGAACAATATTATTGTGGATTGTCTTATTGTTATTATTTTCTTATTAATATGATTAAATAAATGATTATCCCTATAACTTTTAGGATCATTTTAGTTCTTCCACTTATAAATTTTGAATCAGTATAGTCCTATCAATAAGAATTATGTAATTAATTAGTAAAATTCAAATATTTTAGATTTCATAATCAACAAATTAGTAACTGCGATTAAAATTGTAAAATTATTTATTAAATTATTTATATGAAAATCTATATTCTCATTTGAATTTTTAACTCGTTTATTAGCTCATTTGAATACTCATTTAGTTGTCGTAAAAAAATTAAGCAAATCAAGCTTGAACAATATATGAAAGCTTGACACATGCTATAATTATACCAAGCCAAGTCCAAACAATGATATACTCAACTCCGCGTGGCTCAATTACAGCCCTACCTACTATAGGATTTATTACAACCTTCTACATGAAAGACCCAGATGCATAAAAACATGTTTGATGTCATTTGATGATGAATGTCATAAGATCATTGACCTAAGTGCTAAGTTATAAAATCATGTGCATGCTCCCTAGGTTTAACACAATGAAAGCAGAGGGTGGTCTTTCATGCTGATCATGATATGATTGATTTTATTTTATTTTAGCTATTTAATACTTTTGCAGAACACGTTTTGTAACTATTGGAATTTGATTCAAAGGCACACTGACTTGGCTATTTATTTTCCTTCAATAGCTTGATTCTACTATGTTGGGGATTTAGATGGGATTGCGGGGGTATTTTTAAAAGTGTGCGATTGATATGATAGATAACTGTGAACTTTAGAGAATAGAGCCACATAATATTATTGATATGAGGAGGGGTATTTAAACCCAATTACAATTAGACATAATAACGGAAAGAAAATAAAATAGAATAAAACAACTAGAAAAAAATAAAAATAAAATAAAACAAAATAGGAAATATATAATGAGGAAATAAAAGTAAATAATAAGTAATAACGGCTAGAGATTGTCGTTATAAATCTAATACTTCCCCTCAAGTTGAAGCATAGATGTCTGTTATGTTCAACTTAAATTTGAAGTTATCGAATAAAAAACAAGGAACATTCTTGGTGAGAATGTCCGCTAGTTGACCACTGGAGTGTATATATGGAACACAATTTTCTCGGACTCAATCTTTTTCTTAATGAAGTGTTTGTCAATCTCCAAATGTTTGGTACGACTATGCTGAATTGAATTGTGAGCAATGTTGATTATGGTCTTATTATCACATAATAGTTGCAACTGGACGGAGGTTGACATACGAAGTTCGCGGAGCATGATGCGTAACCAAAAGGCTTCACAAATTTTCAATGACATGGACCGGAATTCAGCTTCAGCACTGTTTCGGGCAACCACATAATATGTTTGTTTTTCCACATGACAAGATTACCTCATACAATAATGTGAAACGTCGACCCAAGCAAAACAGAATAAGTAATAACGGCTAGGGATTGTTGTTATAAATCTAATAAATATGATAAATGAAGCATCATAAGAGTATAAAAAATCCCCATTTCCAAGGATTTGCTGTATCCCAAGTCTTTTGAGGGAAAGAGGATCAACATAAATCACATTATAAACCATAGTATTGAGCTAGACTATTATAGCAATCACTCTTTCACAGATATATCACATACCCATATTTTAATTATTGCATCGCTATGTAGTAAGTTACATTTGGCTCCCAGTCATGTATGGCATCCTCAATGATTATATTACATATTAATTATCTCAGTGCTTGATCATGAGATACTACGGCTTAGGGGCATGTTTTCACAAATTTTCAAAATTTTGTATTAGTTATCAGCCCTTGATTTGCCTCTATTGCCTAATGTGCTACATTACATAGTGTATTATAAATTCTTTAGTGTTTTCATTGTACAGTTCAAATTCTATAAGATTGACTTTTGAAGTGAAGTGGCTTAAGGTATTTTTGTAAGTGCAGGGTGCCAATTGCGAGGCTAGCAGCAGCTCAGGTGGCTGTCTCGAAGTAGTTCAACCGCTGTACATGAACTTCAAAATAAACAGCATCTATCATCCATCTATAGGAATTGGTGTATATATCATTGGGATGCCTCTGTGAACTATGGACTCTAATGCTTTTTGGCTCTAAGAAGCATTGTGCTTTTGTTTGTATGCCTTTTTGTGTTTTCGGTCGTGTTTGGTATGATTGTAGCTGTTTGCAACATTGTTTATTATTTTTCAAAATTATTATTGTGGGCATTACAATTCGCCGCCCCCGTCCTAAGCAGCTTTTTATTGTTGTTATATTATTTTAATAAATCTGATTGTAAAAGAAATTATTTATACCCAGAAGACCTGAAATTAATAGCCCATCTTGCCCGACACTCCAATATCAAGTGATTTGGTTCCCTGTGAAACCCAAATAGAATATTTCCAAGTCTATTAGGGAGTGAGGTTTCAGGCAATATGTATTCCTCTAACCTTAAACCACTCCATGGACCATTTAAGGGGAAGGTTTAACTCATCAATTAGTGGGGATTACAAATCCCTTCTTTTGAGTCGAGTGAAAATCCTTTGATATTCATATTTTAATATTTTATGGTAATCACAGCACTCATCTTTATCAAATGAATTTACCTGATCGAAGCTTATTAAAATGTGCTGAAGCTGAGACGGAACAGTTGAGCCCCAGATTGCCTAGAGGTGACGAGTAATATGTCAGAATATTGCAGCATCAGAGCTAGGGAGTAGATGGACGGGTTTCACTTGCAAAATATCTCATCTTCAGGTTTCAAAGTCGCTGAGCTAAGCAAAGTCGTATAGCATTAGCCTAGCTCAAGCATGGCTGAATTACAGCTAAGTATTAGCGCATATTGATCATAATTTAAATTTCTTTTTGATAATAGTCCGCATTTTATTAAAAATTAGCGGCATTTACATACATACCACATAATTCTTATGTATCTACACATTTAACACCTAAATGCATATTTACATACACAACACTAATTTTTAATATCACATCAAAAGTACCACTACCACTAACTTTTTAAAAGTGAAATACAACTTCTCATGCATAGGATCATGAAAATAAAATGACATAATGTAAATGTCAAACTTTTGGTGTTAGATATGTAAATACAAATGAATTGTTGAATGTATGAAAATTTCCCTAAAAATTATTATTACTCTCTTAAAGATGTACAAAGTATCATAAAATGATAACTATAATTATAACAAATGCATGTACAGCGTTGCAAAATTTTCAAACAGTTTACAATCTTCAGCTGAAACAAGCTCCCTCAGTTACACCAGGTATTTGTAGAACATTACCGTTTTTTTTTTGTTATAATTATAACCCAGTTTGTAATCCAATTTCATGGACTCCATGATGTGCTGCTAAAGTTATTTTAAATCTAAATAATGTTCATTCAATATTTAATTGTTAAAAATCTCTTCTAGCCAATCTACTTGTTGGGCAACTCAACCTAGAAAACCAGAACATCCCTTTCTCAGGGCTGAAAAGTAAAACAAACCCTCAAGGATAAGACTCCTGGTCCAGATAAATTCAATACTAAAACTTTCTCCTAATGTTGGGAACATATTATATCTCAATTTCTTGCCAGTCCTTACTCATGTTTTGTCATGCTTCCCAACAAGATCAAACACTCTGCCATAGCTCTGATTCTTAAATAGCTTTGAGAGTAGAAACATATCCTTTCTTCTCAATCAATTGCCTCGAAGCACTTAGTAAATTTATCAATATCTCAAATATTCATTTATCTATCAAGCTATTTCAGTTTAAAAATGGTCTGAGGTTCGCGTGATCAGTAATGCATAGTTCAAATGATAATCATAGTGAGAATATGACTACATTCAAAAGTCTTTTGCTCCTATCTGTTTAACCTTTGAGAATATGACTACATCATTCAAAAGTCTTTTACTTGAATGCTATTCTGAAAGGGGAATTTCAACTTGTCTCCTGCAAGAATATTTCTACTAGTCTGTTGACCTCGCTTTCAGTCGAGGTGCAGTTTTCCCCTCAGTAGCCTAAGATCCAGTTGTAGGACATTTCTGTCGACTACTACTAGAAAACTAGTGGATGAGCCCCCCCGTTAGCAATTCTAAACTTTTCTTCGCTCGACTTGACGTTCCATATAGTAGTTTTGACCGCTATTGCTTAGCAGGTAAGGCTACTCCGAAGGAACTCAGAGAGTATTTCTATAGGACTGTCGGCCTTAGGATTGACTGTACTCGTTGATTTGGCGGCGCCGTCCTCTGCACCGTCCTGTTTGATTGAACTCATACTGGAATTTTGATAGGATTCGGACCGCGACGCGTTTTTGACCCGATCGACGACGAGGTTGCCCGAACGACTCCGAATGACGAAATGGATTGTGCCGATGCGTCCAGAACATCGATTTTGCCTAAGAGAAGACGTTCGTTTCATTGCGACGGCGCGTCTTGGGGAAAATACATATTTAAATATTATTTATAATAAATAATATTTTATTATTATTATTATTGTAATTAATAACTTATATTAAAAATCCTTAACCTAATTTCATTTTCCCCTCTCCCGTTTCTTCCTCTCGCGCTCGTGAACCTCTGCTCTAGCCGCGGTTCGCTCGGTTTTGCCTAGCCCACTCCTTCGTGTCGTTGGCACGCGAGACAATCTCCTAGACGACCCATCCCCTTATCATTGCCGAGGATCCTATCCTCTGCGAGGATTTTATCCTCTGTTCTCGACTCTCCTTGCCGCAAAGCGTGGCCTCTGCGAGACTATCCTTTTGACCCGATGTATTATGAGGTTTTTTCATCTATTCTTATTTAGCATGAGATATTGGAGAGTTTATTTGGTCTTTCATGCATGTTTGGGGGCTCGGTTTTGGCTTCTTATGGCTCTTCCTTGCTTAAAATACATGTTATGAGAAGATTTACTTAATTCAACAAGTCTTGTAACTTATTTTGGTGGTTGGGTTTAGCACCTCGGGAGGGATCACTTTGCTTTAACCTGTATCACTTTGTTTAAACTTCTAGTTGAAGTTGTTTCATGCTTGGGAATATTTAAGTTGGGGGTTTAAATATACTCTCTATATTGTTGCTCTTGTTTAAGACATATGTTGGCTCTATATCTTGATGTTTCAGAAAGCATGTGAACTGGTCCTTCGATACTAAATGGATCGGTTTCACCTTGAAGTAGCCGGAACTTTAATTTCTATTAAAGCTTGAGTTTATATCGATGCTTGGGTCCTATTTTAGCCCTGCTAGGCTAGGTTTTGGCTTGATTTGGGAGCTCGGTTTGCTTGTCTTAGCTCCTACCCGAGAGCCTGTTGTAGTGTTCATTCCTACCCCTGCTCAATAGCTGTGGAAGGGTTCAATTCTATTTGCCTTGGCCCCTGCTAGGCTCGGTTTTGGCTTGTGTTGACTCAGTTTTGGCATTTTATGATCATATTTGACTTAAAAGCGCATAATGTGAAGGAACTTATTTTGATTTGGAAAAGTTCCATAGCTATCCTCATCCGAAATATATGGTGGCATTGCATTTTTATGTCTTGAAGGCATGGAAGTGTTTTCTACCCTTTTGTTGTGGCTTGGGTTTGAACCTCAGCTGCGGTTCGATTTTACTCTGGTTGGGAGCTCGGTGTTGCCTTGTTCTGCCCTTACCTGAGAGGTAGTTTGAGTGTGATTTTGCTGGCTTTAGTTCCTACCCCTACCCGTGAGCTTGTTGGTAGTCCTTTGGTTTTATTTGGCTCTTCCTACACAAAGTGGCTTGGGTGTTGATTGATGAGTCAAGTTTGTCATCCAAAAATGTATGTCTTTGCCCTATCTATACAGTGAAGTGATTGAAGAATGGGTTGAACAGTTTCCTTATGTCCTACTTGGTGAAATTGGAGTCGGTTTGGAGGCTTTGTGAAGGCTTGCCCATTCACTCTCTTATGTATATCAAATATCTTCATATAATTGAGTAGGGTTGCCTCAGCCGAGAGCCTTAGCTGTTGTTCATCTATTTGTTGAAGCCTGGCCGTGAGCTTCTATGTGGTTTTAGCCGGAGAATTACATGTTTATTTGATACGAGGAGATTTTCATTAAGTCTGGAATTGAATAGCTTTAATGTTGGCATGATTTTTGGAAGTATAAGTGGCCGTCATCCCAAGGTTATTTTCCTTTTATTTAAATTGTGAGGTTCGGGAGATTTTCGAATTTTATTTCGAGAGAATACTTGGTTGAGACAAATTGGTTTCATAAAATATATCTTTGGGGTTTGGATACCGGTGTTAGGAGGTCATTTTGACTTGGGTTGATTCACTTATGAAAACGTGAGAAAATGATACCCTTTCGAATTGATTCAAGGATCTTCGGGCTTTCTTTTTCAGGTATTTTCTTCACGAGTTTTGAGAGCTGATTCATCATTCGTTCTTTTCGATGTTTTAGGTGAATCAGTCCCTCCTCTCTCTCACCCCATTTTCGTTCTTTTTTTTTCCTTGCTTCTTGGTTCAGTTTTTGATGCTTATGTCTGATACATAAGTGTCCACGTATAGTCTTTTGTTATACGTGAAACCATGAAACAAGATTGCAAGTAGGTCGGTTTTGTTTTGGGGCTTAGGGAGATGATGACAAAGGCACACCGAAGGCACACCGAAGATATAACAGAATGATATGTCATCCTACGACATCGGGATCAGATTCAGGAACCCATCAGGATCCGATTCAGGAACCCTATGAGCTATAGGATGACAGTATCATTCACCGACACAAGACAAACGGGAGTTGACCTGAACCTTCTTAGGTTGTTGGTAGCCTTATGCACGACAGCGCGATCGACTCATGAACAACTACTTCTCAAAATTGATAAAAACAAATTTGATAAGAACAGATACACCTTTTTATAAAACAAAAATACATTTTTCGCTACAAACAAACTTGATACAGTCCACTTTTTTGCATGTTTGAAACCTATGTGCATAAAATATAAATAAATTTTAAACGTTGGTTGTCCACTTGTTGATCACCTGTTTAGGCTAAGGAATACCCTCCTGAGTTAGGTTCGATAAGACACTCTTCTAGTTGAGTGACAGACTTTATACGTCTGGTTGACCGAGTAGCCTTCGACGACCCTCGAGTACTAATATATATTTGAGCCTAGCCCCGACCCGAGTGCTTGCGGTCCCCCTCTTTTCAGATTTTTTCAAATATTTTTCTTGGAATTTTTGGACAAAGCACTCGTGGTCTATTCTCGGGATTTTCTCGTGTTTTCTACGATTTTCATCAATTTGTCGCTTTGTCGATTTTCTCGTACGGGTCATTTACCGTTCTTTCTCGTGTTTTCTGGGTGACGTTTCTTTACTTCGTTTATATAAAGCATTTCAACCTGCTTTCTCAAATTTTGTTGCTTCTACCTGTTGCATCAATTACACCTAAGGAATAACGGACCTCCCAGGTATACAGGTTTGTTTTATGCTTACAACATGTTTCTTTCTTGCAAATCACCTACCTGCTGTATTCTTTTTACTTTTCCTTTACACCGCATGTTGTACTGCTTTTTTTACTGCATACTCTACTGCTTGTCCTGCGCTACATACCCTACTGTTATGCTATACACTATACAACTTCAACATGTTCCCTATAAAATATCTGAAGAACTACAACCATAGGGCCGCTGGATTTGACATTATAACCTGACACCCTAGAAAACTCAAACTCGTCACGACAAGGAGCTTGGAACTAGCGCGGTGGGCAACACGACCATCTTCAACAGCAGAACATATCTTCCCCAGTTAAATCATTCCTTCCATAGAATTAAAACAACAATCCATAGGATTTTGAGGTTGTTTGCCTAGCACAACATAAATCCTCAACATTTTCTTTAGACATTTGTATAGCTCTGTTGTACGATCTAAGCCCTATCTCGTTTTAAGATTCTGAGATTGTCGTTCGTTATGACATAAATCCTTACATCTTTCAGGCTATTTGTGTGATCGTTTCACACGAATGTAAGCCCTAAATAAATAAAATTGAGGGGATAAAATACTTAAATATTTCTCCTCGAAACTGAGCCAAACCATAAGGTAGACTGGAAAGTCACCGAGAATCTCCTATGGATCTGTGGCATCCCCTAGTTATTCTTCCTTTGAATTCTGTAATAAATGTTCCAAATTTGAGACATTCCCCTTTCACATATCTTTGTCCGATTTCGTTGAAAAGTCTCATCATTTTGAAGTCTTTGAAGATAATTTTTCCTGATTTTTATCGAGAGTATTCTTAAGTGACTTAGGTCATTTAAGAGATGTAATTATATAGGGACTTGCCCTTATAGGAAACTCTTCCGAACCCAGCTTAAAATAAACCCTATTTAATTTTTCATATTAAATAGGGGAATTTGTCGGCAAATAAAACGATTTCGCAGACCAAACGGACGTCATATATTTTTTAGTTTATTTGATCGAATTTCATCCTCAAGTCTTGTGTTTATCTATCGGGATGGATACAAGATTTGAGATAGAGTGCTATTTCATTTAAACTGTAATAATTATGAGGTCAGTTTGATTTCATATTTTTCTAAAGTTAAATCTATATGTAAATTAAAACGTCCTTCCGAAGCGGGCGGCGGGATTTCGATTCCGGCGACCGACAGTTTCCTACGGGCGACTCACCACACCCCAACTTTTTATCGCCGACATAGTAAAAAATACTAATATGTGAAGATGATTTTCTTTTTTTTTTTTTTTTTTTTTGAAAAACAAACCTAACAACCGTGGAGAACCTGGAGGCTCTTTACAAATATTTAGATTTATATTTCATAACTACATAGAGCGAAGTATGATTTACAAGCTGGAAGCATAAACTCCTATCTTTGAAGGAAGTCCAAGCCATCAAAATGACCACGTTGAGTTATTTAGCTTATTGGCTCAGATCTTTATTTCTTGCTGAATGTGTTCTGAAGACTGTTATTAGTTGCTGATGCCTCCTATAAGCCACACACTATCTCTTGGCAGCAAACCACTTTGTCAAAATCTAAGGGATGCCTGGGCTTTCTCTGTCCCGCCATCATTAATATTTCTTGCAAGATGAAATTTATCTGGAAGCCCATCAACAAATCTATTCTTATTTATTGGTTGAATATCTGCTGCTATTCTATATTGATTCAACAATTAGGTAACGTTTCACCGTCTTGGAAGCAGCTTATATCATCTAACTCTCAAATGCATGGAATAGTTTATTTTGGGAATGGCTATGAGAAGCTCATCTCTTTGTTCTCTGCTGGAAGCTTTGGAGCCTCAGGTTTACAGGCTTTTTTAACTTATGTCTTAATTCTAGTAAAAGGTCATCCATAAAAAGATGTCCTAACATGTGAATTCTACTGCATTAAAAACTGTTCACAGAAATCAAGACAAATGTATGGCAATATAATTTATAGCACAATAGGAGAGAGCGAGAATGTTACATTTGCCAGCAATATTGATACAGTGATTTTATCAAGACAAAACAACTGAATTGTTCTCGGGAATATCACACTTTCAAATTCTAAGTGCAGTATTTCTCTCATAAGAACTTTTCGATGAAAAAAAAAAACTCCATGATGGCTCAAATGCTTGATTGACAACAGAACTTGTTTAAATGGTTATGAAACATAAATTGCAAAGTTCTCATTTTTAAATAAAAACAGATCCATTCTCCAGATAAAACAAAGCCACTCACATGCAATCATTCTGCTTGCATCTCCTAATTTCCCATAAGTATGGTGACTGCTGCCAAATTTTTAGCTGCTGAGGTTGTTAGCGACCTTGGATCCAGTCTTCAGTTCATAGCGCAGCTTAGGGACCAATTGGTTACTTGTAGATGAAAATATGTTGTAGAAAGTGAGGATTTTGTTTTCACTAATTTAATGTGAAATTAAAATCCTCACTTTTGAGAGAATGTTTTTGGGAATTGAAATCAATTAGCAGTGTCTAATTACATTCAATCAAATGACGAATATAATAAACATTAACATCAAGAATTTTAAATTGAAGCAACCAAATGAGCCGCTGGTGCTACTTACCATTATGAAGGAGGCACCTTAGCAGGAAAGGCGAAATCAAAAGCAAGAGAAACTTTTAAGCTTGCATAAAAACATTCTCCTCTGTCAACTCCACTGGTTCTGATGCCATAACTGTCAAATTACTGACTGTTCTCACAACAGGCCCAAAACCCGGACTAATTGCTTGAATTCATGGGGTATTTTCCCTAGTTCAAAATCTTTACGAGGACATGCTCCTTTCACTTGCCACGTTAGAATACAAACGAGGCTGCGCCTTAAGCAGAAGCAAAAAAGGAAACATAGTTTGTGGCTGAATTTTAGGCGCAGCTCAAACATAGAGGCTAGGCAAGCCACACGGAATGAACAGTGATTATTCCCTAAGGTTAAGGAGAACATAGTTTGTTGCAAACTCTCCTATCTGGTCCTTGGAACTGTATGTGCTTCCTCCTACATTTGAATTACATATGAATCAATAGAAAATTAGAAGCAATATCATCCATTACAGGATTACTAGTCCTCTAAACATTATAAAGCCAAGGTTAAGAGGAGCACAACAAGTAGGTCTACATAGCAAAAAAAGCATTTTTCAGTTAAGATGACAAAAGAGCTTTTAAGGCCAAAAACAGAGTCAGCATGAGAAATTGAGAATCAAAACTGATTAAGCAAGAACCTGGAAACTTGGTGGATAAAGCCACTGCACCCTTGCTGGAATTTCCAATGCTTGCTGTTCGTATAAACTCTGAAAAAAGCAAATTTTGTTAGGATTAAAGTTTTAGCAAGGAAAAACTAGTTCTATTAATCTAAAGTCTTGCTGCATGCCCAGAATGCTACATTCGAACGACATGGCTAGTTTAGTGAACGAAAGACAAGTGCATGAAATCCAAAATAATAGAAATACAACAACAACAACAAAACCTTTATCCCACTAATTGGGGTCGGCTACATAAATCCTTTTTCTCCATTGCATTCTATTTAGTGTCATATTTTCCATTTAGTTCTAATAAATTAAGATCATTTTTATACAATACGCCCAAGTTTAAGATCATTTTTTATACAATACGCCCAAGTCTACCTCTGCTTTTCTTAACATAAGTCGAATCTAAATTTTCTTAACATAAGTCGAATAAT
>NW_018164444.1:27329258-27373505 GCF_001263595.1 Phalaenopsis equestris | reverse complement strand
CTTAAGACGACTCTCTCTAACTTTGTCCATCACTAGAGCTACACCAACCCTATCACGAATATATTCATTTCGCATCGTTTCTAAGTGTAAAAAGCCACTCATCCACCTAATCATTCTCATCTCAGCAACACTTAACTTAGTTTTATGCTTCTTTTTTAAATGCCAACATTCAGAGCCAAAGAGCATTGCAGGTCTCACCACCATCTTATAAAATTTTCCTTTGAGTCTAAGCAGTAATTTTCTATCACACAATAGACCTGAAGGATTCCTCCACTTTAACCAACCAACTTAAATTCTACTAATAACATCCCCATCAATACCACCATCACTTTGAACAATAGACCTGAGATATCTAAAGCGTTCACACATTTTAATAATTTAATCACCCATAGTTACATTTTTGTCACTAGAGCTACTACTACTAAGATTACATTCCATGTATTCAGTTTTAGTTCTACTCAAACGAAGGCCTTTAGAGTCCAAGATAGATCTCCATAGTTCAAGTTTTTTCGTGAGCTTTTCCTCTCATCTTATCCACGAGAAGAATATCATCAGCAAAAAGCATACACCAAGGTACATCCTCCTGTAAGTGTCCAGTAAGACCATCCAAAACTCAAGCAAAAAGATATGAGCTTAAAGCTGATCCCTGATGTGAACCAAAAATAGTAAAAAATATATATGTATGTACTGAATTGCTTGCCTGCAGTCTTACTTGACCTCCCAGGTGATGCTGAGGGTTATCATGCACGCCAAAATGAGTACCAAATGACAGCTCATTGGAGTTAACGTCTTCCTGAATTTCAAAACAGTAAGCAGGAATCATCAGACTAGGTTAATTGGTAAATGGTACCGGAGTTTAAAACGGCAACTACAAGAATAAAGTGATGAATGAAACCATTAAATCGTTGCCTCTTTGTGATCCAAGATGTACATCAAGAGGTGAAGAAGTTGAGGCTGCTTGAAATACAAGGTTCTCACTCCCGATGAGAGATGATCTCAGAAAATCCTGATAATTAGATGAAAAAAAAATCTGAAATAAATAATAAATAAATAAATAACATGAAATAGAACTGCTGCATTATATTGGTCAATCACCTGCTCCTTATTTGTTTGGACTAACAAATCTACGTTAGATTCCTTGGTTTTTTTTGGCGGCCTACCTCTTCGTTTTGTGTGCAAAGAAGTGGGGTTCTTGCAAACCTTTGACATAGCAAATTGTGAAGACAAAAGGTCATTAACACACTGACTGGTCTGGGTCTCAAAAGAGAGAAGCCGGGGTTGCTTGTCTCTGCCTTCTGGATCATCCAGAAGAGATTTTTCTAGCTCCCTAATTAGTTTTAATGCAAGTTGAAACCTCTCTTCAGATACAAATCCTAGTTCTACAAGTTGAAGTAGGCGCACAGACAAGTATGAATAACGCTCCCCCGGGGTACTAGGTATTATATCCTCCGAGTAACGAGCCAAACGATACAACTTCTTAAACTCCTTTTTCCAGCGATCAAGGACATACTGAGATGGAATTTCAAAAACTTGTTGCAACTTAAAAACTGACAAAGAATGCCGACATAAAATTCCATTAAACTGAAAAAAACCACATGCACAATGCACAGCAAGTTCTTCTGAATTGTAACAGACCTCATGGTCCTTGCTCTCAGTTCTCTTACCATTTTCCATATATGAACATTCTTTAACCTGAAAGATACAAATAGGCCGCTCTATCTTAATTGGTGAAGCATGGCAATACATGGTGGCTTTTAACTCTTCTTGGAATTTTTTGAAGATGTTAAGAGTGTACAATTTTGATAGCTGCTCTTCCATGTAAAATTTTGATGCTATCAAAGGTATCTTATAGAGTGATTCAGAGTCTGCTTGTGCTTCCTTCTTGCACTTGCTTTGTATGATTGTCTCATATTTAGTAAGAAATTGCTTTACTGTTGTCTTCGGATTCACAAATCCATCAAAATATGAGCTTAAACTCTCACCACGCTGAGAAACAGACATGCCTGCCCAAAAAGTGTCTTTGAGATAAAGCGGAACCCATGAATGTCGGTTCTCATACAAAGCACTAAGCCACTCATTTCCTTCAAGTCCAAATTCCTTTATCATTTTATTCCATCTTTCTTCAAACTCATCAACCCTCAAACAATCATATACCAACTTCTTCAGTGTCTTCCTTATCGCAATGAATTCTGCATATCCTTTCAAATTTTCAGGGATTTTTTTCATAATATTATATAAGCAGAGGCGATGCCTGATTCTTGGAAACACCTCTGTAACTGCACATTGGATGGCCTTGCAGTGATTTGAGATGAAAGCATTTGGCTGGCATCCCATAATGCTTGCTAACCAAGTCTTAAATAACCAAACATATGTCTCCACAGTTTCCTTTGAAAGCAAACCGCAACCCAACAACACCGTTTGACCATGGTGATTAGTCCCAATGAATGAAACAAGGGGCAAATCATACTTTACAGCCAAGTATGTTGAATCAAATGATACAACATCACAAAAATACAATGATGCAGCCCTCGCCCTTGCATCAGCCCAAAATAGATTCCTCAAACGACCATATTGGTCAAGATCCACTGAGTAAAAGAAATTTGGATTTCTATTCTGCATTCGTGAAAAAAATTGATGAATCGCTGCATCATCCCCTTCCCCAAGCTTTAGCATCCCAAATTCAACAGGATTTCCAAATCCCTTTTCAACAAGGTGAGAATTTCTATTTCCAGCAGAATGAATAAGATTTATCTCACATGCCATCTTCTGGTAACATCTCAGGGATTGTGCTGTTGAAGGACTGACTGGATGATTATGCTCAAGATTAGCTTCCACAATGTGCAGTAAACCATCATCCCTCCTCCTTACACCTATCATGGCTTGACAGTTCGTCTTGGCAGTCAGCCTTGCTTGATAGCATGCATCTGCTCGTCCGCTCCCTGCCCTAGAGCATCCCATTAGAACTCTCCTGCACTTGCCAGATTTTGAAAACCAAGATTTCTTGACGATCACACCAAACCCTACTCGTAGAGCATACTGCTTATAGAAATTAGACACATCATCATATGTTTTGAAAGTCATTCCAACATTAGGTTTCTTGTTGTCATCTGTGATTATTTCCTTGATCTCATCTTTCTTAGAAGAATCAGGTAGCATCTCCTGAGAAAAAGAAAGGGAACGCAATAAAATTATTGAAATAAGAGAATAAAAGAAAAAAAAATGATAAAAGCTACAAAAGGCATTAAGAAACACTGAACTTTCTTAAGCATATGATAACGATAATGATACGAACACCTGAGATTCTCCATTATCCAGGATCACTGTTCTATTCATCTCAACTTCCTTCACCTTAATAATTTCAGTGGTCGCATCAAGAGTTGCTTCCATCTGAGAACTCAACCATTAAGAAGATGCCAGAAATAGTGAATGACACTCTAAATTTACACGAAAGCAAAGTAAAATAGCTTTATTCATCATGCACCACTGATACACCTGGTTCAGAAGAAAGTGCAATCAATAACTGGAGTAGAAGAGTATTCAAATAATGTGCTAAAATAGGAGAAAAGTAAAATGGTAAGTAATCATCTGACAACCATCAATTTGTGATGTTATCCAGTGTGTAAAATCCATGGGCAAAAAACAGACCAACAGAAAAGAAAAAAACTTGGTTGAAGAAATTGTTAACGCTAAATAATATAATAGGTACACAGGTTGTTTGACTCTCAAACATGCACCATAAATTCCATGGTTTGGCCGAATTAACCATTTGGTTCTTTTTTAGAACAGTTGAATAACATTTCAAGTGAGCTGTAACTTTGTTGTTGCTGCAATACCACACTCATTTAACATTTCAAGTGGCATAAATGCAGCAAGTAAGAAAAAACAGAGCACTTTTCCATCACCCAATCAAAACTGATCTAATTTAAGAAAATAAGTAATTAGCAGTACAACGGACCACAAACCTCAGAAAAGATGAAGCTTGCTTCATCTTGGGAAGAGGAAATATAACAATAGCTTCCTAGTGGAAGTATTCGAACTCAAAAGCAGGGATAAGGGCTCGACGAGGAGTTTGTGTCAACCAACAGAAAAACAAAAAATATTCGGCATGCCATAGAAAGGTGGATTCCCAAGACATCATCTTACTATAAGTTCTGCAGCTGCTTGTAAGATTTCAGAAGGGAGAAAATAAATTTAGGGTTTCCTTTGACGCGATGATAGCGAGAGAGAGAGGAGGGTGAGGGAGGGGGTGGGGGACATTAAGAATTTAGATGTAGACCCGCAGCAGGTAACCCACAACAACACCTCTCAGGATGGCGGGCCTCATCTATTAGATGGAAGTGGGCCTGACGGGCTTAGATGCGTGATGTTGGGCTTTTCCAATTTTTTGAGCTTCCATTTTCTCTTCTCGCGCCATAAACGTGAGCATAGATTAAGACTAATATCCGAATATAATTTCTTTGGAAGATTTACATACATACCCCTACTAACCTTAAAAATGGAGGGGAATATACTAAGAAATTTCATTAATCAAAAGCATATGATGCAAAAGCTGGTATTACAATGAACAATGAACTATTTATAAATCAGACCTGTGTTCATTTTTTTAAGTAATAGTATAACATATTTATGTTACACTGCAAAATTAAATCCTGACTATTTATTTATTTTTATTTACTATATTATTAAAATGATGCCAAATACTTTGTCGAAAAAAAATCAATGGAGAAGAAATCATTCATATTATTAAAACTCATCCAATTATCTTTTATTCTTAATTGCGACAAGTCTTTTTATTAGAATATGACGTTAAAATACCTTTGAATAATAATATATTAAAATTTTCAACAATAAAAATTACTTAATTTTTAAAATAAATCACTCTCTATCAAGATTGAATTATGTTCGCTTATTTATTTTCTTATAAAAAAAAATGTTAAAATGATAGCAAATATTTCACAAGAATATAATCAGATGCCTAATTCATCAATGTTTTCATTCATTCTTGTCATATCCCTTCATAGCATGAAAGATTTATATATATATATATATATATAAACCGTTGTGTTCGGTACCCGCCAAACCAAGTCGTGCAGGCGCCACGATTTCCACCATTCGTGTCGTGTATCGCGTATTGCATGTTGACTTCATATGGGCGATTTCAACAAGAAATGGGAGCCCTCAACGGAACAGGTTGTTATTCATTAGAAGGGAGGATTAATTGAGACATAATGTAATTGGTGTAGCCTGGTAAATACATAAACGAAATACTAGATGGAGCGAGCGCTACCTCTTCTCATACTGGCATCCATTGCCGTCTTCCTCTTCGTCTTCATAACACGCTGGTTCTGCTACCACGCTGTGCTCATCGACGGAGTCAACCTACTAGTCCCCGGAGTAGATCGCGGCGGAGTTGGGAGTTGGCCGGTGGAGGAGAGGTTTGAAGGTGGAGGAGATGAATGTGATTTCTTTGATGGGGAGTGGATTTGGGACGAAAGCTACCCGCTTTATCAGTCCAAAGACTGCCCCTTTCTGGACGAGGGTTTCCGCTGCACCGAGAACGGCAGGCCCGACAGATTCTATACCAAATGGCGATGGAAGCCTAAACGCTGCACTCTCCCAAGGTTAACTGATTGTGAAATACGTTTTACTATGTTTTAGTTTTCTGATTTCCTCAAAGAATACTGATCAAACAAATAACAATTTTGCTCCTCTGTTTTCTTCAAGTTTTGATGCGAAGAAGATGCTCGAGAGGATAAGGAATAGGAGGGTAGTTTTTGCAGGGGATTCCATTGGGAGGAACCAATGGGAGTCTCTCTTCTGCATGTTGTATTCGGCCATAGTTGACAGGGGCTCAATCTATGAAGTTAATGGAAGCCCGATTAGTAAACATAAAGGATTCTTGGTGTTCAAGTTTAAGGACTATAACTGTACTTTGGAGTACTACAGGTCTCCTTTCTTGGTTCGATATGGGAGGCCCCCACGAGGTGTGTCAAAACAGATAAAGAGCACTGTAAAACTGGATGCTATGGACCAATACTCCTCCAGATGGAGGGATGCAGATGTGCTGGTTTTGAATGCTGGCCACTGGTGGAATCATGAGAAGACTCTCGGAGGGTAATTCTTTTGATTTCTCTTTCTTTTTTTCTTTTTTTTTTTTTCACCCAAGAAGGGGGCGTTTTTTCAAAGGGGTATATGCATCTCCCAAGAAGGGGGCGTTTTTTTTCAAAGGGGTATATGCAATCCTTCCTTCCAAAGGGGGCGTTTTTTTCAAGAAGGATCGGAGGTGAAGAAGTATATGAGTGTGGAAACTGCATATCTGAGATCAATGAACACGGTGTTTAAATGGGTCCAGAAAGAAGTTAATACAACCAAGACTCATGTCTTCTTCCGCACATATTCTCCTGTCCACTTCAGGTTCCTTACTTCTTCAACATAGATTGCTGCTACAGCTGTTTATAGTTTAGCTTTTTTCCTTTTGAAGTAATCTCATCAACTATGTGATTCTGTTCATAATCTGCTCTGCCTCTACTTCATTCTCCAATGATGGAAAGAGTTAAACAGCAAACTATTTTCTGGATTCATTGTAAGCAAGCGTTTTGATTTTTCTTTTGAAGGAAAAAGATGGTAGTTAAGTCCAAACTATTTTCTGAATCGCATATTGTTTCATACCTTCATCCCTAATTTTAAAAGCTCTTTATTTAGATAACTGAAGTATCAGCTTCTTACTTGTGTAGAAATGGTGACTGGAAAAGTGGAGGAAAATGCCATCAAGAAATACTCCCTGAATCCAACCATTCTCAACTGTCATCCAACTCATGGTTTCCTTTCCTCGAACCTTTCACAAGCTCATCCTCAGACAGTTCTTCTGCTTCCTCACTTTCAGTTTTGGAGCTCTTAAACATAACTTACATGACAGCATTAAGGAAGGATGGCCATCAATCACTGTATCACCTCAGCCCTGCAAGCGTCACAACTGATAGCAGAGAGGACTGCAGCCACTGGTGTTTGCCCGGAGTTCCTGATGCGTGGAATGAAATTTTGTACGCAATGTTTCTCAGAAGAGTGTCTTCGATCCGTCAAAGTCCATTACCTTCATCGACACAGTGAATATGAGGTCTGAATACTGAATCATATTACCAAGATTCTCAACTTTCATCCAACTTTTAATTCAGATTCAGTTTGATAACTGTTTAAGAGGATAGTTGCTACAGTTATTGAAATTGTTTAACTAGTAAGGAAGCTAGTTGCCGATTGCCTATTTCAAGTCATCCAATCAATGAGAATGCTGTCACAGTGTGAAAAGAAAAGAAAAAAAAAATCGAGGGCAAGGATATTGATGTAGAGAAAAATAGTGTTTTTTGATTGAGAAAGAAGAGATCCATACAGATATTCAAAGTAAGTTTTGCAAGTTGCAAAAGTATTTGAGTTCTCTTACTTTTTTATATTTGTTTTGAGCTTTTGGAAAGCTAATTTCACCACTAGAAAACAGTTTGCAGATTATTTTGCACGGAAATTTGCAAAGAACTTGAGGGTGTATCATCGCAAATGTTCTTAGCGGTGGACAACATCCATCATAAACAATCTGTCACAACATTCATTTAGGACAATGGTTTTTAAGATGGACAACTTGTGAACTGTTATATTTGTAATGATTTTGGGTGTTTTACAAAGGTTAAATTATGTTGCAAATAGGTAGTATTGTTATGTTTGTGAAGCTTTGTAGTGAACAGAGGGATGATATGAATTTTAAGTGTTCATAAATTGAAATAAATATATTGTTGAGAAGATTCCAAAAATATTTGACTAGAGGGTTGTTTGGCTGATTGCAAAGAGTGCAATGCACTCTTTTTACCTAAGTTTTGCAAACCCAGACGTTTGGTCAAAATAATTTCAAATGCAGCCTAAGTTTTGCAAATCCAAACGTTTGGTCAGAATAATTTCAAATGCATTATAAAAAAACGATACATTTAGAATTCATTTGTTAGTTCAATTTTTTATGTATTTGAAATTTGTTGGATTGGCTGAATTTTAAATACACAATTTTATGAATTTCCAGCTGCCATCACTACTGATTGTCACTGGCGCTGCCTGCCACAAGTTGCCACCACTACTGGTTGCCACCAGCACTACCTACCAAGAGCCATCGTTCACCTGCCAACAGTCGTTGTCCACCACCCACAGATGATGGTCTCCGACCACCACACCACCACTTTCCTCACCGTCCACGATCATCGCCCACCACCACACGCTCGCTTGTCATCACCACTACCACCCAATTGCCTATCTGCCCCTAACAACTATCCACCCGAAGCCGACATT
Source organism: Phalaenopsis equestris (assembly GCF_001263595.1). Classification (NCBI taxonomy): domain Eukaryota; kingdom Viridiplantae; phylum Streptophyta; class Magnoliopsida; order Asparagales; family Orchidaceae; genus Phalaenopsis; species Phalaenopsis equestris. Next base: position 27,365,186 of record NW_018164444.1, on the reverse strand, counting down.
GGCCGCCCGTCTGCCCGCCAGTTGCCGGCCTTGTATTTTACTTGTTTTTTTTTTTACTTCAAACACTTCAAACTAAGCAATAAATAAAAAGCAATAAATAAATAAATAAATGAAGCCATACATTTATTATAGATTGAGCCAAATAACTCCCCTGTAATTCAAATACAGTACATTATTTTTATTTTCCCCTACAAAATAGATAATATTTTTACATTGCATTAGTTTTTTAAACAAAGCAAGCAAGCCTAAGAATAAAGTAATTCAATTCAAATTCATTTGGTCGTAACAAATAACACACTAATAATAATAACAACAATATTAAAGACCGGCCTAATAACCAATCTATTTCTGCTGTTGCTTTAGCTTATTGAGCAGGCGCATTGAGCTTACTGCCTGCAATTAAACAAAAAAATATAAAAAAGTATATTAAACAAAACAACTATAACAGCTATGCAACAAAAAATAGAAAAATTTACGTAAATATCATAATTATAATGTATTTACAAATCTAACACCCAAAGTTTCATATTTACACTTATAATAATATGGTATCCTAAACCTCTCCATGAAAAGGCGCAATGATAATACCTTTGATGACGTGATAAAGATGAGTGTTATTCATGTAAATATGGAAGTTTAGGGATTAGACATATAAGTGAAGAAAGAATTGCTCAAACCTACATTGTACATTTATAACATGGGCTTAAATAGGGAATTATAATGTTTTACAAATAAACCCCTAAACTTCTTCATTATTTCCTTTGTACCAATAGGACCCTAAATTAGGTCCAATTCTCAACACTCCCCCTCAAGATGGGTAAAAGATATCCACTAAGCCCATCTTGTCATATAAACTAGACAAGTCTAATGAACTGAGTCCTTTGGTGACGTAGTCAACCACTTGCTCTCCAGTGGCTACTAGGCTTGGCTCCAATAGCCCGTTATCCAACTTTTCCTTGACGAAGAATCTATCAATCTCCACATGTTTGGTTCTATCGTGTTGCACCAGCTTGTTGGCAATGCTGATTGCGGACTTGTAGCACCACAACTTCATTGAATTCCTTGGTCCACATCGAGCTTGACCAACAAGGCTCTCACTCATATTATCTCGACAACTCTCAAGTCCATGACCCTGTATGTTGCCTCTGTTGTTGACCTCGTTACTACATACTGTTTTTTGTTATTTCAAGAGACCTAGGAACATGCAGTATCATAAGCTAAATCTTTTGTCATATGCACAACTAGCCCAGACAGCATCACAAAAGCCCCCAATGTCTACATGTCATTCTTCCTGAAGGTCAACCCATTCTCTGATGCACTCTTCAGATACCTTAGAATCTGATACACTACATCTATATGACCCTTTCTTGGATTATGCATTTAGCGGCTCACCATGCTCACTACAAAAGAGATGTTGGGTCGAGTGTGACACAGATATATCAGACGACCCACCATACTCTGGTCTGCCTCTGCACTCAGCTTGGCTTACCAGTCAGCATTTTTGTTTTCGTGAGAAGATTTAGTGCATGTTTTCTCTCGAACAAGACCATCTACTCAAGTCCACGAGCCAACTCAATTCCAAGAAAGTATGTGAGCTGTCCAAGATTCGTCACCTCAAATTCATTACTCAATCTTACATTTAGTTGGGCAATATGTCTCATCATCACTGGTGACAATGATGTATCAATATATACAATAAGTTTAGTGGTGTGACCCTCATGTGTCAAATGAACACCATATGATTAATCTATTGGTATCTAATGCCTACCATAGTCTTTCTAAACTTGTCAAACCAGACTCGAGGAAACTACTTCAAGCCATACATTGACTTCCTGAGCCTACACATTGTGTCAATCAATTGTACCCTTATGATTCACAACTAAAATTGCAAAAAACTATTTGGGAACATACGAGATGTGATTGTGACTGTAATATAAGAGCAACCACTCAGTTAGAGGAACTGCTATTTTGAGGTGTTGTTTTGACGGCAGAATCACGCGGACAGAAAACTCAAGCCACGTTCTTACTAATATGCAATTAATTTGATTATGAATATAAATATGCATTTGATGTGACATTCGATCTTTATGAGCTGAAATCAATCAGAAATTTGTCATTCTTGACAAACTATTACAGAAAGCGGATTGATTTTGCTTTCATGTTTTAAATGATTGACTTTTAATTTGAATTTCAATTGATTATTTTGAAAATCCTAATTTAAAAGTTTGACCCCTCTAATTGAAATCTTAGATCAACATGACCATCATTGATGTAGTAAGCATTTAAAACATTTATATTTAAAGTGTGACATTTATTTTTTATTATTTTAGACTTTTAGGATATAATTATTGTCGATTCCTTTCCTTAACAAAATGAGGATCAGACTAGGTGATTTAGACTTGTAAATTTTTATTTTAGGATTCATATGCTTATTAACACTGTCATTGTCGGGTCCCAAACCCCAGGTAGTCGACATCAAGTATAAAATTTATCGAGAAATCATGACATGAAATATTTTGGTTAGCACATATTTTGATGTTATTATCGACATATTTTAATGTCATTCTGAACAAATTTTGGTGTTATTCTTGAAATATTTTGGTGTTATTATGGACATATTTTGGTGTTATTCTGGACAAAATTTTGGTGTTATTATAGACATTTTCTGGTGTTATTATAAATATTTTTTGGTGTTACTATGAACATATTTTGATTTTATTTTGAAATATTTTGATGTTATAATAGACATTTTGATGTTATTATGAAAATATTTTGATGTTATTTTGGAGCTATTTTAGTGTTATTATGGACATAGTTCGATGTTATTGTGATATCTACGTTGTATCCTTAGTAAAAACATATTCTGGTATTATTATGGATATATTTTATTGTTATTGTGAGCATATTTTTGTGTTATTAAGGACAACTTTTGATGTTATTCTGAGCATATTTTGGTGTTATTATGGACATATTTAAATGTTATTATGATAAATACGTTGTATCCTTAAGGACATATTTTGGTGTTATTATGGACATATTTTGGTGTTATTTTTTTTTTGTTATTTTTGTATTAGTTTGCAATTGGTATTGATGTTTATTTTGCTGGTAGTTGATGTTGAGGTACTGAAGTGGTTTTATTATGTACACATTTGGCATTCACAAAATGTCCTTTTGCATTGTCTTCTTTTGTAGAGTTTTGACCCCAAGGATGTTCAATTGTAAGTGACAACCATCTTAAGTAAGATTTGTTCTTGATTTGGTCAAACATACCATACCTGAGGAAATTGTGAATACCCTGAAAGATTTGAATGTGCTTCAATTTTTTCATCTGTCTCCACATCCACAAGATAATTTCCTAACACTACACGCCCTGAATTATTGAGCTGTTTAACAGATGGTATTCAGAATGGGCGAGAATGAATTAAGTTTAAACTCCGACAAAGTTGTTTTACTGATAAACATGCCCAACAAAAAAGAACCAGTCCACTAGCAAAAAACTCCCTCATATGGTGTATCCGCAATACAGACAAAGAATGACCTAGTTAAGGTTTCATTCAGGAGTATTCTAAGCCCTTTGATGAACTGTATTTAAAGTTTTTGCTAACAAGCTTATTTTTTCCTTCGAGCAACTTTAGTGTGCCCAAAAGAATTTACCCTTTTGCTGAGAATGTACATTTTTTTTCTTCTTTTATTTGGTCTGCAGCCGTCTATGAATTTCTTATTGACCAAGTGAATGCCGTCATCACAAAATTAAGATGGAATCAATCATTTGGATATATCAATGATTTTGTTTTTCTGCTCACAGTTAATGTGATGTTTGTATCATTTAAATTTTCTTTTTTTAAGTCAAAGTAGATTATGATTTAACTTTTGCACAGCTCCGATTTTATGTGCGTCTGTACCTGAAGCCAGACCTTGCATGTTAAGGTGGGCAACAAATGTGAACTGGAGCTCATCCTTGATACATCAACCTTTTAAGAAACAACACTTTGCAGGTTTTACTCTCATTAGATAATTTTTTTTTCTTTTTAGAAAATTCAGTTCATTTGTTAGTGTAATTATGGACCATTGTAGGTTTACATTTCTTTTTTGAATTTGAAAAATGAAGAGCATGTCGTGCTCGCTCCTTTAATTGAGGAAGAACCCAATCCAGTTAAAACCTCGATAGATCACCCATGAAACTCATTTCACATCACAATCACCAATTTCATTTGGTGTGGGTCCTTTCTTTTCAGGTGACATCACTCCGGAACCAAGTTGTACACGAGTCAATAAAGGTTTTGAAGAAATTATTCCATTACTAAGAACTAAAGAGAAAATTATTTATGCAGTTCAAAAATCAATTAAGAGTAGAGGGTCCGATTTACAAAATACGATTACAGACTAAAGAGTGAAGTTAATAAATTGGAAAAAAAATAAGGAAATTAAACGAAAATTTAATGAAGAAATAAATATATCGATCCTCCCTTGGGAGTATAATCCCGAGGGTTAAGGCTCGACAAAACAGAAGAAAAAGAAAATTGAGTTCCCCGTACAATGCATTTGAGTTGAAAAGGATGTTAAAAAATCAACTGACGCTGATACTCCAATCGTTAGGGGTGAGAGATTACTTGCAGATATTGAACAATCAGAGCAACCAACAACAAAAGTTGTGAAACCCCATACGCCTGTTCGTAATACAATCACCAATAACAATGGAGATCTCCAAGACAATATAACTGATATTGTTTATGCAGATGATTATATGACAAAGGTATTTTATGAAAAAAATAACTTGATAATGTGAACCATAACATTTAAGTTGACATTATAGATTATTAGTTTTTTGTTATGTAGCCTTGTCTGGCTGAAATAGTTGTCGATTTTCCTGGGAGAATAGAAAAACCCCTTGAAATGCAACAAATAATTGATCAGTGTTGTAAGAGATACAATGATAAGTCAGTATATGTTCACATTTTTTCTGTTATGTAATACTCTTATAAACTGGGTGTTAACGCTGCAGGAACGATATTATGATTGATGTTGGACATGTAATAATTTGCCGTTCTGGTCATGATGACATCCTGACAAATGATTGGTTTGCAAATGAACACATCGATGTTTTTGCACTTATAATAGAAAAAAAAGAAGATTAAATCACCGGCATTGTATAGATCGTTCCTATATGTATCACCACTACATTGGGTAATTATTCAAGTTCAACTATATCTTGTAAAATTAACGTAGCATTTATTTGTATACTTCTTCCATGATGACAATTGTGCATTTTAAGACAAAACAACTCAATGCTCGCAGAACACAACATAAAGGACAATATCAAAAAAACACAAATTGTATTAATTCCTACGGTGGACAAATGTTGTGGCATATTGAAATAGAATGATCGACGACGAAGTGAAAAAATAGAACGAGAAAAATTCACACCAAAATAACATACAGATTTACGTTGTTCGAAAAATTGACTACATCAATGAAGTTGCAAAGGATTTTATCGATTGAGGAAATTACACCGTTTGATCACGTCGAATTTACAAGAAACACGTGTTTCAACTTTCTCTTTTTCTCTACACGAGATCCACCTCTTCTTCTTTTCTGTCCTTTCTTTCTCTACCTCTCTACTCGAGAGAGTTATAGTACAGTCAAAGAAGCAAGGAATACAAAAAGAACAGGAAAGCTTTGCCTGTTGCGATGCTTCTGCCTGCTGTAAGCCAAATCGCAGAAGGAGGAAGATCACGGGAACAGCCCACTTGCTTTTGTATTCCACCCGTATCTCTTCTTCTGCTTCACCCGTGAGCAAAGAACCGAAAGGAGGCAGAAACTTCTGTTTTTCACGATTCCAGAAGGCGGGGGGTTACTGATTTGCGAAACGATATGGAGAAAAACGGGAGAGCATGTCGGGAGCAGTTACGGCAAGCACATGTATATTATTTATTTTATTTTTTTATTGTAACGGATTCCATACAAACAAATTTCTCACTTGGAGATCGGTACACAGACAACGATTTCTTCCTCAAACTAATATCCTCCACTGGCGGCGTAGCCCTTTTCTTCAAACATGAATGCACCACCTCTGCAACTCAAGGTCCCTGTCTTCAAGCTAGAAAACCAATTGAAGCTGCGCATAACTTCAGTTTCTCCAGAGTAATACACTTTGTCAACATATCAGCATGGTTATGGCTTCCACAAATTTCCTTAAGCAACAACTGTCCGTTATCCAACAATGACCATATGAAGTGATGCATGATCTGAATGTGCTTAGTCCTTGACTAAAATGCTAGATTCCTGGCAAGGAATATGGCGCTTTGGCTATCACTATAGAGAATGCCCTTCTGATTCTTCTTGCCCAATTCTTTCAAGAAGCCCTATAGTCATATCATCTCCTTTGCAGCCTCTGACACTGCTATGTACTCAAACTCAGCTTTTGTAGTAGACAATGAAACTATCTTCTGCAGATTAAAGTCTCATGATACTGCAGTGCCACCAACAATATAAATATAGCCTGTAACACTTCTTGTAACAATGTCTCCAGCTAGATCAACATCAACATAGCCCTGTACCTCAGAACTCTTTCCTGAGAAACACAAGCAAGTATCTGCAGAGCCTCTTAGATACCACAAGATCCACTTCACTGCTTCTCAATGTTCCTTCCCTGCTTACTCATGTATCTGCTAACAACTCCCACTACATGGACAATATCTAACCTGGTGCAAACAATAACATACATAAGTGAACCAATAGTTGAAGCATAAGGAACCTTACTCATGTGGTCTTGTTCCTCCTCTTGTTCCTCCTTGTTCCTCCTCTGACTTGAGTGACTGATTCTTGCTGAGTCTGAAGTGACTTCCCAAGGGTGTGCCAACTGGTTTGATCTTATCCATGAACATGCTAAGTACCTTTATACACATACTCAGCCTGAGAGAGTCTCAACATGCCTCTGACTTTATTTCTAGCAATTCTCATACCAAAGATTTGTTTTGTCATCCCAAATCTTTTAATGCAAAGTGTTTTGACATCTGCTCCTTCAGATTATTGATCTCAATACTAGCACCTACAATAAGCATATCATCCACATATAGCAGTAGGATGATATAGGAATTGTCGAAATACATGACATAGCAACAGTGAGTCTGACATCTGCTGTACCTTGTACTGTGCATGAAATTATCAAATTGCTTATACCACTGTCTAGGAGCTTGCTTCAGGTCATACAAGTTCAATTGTCTTCCTCATCAACTGTGTATCAAATTATTGCAGGGCAACCACTTCTTGTGTCTGCTCTTTTGTATTTAACAATTTTTTTGATCTTCAGCACTTTCTTGAAACCTATTTTTTCATACACGAAGTCCTTCGTCTTAATATTCCTGGAGTTAACCCAAAACTTAGCATGCTCCTTACGAACACTAAATCCAATATGATGAGCGTAAGCACAATATACTTCATAAGCTTCTTTCTCATTATGAATCATCGTTTAAAGTAATATATTTGTTGTTTGCTCGGTACAGGTAGCTTCACTCTCACCAAACTGCACACAATAGAATAAAATGTTAAACTCAATAAATAGCTCAAAAAACAACCCTAAACCCTCATATGTTCCTTCCATAATAAGGATTCATTAGTTTTTTTAAAAAATAGTAAACCCTAATAATCAAAGCTCAACAAATAACCCTAAAACTATACACCTCTACAAACATGCACCTCCAAAAATTAACTATTTTTTATTAGCTATTGAGCTGTGATTATTGGGGTTTAATGTAATATATTTACTCACTGTTTTTATAAATCCCTAATCTCTACAAACATATCTCAACAAACATACAACTCCAAAAATACGGCTAAATCCTAAAAATAAGAAGACCCTAACATCAAACAACATTATTATAACAACTGAAGCAATGTCTCCCAAAAAAAAATACAAAAAAAAAAAACAAATCCAAATACACCTCCACTTTAACGTCCACTTCTTCTCTATTTGCAGGATATCTCTCTTCTTCCCCCTTTCGCTTCGTAGATAAAATGACAGTTTGTGTTTTTGTAGTCCATCTTGAACTTCAACAGGTCCAAGTGTCGCTGCAAAAGAAAATGACATCAAAAAATAGAGAATATGGCCAATAAAACAGTAAACACTAGCTTCTTAAATACCATGATTCACACTCCAATTTTTAATCTTATACATCGCAATTACACTCAGGTTACACGCGCGATACCAACGCGACGTGCTTAATAGTCTGATACATCGAAGGTACACAAAGGGTATACTCTGGTTACATGAGGGTTACCCGCGCGGCTCCGCGGCGATGGCTTTAATAGTTCGTTACATCGCAGTTACAATCGAGTTACACGAAGGGTACACTCTCAAGTCCGTCGCGACGAGGTTATAGGGAAATTACACAGTTTATATGAGCGGTACCGTTGCCAAAGTGGGGAAGGTTACACACGGGTTACAACGAGATTACAAGCGCATTACTGGAGGCCGGCCACGGAAAATATTGCATGGGTACAAAGGGGTTAAAATCAAGTTACCGTCTTGCGTAGAGTAGACGGGTCACGCACGACAAAACACCTATTTATTTTATAAGTTACAAGCACTGGGATCGCCGATGCATGCATGGCCTCCTCCTATTGGCTATCGTACGCAGCGATGCGTACATCTTATGTACGCAAATTTTTTTCGAGACGCAGGCGAGACTTCTATGGGAACCGAACAAAAAAAACAATAGGAAATAGTGTGAATGAATGGCCGCAAAGCTTGTTTTGTGTGTTTGCAACTGATAATTAATTAATTTTTTATTTTATTTTATTTTCTTTTCACTTTTTTTTAGCTCGCCTTCACCTTGAATCCAACCACCTATGGGTTTACTCTCCTCATTTTTTGGTTTCTCAACTGATTCAACCCACATCACAGGACTGACATTGCTCCAACATGCACCACTCTCACCATTGCTACTCACCATCTGGGCCACATATCTCCAGTATCTGGCAATTAACCGTAGGGTGAAGTCAACTTCTAGGTGTAGTATGGTTCAAAATTTCTAAATGATACATCTTTGCTCACAAACAATCTCTTTTCTATTAGATTACAGTAAACATACCCCTTCTAGGTAGCAGAATAACCTACGAACACACATTTCACAGCTCTGGGATCCAGCTTTCTTACTAATGGTTTGTTACCTTTCACAGAACATACACATCCAAACACATTCAATAAAAGGATCCCGTTATTATCTCCTTTCAACACCTTACAATGAGACTTCCAATCAAAAACCATCGATAGCATCCTGTTGATCAATCGAACAACAATCAAAACTACTTGCCTACATAAATGTTTTAGGATATTCATTACTATCATCATTGCTTTAGGTAACCTATATAAGGTACCTATTATTCCTTTCTGCTATTCCATTTCATGTTGGTTTGTATGGACATATGATTTGATGTTGTATCTCTTGGGTTAACAAATATTTCCCAAATATTTTTTCGATATACTATGTCTCATTATTATACCTTAATAACTTTACTACTGCATCATATTGGGTTGAATTCTCTTGTAGAAGTATTTAAAGCAAACAAATGCATCACCCTTATTACTCATCAAATATAACCAACACGACAAAAGAAATCAATAAAGTTCACAAAATATTGATGATCATTCATAGAACTTGTAGAATAAAGTCCCCAAATATCAAAATGAATCAAGTCAAAAACACAAGAACTATTCCCATAACTTATATAAGAGTTCCTAGTAAGCTCCTCAAACACACAAGCACCACAAACAAACTTTTATCTATTTGTTCTTTTATAGAAAAAATGATATAATCGGTTCAATAAACTAAAACAAGAGTGTCACATATGTCTGTGATTTAGCATCAATACATTTTTCACACTCATAGATTCTCTTACTCCATCACTCTCTACCATGCCATGAATGCCAAACCTTAGTCCATCCCTTCCCAGTCTAAATACTAAAGTCCACTATTCCACGTTCCAGTCCCAAGTGTCCGACCCATCCCCTTCTCTCGAAAGATTACCTCAGGAATATTAAAAGAAACAACTCATTTTAGTTGGAAAATAAAAATAATGACACTAATAGATAATAGGTTCACTAGAAAAGAAGCATGTAAAACATTGGACAAAGTCATATAATTTGTACCACACACTGTACTCTTAACAACTACAAACTATGTTGTACCATCAACAACTTAGATGTTCTCTGGTTTTGCTAGAGGAATATAAGAAGAAAACTATCTAGCAGTATGTGTCACATGTCGAGCTGCACCAGAATCTACTATCAATTTTGATGATCATGTGGTGGAAATAGATGCAAGATCATATGTATTACAAGCACCTTTGTCAGAGTGAGCACAAGTGACAATATTATCCTTTGATGACAACTGGTCAGAAGGAACCTCAGCCCCATCTCCTGTTGCTTTTTACTTCCTCTTCAGCAACTCCAAACACTCATGATCCTTATTATAAAAACCACGCCCATCTCTCCCTTCTATACTATCATCAGATTTGCCCAATAGCGCCCTTTTCAACATTTTCGACCACCACGGCCTCCACTTTGTTCACGTCCACCTGTCTCCCTTTCCTTGGGTGACCTAGGACAAGTCTTGCTTAAATGTTTGACTTCACCACAGTTGCAGCACTTGTGAGTTATTCCTAGGACACCTATCCAACCTGAGCTTGAAATAACAAACGCTGATCACGCACCCGAAAGTTCACTCGGCCATTGTGCAGCTTCCTGCGACTCTCCTTCATCATGGCAGAAATGGCCTCATTCAGTGAAGGGATAGTCGCCTAAGCTAGAACTGATCTACTCTGATCAAAGGCAGGGTTTACATGGTTCAAAAACTGCATAATCCTCATCTGTGTAAAGATCTCCCATTTATTGCACTCCGGATCATTGCAACTTGACATTGGTGAGAAGTGATCAAGATCTGCCCACAGTCGCTCCAAATATATAGAGCATTACTGGATCGATATATCACCCTGTATCATTGTTTCTATCTCACGCTGAATCTGGAACACCCTCATGTGGTTCCTTATCCCAAAATAAACTCTCTTCAGCTTTGCTTAGATGTCTCTCACTTTTCAAATGTCATCCACTCATGAGGCAATTGATGGAATCATTAAGTTGAGAAACCAGGTGTGAAGTAAGGCGTGGGTGGTCCTTCACTCATCACCCTCAGCACTGTCACCCTCTGGCTCAGCCTTGACTCCCATCAAATATCTCTCTAGTCTCTTCCCTACTAAAGCAGTTTTAATCCAACAAGAACAACTCAAATACATGTTGGTCCATCAAACTTCAGATCCACAAGAGGAAGATTTAGCTTGACCTGTATCGGAACATGTGCTGAGGTAGTGGCTCACGTAGAGACGATGACTCCCTGTATGAGTCCGATCAAGGCCTTCAAAATCTTAGGATTATCTTCCCATGATGCTCCAATCTTTTACCTCCTGCACCATCTCCTTCTCCTAACATCCTCAATCACAAGGATTTAAGTCTATATCACACACGACTTCTTCTTCTTGACTCGATCTCGACCTATTTCACCCTCAAAATCGAGATCCTCCTCATTAATCTTTCTTCCTGACCTTCCTCTCCACATCTCGTATGCAGAAGTCATGCATCTCTCCCTATTTGTTCCTCACTGTCACCTCCCCCTATCCTTCACAGTGCTGCTCCCCTTCCTCTCGCAACAAACTGCAAAAGTTGTCATGTCTGAATCCCTCGTGATACAGCTGAGAAAGCAACTTCGGGATCACAGCGTACAGAGAACCCTGTGATATAGTCGCAATTAAAGCTTGTTGGGAAGTCGACAACGCGATCTCACACCTTCGTGACCGAACCCTGCATTGCAGTCGCTATCAATGGTTGTTGAGAAAGTGACAACGTAAGATATAGTTACGATCAGAGCTTGCTAGGAAGGCGAACTAGGAAGGCGAATATGGACGGTGACAACGTGACTGACCCTGCAATATAGTCGCGATTAGAGCTTACTAGGAAGGTGACGACACGATCCCACACCTTTGTGACCGACTGCTGCAAGATGGCCACGATCAGAGCTTGCTGGGAAAGTGAAGATGTGAGTCGGTTAGGTTAGGTGGCTAGGTTAGTCTCTGATTCCATGAAGAAAAAAATGCTCAAAACCTACTTTGCACATTCAGGACATGGGCTTACATAGGATATTATGATGTTTTACAAATAAGCCCTTAGACTTCTTCAATATTGCCTTTTTACCAATATGACCCTAAGTTAGGTCTAATTCTTAACAGTAAATAAATAAGAATTGAAAGGTATATATCTAAATGCCCCTAAAACAATATTGTATCCAATAGACAAGGTAGAAGCTAGTTCGGGGCCTGAATAAAAATTAGTTACCTAGTTTTTATTCCTGCATTTCAGGATAGACTGCTACATGAACCAATATGAAATAATGAATCATCAAATTAAGCAAATACAACAAACTCAATAGTAATCAGAAAAGCTGATAGTTTAAAAAAGTATAAGCCAACTCTACTCCAAAAGTTAATCAAACTGCATACTACCTCGTATCTCTTCCTTTCTGGAGGGCGATTGAAGTAGCACTACAAACTGGAAAGCTTTATTCAGCTCTTGATACATTGATGTTACCAGCTGACACAATCCTTCTTCCTTTGTGCTCCTCACACCTCTTCCTTCCAGGAACCGGCGGCCTACTACAGGCATAGCCATTACCATTGATCACTCCACAGAAGTTGTTCAACGGTAGAGAGTTCAATATTTTGTCAACAGATGGCACGGCTGCAAGAACTCTCTGTCCTTTGTGACTTTCACATCTTTTCCTCCCTAAAACTGGCCTTCTTTTACACACACAACCATCACCACAGACCACTCCACAAATAACATTCTCCTCTTTGTCATGGTGAAACTTTTCTTGGGCTAATTGTGACTGGTATTGCTGAGACGGTGAAACAACTTCATCTAAAAGAGGTATAGTGACTCTTCTTCCATCGCTAAACTCACATCCCTTTGTTCCATCTTCTAGGAAAATGTCACAGGAAGAAGTCATTCTTCCTGAAGCTGAACCACTGGCTGTAATTTTCCTTCCTTTGTGTTCAGCACACCTTTTTCTCCCGGGCAGTGGCTGCTTTATGCAAATAAGCCCATGACCAGTGGCTATACCACAGATAATTTGATCATTTACAGAGTTGATATCTTGTGGAAGGAATTGGAGCTGGGAAGAAGAAAACTTGAGGATTCCAGGAAGTAAAAAGCCTTTGAGCCCAGGAGATGGTGCTAACTTTTCAGAAAACGGAACAACTGAATCAATGTTTATGCCCTCTCTCTTACTGAATGTTTTCTGTTTCCACTGCAAAAGCCTTCTCAGAGGGCTGTGGCCTGAATTCGGTGAATTTTGAACTAACATTGCAAGAATTTCAGCATGGCGGCACATACCATTTCCTTTTCTATTCCATGCATAATCAAAAATTCGGAGCAGTTGAATCTCGATCTTCTCAGCTTCCATCTTGCTTTTTATCTGTAAAATGAAATTTCATCTCTGGTAAGTCAAAACTCAAGGGACGTTTACCGTGACCAAACCAATGCTAATGGATTTGCTATCAAAGATTTGCTTTGAGCAGCTGATACAGCAAAGCCATTGGAGGGATGCTTATAGGCAAGAGAAGAAAAGAAAAGCCTACAAAGATTTCAAAAACAGTTAAAACCTGCCTATTTCATCTTAGACCCACCATGGAACTTAAAAAAGAGGGAAATCACCCTGTGATAATGTCAAAATTGCAAAACAAGAATCTAATGTTCAGCGCTTTATATATTTCATTGCCATAGCCCGCAAACTCAAATAGCAACTCAAACAGATTACGTGTTTAGAATGAGAAAAATTTGTGTACGTAGGACGCACGCCGTCAGGGAGGTTATCCAGGGGTTATATCTGCATTATACCATTTGTAACCTCCCTTTAACTTACCTGTATCTTCTAGTAAGTTCGGCACTTCTATTTTCATATATTTGTAGGTTACAGAGAGGTTACAGGGGGTATAACGCGGATATAAGCCGCCAATACCATCTGAGTAACCTCTCTGGCATACGTCTTACGTACACAAATTTTTTTCGTTAAGAATAGACATAACTGGAGCCCATCTAAACATAATTGAGTAGCCTTTTGAGAAGATGTCTTTGAATAGTCCAAGTCCTACTGCAGAAGAGCTTTCAGAATTTTTGCGATGAGTAATAAGATTTCCATGGTCCAAATGGGATCCTGAACGTCCATATTCTTGGAGTCTTGTTCTAACATTATCAGCTTGTCCAAGGTAAACAACTATAACGTTCTCCCAATCAAGCTTCCGCAGTCTGTGGCCTTCAGTGGTGGGAATGGAAGCTACACCAAGCTCATAAAGACCAGTACATGAAGAGGCTGCTGGAAGATTATGAATCCTATATCTTTCAACTCCATCTTTGCCGGAAGCATGATCCTTCCAATCATTTGGCCCAATGAGAATCTGGTAAAAAAATCACTTAAGCTAATGTTAGGGTTGATTTTGAAATAGAGCCGTAAAACAATATCTGAATTTGCATGTATGAATGGATCATGAGATGCTAATTTGTGCAATCAGAAGGATTAAGTTACTTTGAAACTATAGAAGCAAGTTCAAATATTTAATTGATGAAGTGCAACCAAATATGTTTAGCATGAAATATTTGTAAGCTAGTAAAAATGTTCATCTCTTTGAAACATAGGCAGCAAACATGGTGAGATATGTACTGGCAGATAGTAAACGTTTGGACCTATTTCTTTACTACCAACATCATTTAACTTTGTCAAGCAATCACACTCGCTACTGAGAAATAGTACAGGTAAACCTGAAGATTATGGCAATTTCTTATGAGGAGAACAGACACATGATCAAAAGAAATCGGTAATAAAAAAAAAGACATGGTAAAATCACTTGACAAGCACAAAGGAAACTAAAATTGCACAGGGATTGACGCATAACTAGGGCGCCAGTCGGCCGAACCGGCTGGCAATAAAACCAGCAAGGCGGACCGGTCCAGTGGGACCGGGCGAAGGACCAAGCAGCATTTATACGGGGTGGGACTTCCGCCCCCTCTATTCCCTTTCTTACGTGATCTCCTCCATATGGGAAGTCTTCAATCGTTGTTTCCGGATTTGGACTGCTGCCCATTCCTTTCCTTTTCTGTGGAAGTTTCATTTTCTTCTCCATGTAAGAGTCTATAAATTTCTGTTTTCAGTTGTAGGTTGCAGTTTTTGCTTATTGCTGTGTTCAGATTTCTCCTTTGGAGTCTTTTCTGCCTTGCTAGGGTTGTATCCAATGATGAATGGTGCTTTGGCAGTAAACCACTCCGAGGCGGAGTTACATCCTCCCTTATCTTCCTCCCCAAACTGTTCCCTGCATCCCCATAGGACGCCGTCAACCTCCTCTTCATCCCCAGCCTTTTGGCCGCCCATCTACTGCAGTTGTCCCTGCTGTCCAGATCACTTCCTAGCCAGCCGAAACCCTTTCCCAGCATTTCTACCTGCTGTCCACCAGACCCTTCCCCACATCAGGCCACCCCATTGCAGCCATTAGCTGGGCTGTCCCAGCCTCCGTCAACCCTTCCCCTGTAGCCACCATTGTTGTCCAGCACACCTACCGGCCACCATACTCCTCCCTAACCAACCTTGCAGCCATCAACCCTTCCCCGCACCCTTACCACGTTGCCGATGCCAGCACCCCCTGGGAATCGTCTTTTCAGGCCCTAGTCGGATATTGGTTGTTATTGTCTTTTCCTTTCCCATTTGCGTCATATTGTAACCTTCATTCAGTTCTAATAAAGTTTGATTTTTCGTTTCTGATAATTTCTGAACCACTTATGGTATCAGGGATTCTCCTTTTGTATAACATAATTTCTTCGGATTGATCTAGGAGAATAGTATAAAACTAACAATGACACTATGATCAAGTCCTTGATGACAAAAAAACTAGTGCATCTTATTCTTCACAATTCACAACAATCAAGATTGATAATCATCAGACTTGGACCAAATTCAAAAGTCTCAAAACGTGATTATCTAAAGCCTTTGGTAAATAGCCAGAAATGTATATTACATGATTTTATGCTATATCATATTTTTCTTACTATATATATCATATTTTCTTCCTACTTTATCATGATTTTATACTTGTGGAAGGTTTCTTAGTAGTATTTTACATGTTACAGGGATCGAAGACGCATTGCGGAGCCAAAACAAAAAGCGGGCAAGAATGTTGATATGACATAATTACGCCACTCTGTGGCGTAATTACATCGCCCGTGTTATTAGCTCGGCGTAATTATGCCAAGCCTTAGCATAGTTACGCCCGACCAGCGGCGTAATTATGTCAAGAATAGGCATAGCTACACACGACTCGACAGGCTTAATTTGGTTTATTTTTTATTTTTTTCCCATGGCGAAATTGACAAGAGATATATAAGAAGATGCTTTAGGACACCCTAGAGGTGGTGTGTAGACATTGGAGGCATCTTTCGGCAAGTTTTAGGGTTTCTATGTCAAACCTTTCATTGGGTTTTACTTTTAAGTTTTGAGAGTTTTTGTGTGTGAGAGAGATTGAATGTTGTTGTGTGAGAGCGATTGTGGAGTTTCTTATTGTATGGTGATGACTTGGTGTATTACGAAGACAACTTGGTTTGATTTTAAGTTTGCACTTGTTTCTATAATTTTTCAATGATATTTTTCTTATTTTTCTCCCTCATGACTCATAGTTAAAACTGCTTTCATGCTCCTTTAATGTAAGGATAATTTTTTCTCCTTGTTCTTACTATGAGTTTTCCCGTCAATGTTTTCTATGTTTTTAAATTTTATATATTAATGTGTTAACTTTCAGATCTTAATTATTTCAAATATGATCCGATAGAATATTAAAATTCTTTGTGATTCAGAACTTGTAACCGTTGCCTAGAAAATCAACTATGTTTACACACAATATACAAGTGGAATAGACATTGTCGTTACAATTATAACCTAGATAGGGGATCAGAGGACTTAGATATAGGCTAAGGAGAATTGTGTTCCTGGTTGTCTACTATTACGTAAAGGAGCTCATAGGAAAAATATAGAGAGAACACTATATGGGTGTCAGAGAAGCATAAGCCTCATCACCTTTGAAGTACTCAAGCTTGCTTACTACCTGTTCTGCAACTGCCTTTTTGTTTATTGATATTCCTATTTAATGCAGACTGTTAAAATTTTTTTTCTTGCTCATTGATCACATCAAATTAGATTCAACAATTTAATACACTAAAGTTTCCCAAATTAGAAATAATTTAATTGTTCTTCTGGGATCAATACAAGTACTCTTTATTCATATATTACTTAATCGAAATGTACACTTGCATGATTGATTGATCCGTCTCATAATAGATTTTGGGTATCAAGATTTTGATGTTATTGCCAAGGAGAGGAGAAAAAATTTTATAACTTTAGGAAAACTTTAGTTGGAATTGGAATACTTAGATTTTAAGCTTTAACTATTTACTGTTATTTTGAGTTTTATTATAATTTTGTTATGATCTTCTTTTTGAAAATAAAAAAATTCAATAAAAATCATTTGTAATTTTATTTTTGTTCATGTAATTGCATATTTCTTATTCAACTGTTGTGTTGTCCCAATGTTTTTTTTATTTATATTTTTCCTAATTTTTTTGCATTTTTTGTTTTAGAACAGGTCACCCTTCACACACACTTATTATTGCATGTGTAGTAATACGATTAGATTAATTCTTATCATTCTTGCATGAAATTGAAAAAACCTTGAAAAAAATTCAAAAAATTAAAAAAAAAAACACTTAGAGATGACAAACCCTCAAGAAAATCACATGATCTCTTAGGGAGTTTGTATGTTGGTAGAGAGAATCCACACGAGTATTCAGTACCCTGTCCTAGAAGACAACATAAATGAGTTGGGACCTGTCATAATAAATGGTCCAAAACAATTAATTTGGAGTGCCCGCTGACCTAACCAATTTTCAAGAACTTTGTCACTTTCAAGATAATGGTGTCCCCCAACGATGTCATTAGACAAAATTTTTCCTTTCTCACTAAGGGATAAAGCTGATATGGCTCGCCTCCTTAACACCAGGATCCATCACCGCATGGACTAACTTAGCCTAAAGATTGCTGACCAAGTACTTTTTTCCATACAAGACTATCAAACTTAAGAACGATATCACATCCTTCACACAATTAAATGTAAAATTGATCTATGAAGCTTAAAAGAGGTTCAAAGAGTTGCTTAAAAAATGCCCCCATCACGCCCCACCCAATTGGTTTATTATTTAGACTTTTTATAGAAGGCTGATACAATCTTTAAGGTTTATCATAGATACTACAGTTGTGGGTCCTTAATATCTAAATCATTTGATGAGGCCTATGAAATTATTAAGGACATGACCGCATATAATTTCAAATGACTCTCTGAAAGAACCTCCCAGAAGATAATTAGTGTGCATGAGACTAATGTTCTAACTATCCTAGCATCACAAATGGCTATCATTTCTAGAAAATTAGATAACTTCAGGTTGAATTCGGTGCAAGGATCCCTACCAATTGATGGAATAATTTATGGACTTGTAGGAGATCTGAAAGCTGTTGTTCTAAAAAACTATGAATGCCTTAGGCAACCAATTCAACAATCTATATTCTAATGCCTACAACTCAGGCTAGAAGAATCATCCAAATTTCAACTGGAATAATAATAACTCAAGTGTAAGGAACCAGCAGAGGGAAGACAACCAATCCAATAGTGTAGGAAATTGGAAGCATCGAGGAAGTAGTAACCCGAGACAGACGTACTCACTTGAAATAATTTCCAATGCCCGATTTAAGGAGAAGGGACCATTTTTGGATGGGATTGTGTTATATATGCAGAACCAGTTACAAAACCAAGTTGTAGCAATGAGAAACCTTAAGAATCAAATTGGGCAGTTATTTATTGGGTGGGTAATTGACTCTTAAGTAATGCTCACGAGTAACATTGAGGTAAATCTAAGAGTTCAGACGGTGGAGCGGTGTAAAGCCATCAGAATAAGGATTGGAATGGAGTGAGAAGATACACCTAGAATAGAGAGCAACCTATAGAGCTCGCCAGAGCTTGAAATTGCAAGCCTTCTTAAAAAATGAACTAGACTTAGGAAAACCTATCTCACCTTCTATGACAGAACAAGAGAGACCGCTGTGCTTTCTACAGAGACTCCATAAGCATAAGGGGGATATGTTTCAGGTTCTAGAGGTTGTCAATAAACTCACCGTTAGTATTTCTTATGTTAAAGCCCTGGAATGGATGTCGAGTAAAGGTTCGTGAAGGACATCTGGGACAAAAAATTAAGAGATGGTGAGATAATTCTCTGACCCAGATAACTTCATCATTCCTTGCATCACAGGAAAGAGATTTAGTGGGAGGGTTTTGTGTGACCTTAGAGTTAGTGTCAACCTTATTCCTCTGACCATTTTCAAAAGATTAAGATTATGAGATGTTTAACCCACCACCGTGGCCCTACAGTTAGTTGATCGCTCTGTGGCCAATCCTAGGGTGATAACCGAGGGTATTGTAATTAAAGTTGACATGTTCATCTTTCCTGCTGATGGAGAAAGATAAGGTTATCCCATTATACTTAGCAGACCTATTTTAGCCACTGATCAACTGATAATTTATGTATAGGAGGAACTCATAATGAGAGTGAATGATTAGGAAATAACTTTTGATGTTCTGAAATTTATGAAGTTTTCTCACAACTCTAGGAATGATCAATGTCATGGTGTATATGCGGTGGCAGAGATAGTTGATGGTCAAGTTTATGAAGCTGTAGAATTGGACCTCAAAGAGCAAGCAATGGTGGACGAATTTTGTGGTGAAATTACTAAGGAAGAATATGCTCTTTCTATTAAGAGAATGTTGGAGTTGTTAGGGAGATAGTTGAGAGAGTGATAAACCATGCCAAGCCTGTAAAACCACCATAGAAGAAGTCCAGTGATAAGCTTGGAGTTTTCCCTCGAACAGAGCGTGACTTTTGAGGGAAATCCTCTACTGAGCCCCTCATAAGTTATGTCGGGTTGAGTGAATTAAAATAGGGGAGTTGCTAAGACCTTGAGATAGAAAAGTATATTTTAAGATTTATCATCCAATTCGACCACCAACATGCCCTTTAGAAGATTATTACAAGACTGAGATTGAGAGAATACTAAAAAATTTAAACATGGGTGTAGGTTTAGAAAATATAGTTTAATTTAATTCCATGTTTTAGTTTAGATTTTAATTAAATTTATTTTCATTTTATTTTATATTTATTTTTTATTAAATTTTGGATTAATTTAATTTTGAATTTGGTTTGCTTTAGATTCGATTTTGGTCAAGTTACAATTTAATTTAAAGGTAAGCTCGGTTTAATTTTATATCTTCTTTGATGATTCAAATTATTGTTATCATTATTATATTTCAAATTATTGTGGTCTTAAATCACCCCCACTGAAATCCAATTTGTATGTGAATTGACTCATTTGAATGTTTTGATGATCCGAGCGCACTCGTGTGATGCCTTTTGTGAAATGACACTAATAAAAAGGGTTACTTAGGAAAAGATTTCATGCAAAAAAGCTCAAGTCACACAAATCTACATAAAAAGGGCGACAGATCGCCATTGAACTCCTTGCATGTTTCTCCAAGCATAATGATGAATGTGATGCAGCTTACGAAATAAAATTTCGAGCACTACGATGAATCAAAGAGACCACAATAAATTTGGTCTATTTTAAATTAATTTTAAACTTAATTCAATTTTAAGTTTGAATTTTGGTGTAAATGAGTTACATTTAAATTATAATTAGTTTCATTTTTTATTTTTTAATTTGAGCCAAGTTTAAGCCCAAGCCATGCCCATCTAAGCCAATCCAAGCCCTAAGCCGTGCCAAAACCAACCACCTAATAGCACTAGAAGGGAGCCAAAATCTAGATAAAATTGGGCAGGGACCAAGGAAGAGATGTTGGCTAAGAAAGAGGGCAACCCTATGCCTTGAGGATCTATTTTACATGATCTCAAGAACTTCATATTTCTTTAAGATTGATCGACATGGCCAGATCCACTAGATCTTGATTCATCATGATAGTGTGTGGAAGCCAACCTTGAAGGCACCAAATAGCTTTTACAAGTGATTGTTCATGCCATTGGTTTGTCAAAAATGTGCCCACTACCTTAACAACATGATAAATTAAGTGCTTTGAATTTTCATTAACCAATTCCTTATTATGAACTTCGATTATATCTTCATATATAGCATGACTGAGAATGAGCATCCAAAATATCTTTAGCAGCTTCTGTTGACATTGAGAGATGAGCATTTCTATAACCTCGGGTCAATATTTTAGGTATTTTTCATGTCCTCTATAAGTCTACAACTAAATCCTAATGAAAAACCAAATAATTCTCGATTGGTTGAGTCTCACATCACACTTTAATGATGAATTTTCTCATGCATCTCTATCGACAACTCATCAAAACTTTTAGTGTTATCATTGTCCCTGCCAATGATCTACTTCAAGAGGGAAGTTTCAATGGGACACCATTTGTTAACAATGTCTTTACGAGACCAAGGTCATAATGACAATATCCTTTATAATATGCCTACCAAAATTTGAGAAGGTTTATGAGATGTGATTCAATGCCTCTGACTTAGGCTTAGATTATATTCTCGGTTAGGAGTAGCGCCAAGAAACTAAATGAACAAAAACAAACATCACTACACATGTGATCATAAGTATTATACTCTCATTCATTATTTTTGCTACGACAACACTGACTCTTGTCCAAATAGTTCATCTTGCTCTCTGACAACGAGGCACTTAAATTCATAATTTTAAGAAGTGGCTGAAAAGTCACTCTGAGGGTTGGGTAAAGTCCTTTAGAAACACGCTTTCACTTGAGGCATACAATCAAAACATAACCTCCGACACACTTTCACAAGTTTTACTATTTATGACTTCTCTTAAAATCCAAGTTCTGTAATTTATTTGTTCAAAAATGGGTTAATTGTGTACCTTAACTTTCATTTGATCTATGAAGAGCATCGGGACACACTTCTTTTGCCTCCAAACACATAACATACTTTGTATGGTGCTCTTTATCATGGTGATTTCTTTTGCATCACCTGCATTTCCCTTCATGAGTTTATCATTTTGAAGATGCAATTTGGGGGCACAGTTATCATGTCAAAAGTGATAAGACCTTATTATTGTTTGAGGATTCATTGTGTTGTGACATAGGCAATTTGATTTGTTATTGGCATACTTGCCAATCATACAAAGCAATAAAGCAACAAGCTGGCTAATAAATCATGTTACATGATCCTTTCCTACCTTATATTAAATCGTCATGAATGCTTAGATCTTAAAGAGACCATGAAAACATTATTCCTTTATGGATAGGTGTTACATTTTTTTCCCCTTACTCTAGGGATACTAAAGAATCTCGTGTGGCTAAACTATTTTTTCACAAGATTGTTTGGTTACAAGTACTGCCTTTTACCATTATCATTAGCAGTGATTTCAAATTTATCCCATATTTATGGTCACTGCTTTGAAGATTTTTTCTCCTTTCCACCCCTAACTAGGTGGTATGATTATGAGTTAGTCAACTGTAGTATAGGAAACACCTTTACATGTCTAGTAGTAATAGTCTGAGCAACTGGAATATGCATCTTTCTACTTTGGAGCTTTCTTACAACTCTTCTGTATGTAAAACCGCAGGTCGTTCACCCTTGGAGATTACAATGACTTAAACATCAAGAAGTCAATAGATTCAATCACCTCCAAATCATAAGCATGTACAAATTTTTGCATCATTCGCTTATGATTTCATGACTTGCACAGGAGTGAAATCAAGTCAAATTTAAATGAATTGGCTTAACTCAAAATTAAAAATTTTGATTCTAGCTAAACTCAAACATAACTCTATTTTTAAAATTAGCATGAAATTGAGTTACAGTCCAATATGGAACTTGAAATCAACTAGAGATTGAGTTGAGTTGATCTTGATTTGATTTTTATTTGAGCCAAATTCCAAGTTGTTCTTTTTTCATTTTAAAAGCCCTAGATTTGCATGAAAAATGAGAACAAAAAATTAGCAAAACAAATTATATATATAGTGATAATGTTATTGGGAAATCTTCATTGTACGGACCGAATGATGGACAATATGACTTTATGTTATAAGACGACGACAAGAACAACAAGCCTTTATTGGGTCGCTACATTGATCTTTTTTTTCCATTGCATCGTATTGACTCTCATATTTTCATTTAATTCTAAGAGATTAAGATTATTTTTAATATAATTTACCCGAGTCTTTTTAGGTCTACCTCTGTCTTTCTTAACATAAGTTGAATCTAAAACATATACCCTCCTAACAGGATCATCAGATGGTCGGCGTTTAATGTGAACAAATCATCTATGAAGACTCTGTCTAATCTTGTCCGTCACTAGAGCTATACCAACCCTATCACGAATATATTCATTTCGCATTTTGTCTCCAAGTGTCAAGCCACTCATCCACCCAAGCATTCCCATCTCCGCAACACTTAACTTTGTTTTATGTTTCTCTTTTAATGACCAATATTCTACCACATTCTGCACAATAGATCATTGCAGGTCTCACTACCATCATATAAAATTTTCCTTCAAGTCTGAGAGGTAATTTTCTATCACACGATAGGCCTGATACATTCTTCCATTTCAACCAACCAACTTGAATTCTACTAATAAAATCCCCATCTATATCACCATCACTTTAAAAGATTTGACCCGAAATATCTAAAACGATCACACAATTTAATGATTTGATCACCCATAGTTATAGCTATGCAACTAGTGCTACTACTACTAAAATTACATTTCATGTATTCAATATTAGATCCACTCAAAAGAAGGCCTTCAGACTCCAATGTAGACCTCCATAATTCAAGTTTTTATTGAACTCTTTCTCCAGTTTTATCCACAAGAAGGATATTATCAGCAAAAAGCATGCACCATAGTACTTCCTAATGTAAATGTCCAAAAACAGCATCAACTAAAATAAAAAAGTTAAGGGCTTAAAACTGATCCCTAATGTAATCCAACTTAAACATGAAATGCTTAGTCAATCCTTCCTCTGTTCTAACACAAGTAATAACTCCAGTATACATATTTTTAATGACTTGAATATAATCCATGTCAACACTTTTTTCCTCTAGAACTCTCCAAACAAACTTCTCTTGGAACCTTATCGTAAGTTTTTTCTATATCAATAAAAATCATATGAAGATCCAAGATCCTCTTTATTCTATCCTCTTTATTCTCTATGTACTTCTCCATCAAACCTCTCAATAAATGTATGACATCTATAGTAGACCTGCCCGACATAAATCCTAATTGATTATAAAAAATATTTGTATCACTTAACCTATGTTCACTTACCCTCTCCCATAATTTTAAAGTCTGAAACATCAACTTGATCCCTCTATAATTTGCACACTCTTGTGCATCCCCTTTATTCATTACAAATAAGTTTGAGGTTTTATTCGAACATTATCTTTATGTTATATGAATAATTTATAAATAAATGGTTTTCTCATGATACCGACCATTTTTTATCATTTTTTTAATTCGCTACATCTCTCTTCTAAAGATCCACAAATAACTTCTCAATACAGCATATCCACTTCTGCTTCTCTCTATCCCTGTGATTTTGAGTTTTGTGATAATAATGTCTGGATGCTCTCTTTAAAATCTCCATTAAAACATTAAAAAAATCAATATTAGAGAAGCTTGATTTTTAAATGAAAAGAAAAGAGACGAGACGGACACAAATAAAAGGAAGAAAAAATAACAAAAGAATGAATTGAAAAGATGAAAGAAACGATGTCCTGATCCACGGGTTACAGAGCCCATGCAACACTATTTTTTTTTTCTTTGAACAAGTCCAAGAGATGGGTAGATATTTTTTTTTTTATTTCGATAAATATTAATAACATGCAAACAAGTACTAAGTGAATTTATAAAATAATTCATTCATAATAAGTGCTCACATGATATTATTGCTACCAGTTATCCGAGATATGAATTCAGAAGTAACTGAGATAAGGATTAGAAAGTGCAGATCCCATTGTATGACAGATTGAAAGCGTCACATTCCATTGTTTTAGCTGAAGCATGCAGGGAAGCAGCACCTTACTTCAATCAAGCAGTAAGAAACCTTACGAGTCTATCAATTACTAAGCCTTCCACTCCATAAACCCTTCTCTTCCACAGCACTGATATTTGTTCAATTGATTGGAGTTTTAAGGTCTTCTTGGATACAAATATGATTAAGTAAATCCAAATTTAGTAAATTTTGAGAGGATTAAAACCTCAAACTTCTTTGTCATGAAAATTATTACTCTGAATAAACTGTTCAGCTATTTGTTTCAGGATTTAAGATACCAGAGAGGAGAAACTCTTGAATATCTATAAATGATGAAATTTAACATATACTGAATACAACCAAATGGACCTATGAAAACAGTAACATTTAAGTTTTAAAAAACTATGCTCGTTGGAACGCAAACTAAATTTTGTTTAAACACTGCCCAAAATAGGATATCAAACAGCCGCGCTTCAGTTGACCTAGATGAAAGTGATGCCATCTTGATGGCATTTTTAAGCTGGAATTGCGAAAGTAAAGCGGATCTTCGAAGACTGGCAGTAAATTTGAAAGTTTATACTGACCCAAAATGTCTTTCCCATAGAAGCAAAGAGTAAATAGTGGCATGAATGGGAGATGGAGAGAAGATCAAACCTCCCATTTGGAGAAAATGAAGTCGTGCTTCGTGAGATCGCAATCCTCCCGCTTCAATCTCATCTGTATGTACTCAGCTTCGCCGCTACTCAGTAGTAACGGTCGGCCGATGGCCGCCTCGTGCCGCTTTGGCTTTCTCCCTTCACGGTAGGAGCCGCCGCCGACGGCTCCGCGTTTCTAATAATTTCTGCAATTACCGGGAAAAATATTTAAGTACCTAGAATTGCATGCTTACAAGGGTTATTTGGGGATATTAAGGTTATACCGGTGTATTATAATGATTAATACTCTCAATAATCACACAAAACTCTCGAATGACAAGAAAAAATATGAGTGACGAACTGCGGAATGTATTGATAGTTTATTGGGAGATTATTGAGATATCATTGTGGTTAATATCCCCTCTAACTTTTCAATAACCTTAGTTTTTGGGAGGTTATTGGAGGTCATACGCACGCAGAATTGTGTGCGTATGACCTACGTAAATAGCACTCAATTACTGCCGGACCAAAATTACAAACTTTTGGGATTTAACAGAACATTAAATTATATTAAAATTATTTAAAAAAGGAAATAAATTTAAAATATAGTTTATAAATTATAGTAGCCCAATTCTCACAATCAAGCACAATTTTCATAGTCTAATCCAACCCTATTTTTATAAATCAACGTAATTTTTCATTTATATAGTTATTCATTCAACTTGTTTAGCCTATTCTAAAATAGAATAAAAGGAGAAGCTTATGGCTCTCATTGTTGGTGGCATATATTAGTTTAATTTACATAATAATTTGATTTTATATTGTATGAGAATTTTATAAAAATTTAAATTTAAAGTTTTATATTATAAGGTCAATAAATTTATTTACAATCATTTAGATCATTATTTTACAAAACTTTAATGAACTAAACAATTCTCTAAAACTGATTTGCCGATTTACATGACATCATTTTAATCCCAAAATTTATAAGTGTTAAAATAATTTCTAGCTGTTTAAAAATTAGAACAGTTCTAATAGTACCACAATTTAAAGAATCTGAGGAATATTTTAAAATTTTACTCCAAATATTTTTATGGCCCATACATATATAAGCTGATGAGTGCTCCTCTTATTCATAGTAAAGTGAATGTGATGCAACACATCATTTATGACTTCAAAGAAAGATTTTGAAGAAATTGCACCTTAATGTATATGATTATATAGAAACTAGCTATATATAAATTTATTTAACAATAAAATAAATACATTGATACATACTCATATAACAGCAAAATATTAAATTACTATTTAATTAGAACCAAAGCAATCGATATTCATTTAGTTTTTTTTTTTTTTTTAATTCATGTAGTTATGTAGATAATGTAGATTTAATTATATTAACATAGCCATTTAATTTATAAATGATATATATATTTAATCCTATTATATCATAGCTATTTTGATCGTACTCTATTGCATAAATCTTATACAATATGTTGCGTTATGCATGTTATTATTGCACCTTGCTTTATTCTAGCATTTATGGCCTAACTTGTTCTCTAAAATCTTATAATTGTTGCAATTGCACTATGCTGTAGATAGGTTTAACATCAAATTTCAAATGAAAGAATATACATAAAAAATTAAAATTAAATATTGCATATAAACCCAGAAATTATAATACGAACTAACAATTTAAATTAATTGTGCAAAAAAATAAATTACTGCTTTAACAAACTGGCAATATCTTCAATTTATGACGACTTTTACATAAAAAAAAAAAAGAGATTAAATAACCATTGCTTAGCTTGACAAGACGAATCAAACGGACAAAAGTGCACACAAAAGGTGCGATAATATATTTTTATTGGCACAAAACATAGCCTGTCAGTTGGCTTAGAGGTCTTAGATTCAAAATCCTGCTTAAAGGGTGTGTGTGCACCAACGATGCAATTAAATTCACTGAAATGTCCCCCAAAAGGAGAAAAATACAGAGATGTTATTAATTTCCATGTCAACAGGAATACCTCCAATAAATAAACTTTGTTGAAAGGAGATATTTCTATAACTTAGCTCTTTGAATCTCCAGCTTGGCTATTGTTCCCAGATGAACTTCATCAGGTCCATCAGCAATCCTTAGGGTTCTTGCAGTAGCCCACAAATGGGAGAGAACAGTGTCAGAGGACAATCCTGCACCACCATGAACTTGCATGGCCATGTCAAGGACTCTGAGAGCCATATTTGGAGCTGAAACCTGCACCAAAAGTGCTATTTACCTCATTTCCAACTCTTTTGGAAGAGAAACAAAAACCCATTATGATTATGTTACCTTAGCCATGGCTAAGATTCCCCTAGCTTTCTTGTTCCCATGTCGATCGAGTTGATCGGCAGCCTCAAGAACAAGTAGTCGTGTCTGCTCGAGGTCTATCCTGCACTGAAACATATTCAAAGCAAATTGTAAGAGTTTGCAGAGAATGCCAAAAGAAAAATGGTGTACACCACCCAATGTTATGCGAGTCAGGTTAATCAAGTCATTTTTTCTCTTCTTTCTCTGTTAATAAGCTTATTCTTTATTTGCTAGCAAGATGTGATAAGACCAATGAATCAATTTGGAACTAAGGAGGTTACCAAAAGATGCACTCATATATGATAATGAGAAGCTAAATGAAATAAATAGATGAAAACAAGTAAATATTAAAAGAAGGAATTACTCAAAACCTGCTTTGTACATTCATAACATGGGCTCAAATAAGAATGTTCTACAAATAAACCCCTAGACTTCTTCAATATTCCCTTTTTACCAATAGGACCCTAAATAAGCTCCAATTCTCAACACTCCCCGTCAAAATAGGCAAAAGATAACCACTACGCCTATCTTCTCACATAACCTAGACAAATCTAATGAACTAAATCCTTTAGTAAGGCAGTCAGCCACTTGCTTTCCAGTGGCTAGATGACTTAGCACTAGTAGTCTGTTACTCAACATTTCCTTAATGAATAATCTATCAATCTCCGCATGTTTGGTTCTACCCTGTTGCACCGGGCTATTTTCAATCGAAAATGCTGACTTGTTGTCGCACCACAACTTCATTTGAGTTTCTTGGTCCACCTTGAGCTTGACAAACAAGGCTTTCAGCCAAGTCATCTCAACAATTCCTAAGGTCATGACCCTGTACTCTACCTCTGTTGTTGACCTCGCTACTACAAACTATTCTTGCTCTTCCAAGAGAGCAAGTTGCCCTCTACGAACATGCAGTATCTTGAGGTAGATCTTCTATCATCAGCACAACTCTCCCAGCCAGCATCACAAAAGCACTCAATGTCTACATGTCCATTCGTCCTGAAGATTAACCCCTTCCCTGGTGCACACTTAAGGTACCTCAAAATCTGATACATTGTATCCATATGACCCTTCCTTTTATCATGCATATAGCGGTTCACCAAGCTCACTGCAAAAGAGATGTCGGGTCAAGTGTGATCCAGATAGATCAGACGACCCACCAATCACTGGAACCTCTCACAATCAACGATTCTTCTGCCTCTACACTCAGTTTGGTTTTCTGGTCAATTGGAGAGACTGCAATTATGCATCTCAATATGCATGTTTCCGTGAGGAGATCCAGCACATACTTTCTCTGGGACAAGACCATCCCCTCAGGTTCACGGGTCATTTCAATCACAAAAAAGAATCTAAGTTGTTCAAGATCCTTCACCTCAAATTCATTGCCCAATCTTACTTTTAGTTGGATAATCTCTATCTCATCATCATTGGTGATATCTCACATCTATCTAAACTTGTCAACCCAGGCTCGAAGAGGACTACTTCAAGTCATACAGTGACTTCCTGAGCCTACAAACCTTGCTCACTGTTTGGATTGTACCGAATCCTGGTGGTAACTCCATATAAACCTCCTCCACTATCTCACCATGAAGAAATGCACTCTTCACATCAAGTTGGTGTAACCTCTACCCACCATCCTCTGCCAGAGAGAATATTGTCCTCACTACTCATTTTTGTTATTGGTGCAACGGTTTCATCATAGTCAATGACATATGTCTGACTGCACCCTTTCGCAACCGGTCGTGCTTTGTACAGCTCCACATTTCCTTCTGGATTTTGCTCCATTGTGAAGATCCACTTCCACCCAACTGTCTTTTATGTCACTCGTAGTGGCACTATCTGTCATGTTCAGTTTTTATTGAAAGCCCTAAGCTCTTCATGCATAGCCGCCTCCACTTGAGATCTTCCTTAGCAACTTGCCAACAATTGATATAGAGACAGTGTCCAAAGATGCAATGAATGCTCTGGGTAAAAGTGATATATTAGAGTATGAAACAAAGTTAGCAATGTCATGTTCCCACCCAAAACGATCAAGAGCATGTCTCGCATTGCTGCAAGTGGATCTTCACAATGAAGCGGGATAAAAGACAATTGGGAGGCCTCATCTAGTGAAGGGATTGTCGCCTAATCTAGGAGAACTAATCTCGAATCAAAGGCCAAGTTCAGACAAGCAAGAAATTGCATAGTCTTCATCTGTGTAAAGATCTTCTCTTTCTTGCACTCCGGATTGTCACAGCTCGACATCGGTAAGAAGTGATCAAGACCTACCAACAACCACTCCAAATCTATGATGTATTTTTGAATCGATCTATCATCATGTACCACTGCTTCTATCTCATGTTAATTTGGAGCACCCTTCCGTCCTAGCATAAATCCTCTTTAACTTTGCCCAAATGTCTCTCACCTTTTGAATGTCATCTACTGATGAGACAATCGATTGAACCATCGAGTTGAGAAGCCAAGTACAAGGCCTGTGTGGTCCTCCACTCATCCTTCTCAGCACTATGCTTAGCCTTGACTACTGTCAGATATCTCTCTAGTCTCTTCCCCACTATAGCAGTCTCGATTTGACGCTACCAACTCAAAAACGTGGTCGAACCATCAAGCTTCATGTCCACAGGAGGGAGATCTAGCTTTACTTGCTTCGGAGCACATGTTGAGGTGGTGGCTCCCGTCAAGACGCTAGCTTCCTGTATGAGTCTGATCAAGACCTTCAGAACCTTAGGATCTATCTTCCCTAGATGCTCTAATCATTTACTTTCTGCACCTACACTTTCTTTTGACATCCTCAATCATAAGGATTCAAGTCTAGATCACACGCAACTTCATTCCTCTTCTTGATCCGATCTTAATCTTCTTCACCCTCAAGATTGAGATCCTCCTCATCAACCTTTCTTTCTCTCCTTCGTTCCACAACCCGTACGCAGAAGTCCCGCATTTCTCCCTGTTCGTTCCTCTCAATCGTCTCCCCTTATCCTTCCACAATGCCGCTCCACTCCTGCCACAAAAGCTCTCTTCTGACCTCACAATACAATCGAAAAAGCAACTCTGGGACCGCAGCTTACAAAAAACCCTGCGAGACACGATACTGCACCTTAGAACCCTGTGATACAGTTGTGATCAGTGTTTGCTGGGAAAGCGACGACATGACTTGCAATCCAGCTGCCAAGACTTGATCCCGCAACTTCATGACCGAACCCGATGAGACAGCCGCAATCAGAGCTTCTGGGAAGGTGACGATGTGAATAGTAGTGATTAGAGCTCGTTGGGAAGGTGACGGCGAAGACATGAGCCGCTAGGTTAGTCTCTCATACCGAAAAAAAAGAATTACTCAAAATCAGCATTGTATATTCATAACATAGGCTTAAATAGGGCATTACAATGTTTTAAAAATAAACCCCTAAACTTCTTCAATATTACCTTTTTACTAATAGGACCCTAGAGAAGCTAAATGAAATAAATAGATGAAAATAAGTAAATATCAAAATCAGAACACATCGGCCATATTTTGCTGAGCCTGTGAAGCATTTTAAAATTACCTTAGCAAGATCTGACAAAAAAGAGCCATGCTCGGCAATTTTTTTACCAAAGGCTGTCCTTTTAAGAGCTCTTTCTACCATCAGCTGCATGCCTCGTTCTGCAGCTCCTATTAGTCTCATGCAGTGATGTAACCTACCAGGTCCAAGTCTGCCCTGCAAAATGAAAAACTCCATGTAAGAAGAAGAAGTTTAAGCTTGAAGTAACTCAAA
This sequence comes from Phalaenopsis equestris, assembly GCF_001263595.1. Taxonomy (NCBI): domain Eukaryota; kingdom Viridiplantae; phylum Streptophyta; class Magnoliopsida; order Asparagales; family Orchidaceae; genus Phalaenopsis; species Phalaenopsis equestris. Next base: position 27,333,257 of record NW_018164444.1, on the reverse strand, counting down.
CAGAAGTCAGAAAGAAGATGATTTGCTGTACCTGAGCAATCTCAAATCCCCGACCTTCTCCGAGTAGGATATTCTCCACTGGCACCTTTACATTTTCAAAAGATACTTCTGCATGCCCATGAGGAGCATCATCAAAACCAAATACCATCAATGGTCTCTCTACACGAACTCCAGGGGTGTTTATGTCTACCAAAATCATTGATTGCTGCTCATGCTTGGCAGCAGAAAAGTTTGTTTTCCCCTGAAAAAGGATTACATCAGACCAAAAAATCTCTCTTCTGGACTATGTTCTGTGATAGAAACTTCACAAACCATCACTATCAAAAGTTTGCATCGAGGGTCCATTGCTCCGCTTGTCCACCATTTCCTTCCATTTATGATGTATGAGTCTCCACGTCTGAAAAGAAATAAAGAACTGAAGAAGGTAAATAAAAAAGGATTGCCTTGTTGTTATGTCGCACTTACCCGTTTCATGGACAAAGAATACATCAATAATGACCGGTCTTCTGACAAAATTACTTCAATTAAATTCATTATTCAATCAACACCACCAAACGTGAGACTTTAGCTTCCAATTATCAGCCTAGATTTTTTTTGTACGTTAATTTATTCAGTACAATTAATGTCTAATTTATATCATTGTACCTATTTGACGTTTTGATATTGGTTACCATTAAATGATCATTTGTGATGAAACATTATTCAATTTTTTACATTGCTATTAAGAGAGTTTGTCTAAAGAAACTATTGATCAGTATAAATAGTAGGCCATAGTATAAACTTGAAGAAGATCAAATATGAATAAGATATTTCATTAACATTATCTCTAGAGATCAATTCCTCCCATTTTCTTCTAGCCATGAAGTTAGTTTTTTCTCAATTTTTACGCTTGCCTCCCTTACACGAGGCATTCATTCATTTATTCTAAATCTCTTTGTTCTAGTTGCCTCCCCAACTGTTCTTCTACACTTGGCCAAGACCTTCGTTTTTGTTGTCTTGCTCTGCATCAATGGCCGAATTTCACGATATTTTCTCAAAGACATGATGTCCTTTCTGTATTTTACCATCATCTCCCTCCCCCTCTAAAGCATTCGTTCATCTCATTTTCTTAATCACTCTTTTGTTCCGTATCTCCCTGATTTTTCTATAAGCTTAATTCGTTGCTTCTCATCAAAATACAGCATCACAAGTCCGTTAGTTTTTCATTTCCACTACCTCGTTCTACATTTATTGGTATTAGAGTCGAAGTTCATAAATCCAAAGTGTTCTTCACTAGCAAAACAAAGGTGCAAAAAGATTTTGAGGCCTTGGGAGATCATGGCATAATGTTGTATTCTAATCAATCTCACTCATCTCACTCCATACGCTCTCTCTTCAATTTCCTAAAAGCTTTCCCACAACATTCCCCTTCACAAATCCCATCTAGATCATAAAATCCTAAACAAAAAATTTTCATCATTGTTGCAACAAGTCCATCTTTCTCCACCTCTAAAAGTCACCACGTTCCTTCCACCACTTAATTTGTTGATTGCATCAAACTCAACTAAAAAAAAAAAAGAATATATAAAATTGGAATTAAGATAATAAATTTGAAATGCAAAGAAACTCAAATTTTGTATATAAATCTTGAATATTTGAATTTTAAAATTCCAACCAGATTTTTTTTTGGGTAAATATTTCCAACCTGAATTTGAATTCAAATTTTAAATCAAACTTCAGTTCTTTCCAACTATCCAATACCTCCCCTTCTAAGCAAACAGTCTATTCATACACTCCACAATTCCTAAACATCTAACGTTAACAACTTAAAAAAGATATGATAGATATATAACACTTTTAATAATTTTCTTTCAAATATTTATCAAATTCTATAAGTATTATTTCAAGATGTACATGAACATCATCATGATATATAAAAATTTGTGGTTAATGGATGGTTTTGTAATATTGGAAGTCTAATGACAAGGAAAAAAGTGGATTTTAAATTATTATTCTTATATAGAAGCTATAATAAGCTTCAAAATTTTATTTGTCCTTTCATTCCAGCCTCATTCCTTTAAGCTCTTAGGCCGGACAGTAACAGTGGATGTCTTCTGTATAATCATCAACACGATTAGTTTGGTGGCCATATTTTCTATTTTATTTAGCCTAATTTCTAGCTCTCCCTAATCTGGCATAAAGCGTTCTACTCATGCAATTATAGGCTCGGTGATTCAATAAATTATCGGATTGTTACTCAAGTTTTTACATGGAATTATCCTCACAACCTACAAGCAAATAACAACAACAACACAGCCTTAATCCCACTACGTGGGGTCGACTAAATGAATCCTTTTTCTCCATTGCGTACTATTTTCATTTAGTTCTAATAAATTAAGATCATTTTTTATACAATATGCTCAAGTCTTCCTAGTTTTACCTCTGCCTCTCTTAACATAAGTCGAATCTAAAACATCTACTCTCTTAATCGGAGCATCAAATGGTCGACGTTTAATGTGACCAAACCATCTAAGACGACTTTCTCTAATTTTGTCCGTCACAGCAGCTACACCATCCCTATCACGGATATACTCATTTCGCATTTTGTCTCTAAGTGTATAGTCACTCATCCACCTAATCATTCTCATCTCGGCAACACTTAACTTAGCATTATGCTTCTCTTTTAAAGGCCAACTTTCAGTGCCATAGAGCATTGCAGGTCTCACCGCCGTCTAATAAAATTTTCCTTTCAGTTTAAGTGGTACTTTTCTATCACACAAAAGGCCCAAAACATTCCTCCACTTCAACCAACCAACTTGAATTCTACTATAAGCCAAGACTAATATAAATGTTTTCAATGCATGTTCTCTCAATCTAGGATGGAAGAGAATATGGTTACTCAAATACTAAGTGGCTATCACTAAATTCTTGATTCTTACTTCCTTAGAATACCTTAAATATTCTTGGTGTCATTATTTTGTGGTTTTAGGATAATTAGGTGTGGTGGTGTTATTATTTTCTGGTATTTAAGATAACTAGGAAAACCCTTACAAGAAAATAACCAAAAAAAGCTATCCCTTTTAAGTGGTCAATTAAGAGATTTATCAAAGGACTTAAATGTGATCAAGAAGAAGATGCGAATAAGATCAATGATAAAGTAGCAAACTAGAAATTAATTATCATAATTAACGGCCTTTGTTCTTTGTTGACTTGTAGATGGTTCCCTCCATTTTCTTGTTGTTTATTTTAATCTTTCTTTCTTCTATTTTACTTCTCTTCATAATTAAGGCTTTGCTTAGCAAAATCAGATCCCTTCTTCCACATATGGCTTAGGTGGAGGGGAGAGAGTGAGAAGAGAGAGAGAGAGAAAGAGAGAGAGAGAGAGAGAGAGAGAGAGAGAGCAAAATTTCAAGTAAGCAAGAAGGAACAACTAAAGAAAGATAAGATAAAGGTTGGAATATGGTGAATGAGCTAGTAGTTTTTGCTTCTTAAAACTATTTCATTAATGATCAAAAGGCCTCAGACAAACTGCAATATATAATACAAGTAAATGCACAATAAACTTTAAGGTTAAATCAAAACATTCATGATTTTAATGAATTACAATGGTCTTTATCATTGTCATAAATATTTAAACCACTTTTCTAGCAATTGCCCCTATTCTTTCAAATAGATTGGATTTCGCATTAAAAACTTCCCCCACCTCCCTGTTGACCTCAATTTTCGTGAGGTCTAGTCTTCCGTTTAGGGTTTAGGATCTAGCCTTAGGAATCTCCTTTCGACTATCTTAGAACCTTAGAAATGGGACCCGCCTCATTCTAGAAATTCAACCCGCTTCGGTACTCTTTTGTGGTTTCGCGTGTGTGGTATCAACTTCTAGCACTTAGAAGGACGAAACCAACATGAGGAAACCCAAAAGGGATTCCCTATAGGACCTTCCTGAGCCTTAGGGTGGCCTTTTGCACAATTCGCACTCCCGCGCGCACAAGCTTCGCAATTCGGAGAGTCGATACGTCCGAT
>NW_018164444.1:27327995-27328657 GCF_001263595.1 Phalaenopsis equestris | reverse complement strand
ATGGACTTTTTCTCCCCTCTTCCTGATGCTTCCCTCGCTGCCACTAGGTTGGCCGCTCGGTCCGAGAGACTTTGGTGGGTTCGCCTCTGCGAGCAGGGAGCACTTCACTTTTCTTTTTTGGCCCGATTCGAGTGTCGTGGGGTGATCTTCTCCTCTCTTCTCCTCTCTTCTCTGCCTATAAACATAGTTTCTTTTGAGATTTTTGAAGGTTGTTGAAGAAAAAAAAAGTTTTCTGAGAGGAGTGTGAATTTTTGGCTGTAAGGAGTTTGGGAAGAGATTTTCTAGTGAGAGCAAAGAGCATTTTTTTGAGGTGAATTCTTGCATTGCAGTGCTTTACTTTGGCATTACAGAGGTACCCTTTCTTTCCCCCTCTTCTTCGGTGCACCGTTTCTTTTCGGTTTTTGTTTTCTCTCTGCCGAGCCTTTGAGCTTAGCTCTGATGGAGGATACAGCATGCTAGCTCTCTATTTGGATATATATTTTTTTTTGAGATATTCACTTCAAATGCATTTGGAAATGAAAATGTGAGCATGTGTTAAAACTAGATTTGGTTACTTGCTTAAACTAGGGAGGCTATGGCATCTTTATGATTATTGTGGCATGTTTATGTTGGAAACATTTAGGGAGTTAAGACATGACTTTGAAATGATTTTTGCTCCTCTT
>NW_018164444.1:27325172-27327320 GCF_001263595.1 Phalaenopsis equestris | reverse complement strand
ACCCGTGAGGTCCATTGCAGGTCTTTGGGTGTGATTTAGCTTTCTCTGCTAAGCTTGGATTGACTTGAGTGTTTTGGATGAATCGAGTTCGCCATCCCAAAATTTAGGATTACTTTAGTTGCCCTTCGGTGTTTGTCGGGGGAGCGTTGTAGCAACTATTGGTGCTTCTTCTGTTTTCCTTAGTCGTGAGCCCCCTTTGTGCTCTGGGTTGCCGTAGCCGTGGGTCTTACTTGTGCTTTGGATGTGGGCTTTTGCAGCTGCTCTTTGCTGCCTTAAGCCGTGAGCTTTAACAGTTCTTTCCTGGGTCCTTTGTTGTCTTAACCGTAAGCCTTATTTATTGTCTCTTGGACTGCCTTTGGTTGTGGTTCTTGGCAGTTGTCCCTTGCTTTAACCGCGAACCTCTTTTGGCCCCGTTCTTTGCCTTGGCCGAGAGCTTTGGTGGTTGTTTCCTCCTTTTTATTGACCCTGGCCGTGAGTGTTTATCTGGTTTTATGGGAAGATTTCTGTGCTTACTTAATGTATGGAGTTATGGATTGAGTTGGAAGAATTTCGAACTTAGTACGGGTTTGGAAGTATTGACAGTGGTTTTCCCCGCGATCATTTTCCTTCGAAGTTTGGAAACTTTTAAATCTCATTTTGGAAGAATATTTAGTTGATTTGATTAGTCCTATGTCTTTGGGGTTTGGAGAATCAGCGCGAGGAGATATTTTGTGTTTGTCAGGAAAGACCCCGGGCCCTACTTTTCCAGGTCTTTTCGATACGAGTTTTTGAGAACTGATCCAATCTCCTTTTCGGTGTTTTAGATGGATCGGTGTCTCCTCTCTCTCACCCCATTTTTGTTCTATTATTTCCTTGCGTCTTGGTTCGGTTTTCGATGCTTATGCCCGATGCATAAGTGTCCACGTATAGCCTTTTGCTATACGTGAAACCATCAAGCAAGGTCGCAAGTAGTCGTTTTGGGGCGTACGGTGTTGATGATAAAGACACACCGAAGATAGAGCGGAAAGATACCTTATTCTATAACATCAAGATCCAGACATTTGATGAACAATAAGATATGGTATCCTTCACCGACATAAGTCTAGCGGTAGTCGGCTCGAACCTCCTCAGGTTGTTGGCAATTCTATGCCCGATAGCGTAATCGACTCGTGGATAACCAAAATAAAAGAAAAGATAAGTTTTTGATAAATTATTTTCAAACAAAATATGCGTTTCCACAAAACAAAAATGAATAGCTCTTCTTTGCATGCCTAAGAAGTTGTGTGTATGGCAGAAACATAAATTTTAAAAATACATTTTAAACTTGGTTGTCCACCTGACGAATACCTGTTTAGGCTGGGAAATAGCCCCTAAGTGAGGTTCAAGACACACTTCTAGACGAGTGGTGGGTTCTATACGTTCGGGTGACCGAGTAGCCTTCGTGGATCCTCGAGAATAAATATATCTGAGCCTAGTCCCATACGAGTGCTTGCGGTCCCCCTCATCCGAATTTTGTTTCTTTGTTTTATCGAAGCTTTGGGACAGAGCACTCGTGTTACTTCTTCTTTCTTTCGGGATTTCCCCAAAAGTTTTGAGGATTTTCTTTCACTTGAGTCTCTTTCGTTGATTTTCTCGAGTTCTTCCGTTTTTTCTCGGATTTCTTGGACGACATTTCTTTCGGGATTTAATTTTTGAGATGCATTTAGGTTTGCTATACTTAAGGGACAACGGATCTCACAGGCGTACAGGTTTGCTTTACATGGTTTGCTTTACTTGCTTTACATTTTACAACACTTAATTTTCCTGTTTCAACCTGCTACTGCTCTTCTTATACAGCATGTTACACTTGTCCTGTTTCTAGCTGTTACTATTCTTCCTGTATAGCATGTTTTCCTGCTGCTACCTGTCGTTCTTCATGTATAACATGTTACACTTGTCCGGGTTCTACCTGCTACTGTCTTTTATGTATAGCATGTTGTACTGCTCCTGTTTCTACCTACTACTGTTTCACTTGCATGCTACTGTTCATTCCTGTATGACACGCTTTATATTTTATAACTTTAAACATGTTTACCCTTTTTACATAGGATGTTTAGAGGACTACAACCATAGGGCCGTTTGATTTGATACTACAACCGGACACTCTAGAAAACTTAAACTCGTCACGTC
>NW_018164444.1:27290698-27324498 GCF_001263595.1 Phalaenopsis equestris | reverse complement strand
AATAGGGGAACTTGTCGGCAAATAAAACGGTTTCGCAGACCCAAACGGATGTCATATGTTTTCCTAGTTTATTTGATCGAGCCTCATACTCAAGTCTTGTGTTTATCCCTCGGGATAGATACAGGATTTGAGGTAGAGCGCTCTTTCATTTAAACTGTGAAAAATATGAGGTCAGTTTGATTTCATATTTTTCTAAAACCATATATATATATATACGTAAATTAAAACGTCCCTCCGAAGCGGGCGATGGGATTTCAATTCCGGCTGCCGACAGCTTCTTACGGGCGACCCCCCAAAGAAATCTCTTCCTTTCTCTTTTTTGTGCCGACACTCCCCCACCCCCCATCTTTATTATCCATTTCTTGAGTTCTTTATCATCCTATCCCAAGGATTTCAGAACCTTTCCCCTGGAATTAAGCTTGCAAAACTCGTACATAAAGTGAAAAACGTGGAGGATCAAGTATTCTGCTCCCAAACACTCAAGCCTATCATACAATGGTCGTTGTCTTGTATGTATGATTTTTTTATTGCCTATAAAGCTTCTTGAATGAATTAAAAATGCTCTTCCTCCCTCCCTTCAAAGTATGATGCAACTGATCAAAATAAATTTTAACCTCTTAATCTTCATGAAGTGCTCTCACACGTGTGTGCGCTCTCTCTCCCACTGCCCACCTCATACCTCTTAAAATGCCCTTTATACTCTCCTTCAAAGGAAGCTCCCATTATCCCTCTGTGGCAAATGCCCTTTCCCTCATTTCACATCCCAACATCTCCACTTTGACAAGAAAATAGTTTCTTGAAAATGAAATTGCATTAGATATTGAATGTCTAAGATAAGGTTAATGATGATGATGTTCTAACAAAACAAGTGTTACAGGGACTAAACATAATTAGTGCTTAAACTTTGAATGAGGTATTTAATAATTAAGTTAAGACTAATGAGGATGGGCTGATTATGATGATATTCTAACAAAATATGTGTTGAAGCAACTAAACATAATTAAGCCATAAAAGATGGGACCTAAATGTAATTTATCCTATTTTGAATGCACATGCTCCAGTATAGTTGCTAGGATGGACGTGTTACGAAAACCCAAAGATTCACCCACCAATTGACAAAAATATAAAAAAAAATTATCTAAATTACATATTCTTGTGCTAGTAATATGAAAATAAAAAGATGTTACAACTATAAGATACCCAATACTTTAAATACACACACACACACACACCTAGCATTGGATTTTACCTATCTATAGAACATTCAATGTTGGTTGCATCTGAGGATGCAACTTTTGGCTCAGTCATAGCAAATCCAGATCGTATTTCACCTTCTAGTAGAGGAATAAGCCATTTTTTTTGTTGCTCCTTACTTCCATACCTCAAGAGTACCTAATACAATAAATCAGTGTCATAGTGACTTGATTGAATATTTTAAGCAAAAGTCATGATATTCAAAAAATAAAATACACTAAATACCACTTCATAGAAGTATGCAAAGTATATTTTAGACACTATAATAACTTAAAGAGTTATCAATAAGTAAATGGATCAACTCACCTGTTGGTATGGTATTTAGAACTATTAACATTCAGCAAAATGAAGTAATGAAGGTTGTATACTTCTAAAGTAATGCCAAGTCTGTGCCCAATAAGTTCTAATAATCGACACTCTAAACTACTAAAAGGCAACATGCAAATGATATAACTGATTTAAATTTCAAGAATGAGTGGCTAGATCCATATACTTAGCTAGCACATCCTCTTCACAAAAATCATAAATATAGTAATAAGTTCAAAAAAAAATTACAGAAAGGGAAGACAAATTTACCGCTCATTGCTTTAGCTTCAGGTGCACACATATATATAATAACATTTAAATGTATAATTATGTTATGATATTATTGTTGAAGGCTATTTTGGGATTTTGTTATATATTGTATTAAACTTCAAAAATTGTCCCGCAACTATTTGTATATGACCAATTTAATCCTAGGATATCATATTTATCTAATTTAGTTTTCTAATAAACAAACGTAATCAAAAAAGGTTACTCATTGACTAAGTCGGAATCAATTTTGTATAGTTGATGGACAAAATTGAAGAATATAATACTCTAGAACTATATTGGCCACATACCAATACTCGTCTATTTTGGAATTTACGATATTTGTATTTGTAAATTGCATATAGTTGTTAACACTATGCATATTCATATATTCACTTTCCACATAGACCTATTCACACATTATTTTAAAATATTCATATCTTACTTTCAAGACTAATATTTTCCCCAAGTTTAGTATCATATCCACCATTTTAGAATCTATCTATATTATATTTATCTTATGGTTGAATCTTACATTTCCATTTTTCTCACCTCCCACACCTCAACCTACTACAGTGATTTCAAATAAATGCAGTGCTTCCCTTTTTAGCTTTTTTTTTATACTCATTTCCTGATTGAAATTTCAATAGTTATAGATAAGTATGAAAGTTTATGCCACATAACTAATTTTAAGAGAATTTCACCATTTAGTATTATGTGTTTTTTAAATCTTTAGAAGAACTTAATCATACGGTATCATAAGAAACGCATAAGCATGTTCAAAGTACTTTTTTTTCAATGTTTCCCCAAACAAAAATATGTGGGAGTATTTGTATGTATGCATTTTTAACATTATCATCAATTTGAATTCCCAAACTCTCATGGAGAGATGAATAATATCATCATCCTAAAATAGAGATATCTACAATACAGTTATGGGTTCTCACATAAGTACCTTATTGCTACACACCACGCGCCATATCATTTTCAACATGTCTAACATAAGACAGCGGGCTTTTCCTTGCCTCGTAACCTAGAGAGCCAACAAAACTTTATCGAAACTTTCTATGCTGAAATATTATAAATTCTTCAGCACCACGTGAGCCACTAAAGAACAAATTAATTATTTACCACAAAAAAAAAAAAAAAAATGTTAGCACATATGAGCATCTATGCTCAATCATGATGTTAACCACAACTGCTGACCTTATCAACTTTCATTTCAAACGCTCGTCCCATATTCCATCTCAATGTTATGTCATGCAAGCGAAACTAGCGCACCTTCGGTCATTTAACTAAGAGCCAAAATATTGATAAGGACATCTATCATCATTGTAACATCTATATTAACATTCTTTATTAATTGATACCGGAGTTAACCCAAATCACAATAGAAATGAAATATTATTGTTGAAATTTAAATGTTACAATGACGACTCGTCAAAATAAGAATAAAATAAAACAAAATGCACAAACGATCATCTAGGTTGAGAGCAGCTGACACCGTCTGGTCAGCATTGTGTTGACTGCTTAGGTTGATGCAGCAGCGGTTGGAGGGTTGGAGAGGGATCTTGCAGCAGTTGGAAGGGTTGGAGGGAGTTGTGGCCCGATCTGGAAGATTTGGGAAGGGCTGTGGCAGGTCTAGAATGGGACAGGAGGGAAGTACAGTAGATCTAGAAGGGTTAGAGGTAATTGCAGCCTGCTGGAAAGGGTTGAAGCGAAGTACGGCAGAGCTGAGCGGGTTGGAGGAGGCTGGCGGGAAGGGGGCTGCGAACAGGGGAGATGCTAGTGGACTTGGGCGGCAGCAGGAAGAGGGGAATAAGAGGAGATAATCAATGAGTTACAGTTGGAGCACTTTCTCGCCGCCTCGGATACAACCCTAAAAAGGGAGAAATGCCCCAGAGGCAGAAACCTAAAATCAAAGACAATCAAAATTGCACCCTAAGCAAACAAACATTATATATATAATAGATGATAGTAGTTAGAATAGGAAGAGGATAGAATAGGAATGAAAAATAATATGAAGGAAATAGAATAGGAATGGAATATAATAGGAAGGGAGAGGAATTTGGGTGGTACTCTTGCCCCATGGGAATGGTAGGGAAGGCCGGTCCAGCCTCCCGCTGAACCGAGACACTCCTCTGTTGAACCTATTGGCCAGTTCAACTAGGCCCCAAGCCCTGTGTCACTAATTCTCTCCATTCTTGCCAACACTTGTGTCTCCTATAATGAAATGGCTAGCATCATATGTATGTACATATGTATGAATGTATGTATATATGTATATAATATATATGATTGATTGTGCGATGGGTCTTCTTCTTCGCTCTGCTAAGGTTTCCGCTCATGGCGAACCCTAGCTCGAAACAGACATCTGTTTCTCTCGGTCGTTTCGATCCTTTCTGTCTTCATCTTCGACTCTGACTGGCGGAGGAGTTCGCGTCGTCGAGCCTGCTCGCTTGCTACGTCATCACGTCGTCTGCTCTCGCCTATCTCGCTGTTTGCGGCGCTTCGCGCTGCAGGTTCCTCAAGTCCACTCGACTGCTCCGTCGTTTCTGCTCATCTGCTCGTGTGTCAGTTGCGCCATTTGTTGCAGTGTTTGTGTGAAGCAGGCTAATGGCCACAGGGTTTTCTACACTGCCGCCGTCGCCGGTGATAATCCCGCAAAACCCTCCTATGCTAGAGTGGTTCACAAACGCAGCTATCATTTCCATCTCGTAGATAGTCTGGTATTCCCGCAGATGTACCATAATTATGTTGCAGGAAATGACGATTGCAATCTCATCAAAAAAAGTAGAGAAAAAGACGGGCAAACCAACAATTTTCTTCTTTGACGCTAAAATTATAACTTGTGAAGGAAAATATAAATTTACACTAGTTGGAAAGTTCCAATTAGGTAGCCCTAAGATGAAGATTATCAGGAAGATTTTTTAAGATTTCAAACTAGTTAAGGATTGACATGAGGGTCATTTCGACGGAAGGCATGTTATGATACAGCTAAACATAGAAGAAGATTATACGAGGATTTTCCCAAAAAAAATTCATCACAATCGAGGGAAAACATATGAAATTGCTCAAATGGACCCTTAATTTTGATCCCAGTCAAGAACCCCCAATTGCACATATCTGATTCACATTACCTGAACGCAAGCATTCTCATTACCTGAACTCATTACCTGAACGCAAGCTTCAATTCTTTGACTTACCTATCTTATATGCAATTGGGACTATTCTTGAAAACCCATTGCAGGTAGACTTATATATAGTTCATTTCTCAAGACCCTCTATTGGAAGTATTTTGATTGAAAGAGATATTACACTATCAGATGTAGAAAAAGTCTGGCTTGGATATGCTCACAATGGTTATTGGTAAAAAATCATTATGGAACAAAAACCTTACTACTGCAAGCACTGCAAGATGTTTGGACACCCGCAGGATAAATGCATCAGATTGCACCCACAGTTGAGAACCAATAGTCAAAAGCAGGAACATACTTTTAGTGCACCCCATGTGCCTGAACATGCTCCTAGCAAACCTGATGACAGCCAACCTGAGGAGGGAATCACTAAAAGACAGGAGTTGGTGTCGGCAACTAGGATAACTTTTCCTGACCATACTAAAACGGACAATGTTCGAACCGAAAATCAAGAAAGTCCCGCAGCTCCTATTCAGGAATCATCAGGTGCAAAGGAAACTATTCACACTTCACATACACTGGAACCTATCGCGGTGGCAACAACTGTTTTTCCTTCTACTGCGGTTCTAACATCTAATCAGATCGAGGATCACATGAGTCAGTGTTCAGATGAAGAATGACAGGTTTACACTTCTCGGTAGAAGAAGAAGGTTGGGGGCACACACTTGAAAACTTAATGGATGATACTTTGGTTACTCCTGGCAATGACACAACTCTTCAAACACTCGGAAACTTAATGGATGATACTTTAGTTACTCATGACAATGGCACAACTCTTCAAAGTTTGTTATCTGGCTCCGCTCCTAAAACTAGAGGCAGAGACAGGACTAAACTGGCTCGCCCCTAGCTACTTGTTTTCTGCATGTTTTAAATTTGTTTTTTACATTTTATTGAGTCTATCTGTATCTTTTTGTTGGGGTATTACTGTACTTGGTATCGTATGGGTAGGGTGTCTCTTTTGGGCCCTCTCATACAAGCTTTATATATCTTTTATATTTCAATAAAATTAGCCCTTGGGCTTTTCATAACAATCATCTTACCAACGTATTAGCTTGCTCCTTCCCTAGAACTAGTGGCAGATACAAGACCAAATTGGGTCGCTCTCTTCCCACCTGATCTATGTATTTCGGTACTGTTAGGTTTTTTATGTAAGTGTCTAATGTATTTTCAGTTTTTTCTAGTTTTAAAACCTTTTGTGATTTTTTGTGTGCGCAGGGTGTCATGTTTGGGTCCTCCCACACATTGTATTCTGTATCTTTTTTTCTATTTAATATATTAGTCTTTTTAGGTTTTCAATATATATATATATATATATACATATATAACAAATGCTAGTAGATTTCACCTTTAAATCACAAAAGAGGAGATGGAGGGAGGTCGAAAGAAGTCAGCTAGTAGGAGATGAAGAGGAGAGTGGGATTGAGACATTAGAGAGCAGCGGAGAGAGATTGGGTAAACAAGTAGCGAACTAATTGAGTGGGTGTTTGTGCAGCATGCAACGATGGATGAGCAAGTATGCAGCTATACTTGCAAGCATGTAAAGTAGCAAAAGGCCATGTCGCGTATAAGAACAATAAGTAAAGGTTATGACTTGTTTCTTCCAAACCAAAGATAAAATTTTAACTCTAAACCTAGCTCTCAATTTCCAAAAAAAAAAAAAAAACTGTTGAGGTTTTAGATCAAGAAGAACCAAACAGAAGAATGAGATAGACTGGCATTTTACAAAATAGAAAGAATGCATCATTTAAATTAGAAAATTTAAAATCTTATTTGAGAAAAATTGAAAGTTAAATTATTATCATTATTTAATACATATTGACTTTTAGAAATTTAATAAATGATTTAAAAACCTAAGGGCACCTAGAGTTATTTGTGTTTTGTTTTTATTTTATTTTTTGCATTTTTTTTTATTTTAAAAATGTTGTTTAGTGTACATTTAAATGTTTTTATTTTTTATATTTTAAAAAATAAAATTTCTTTTTTGAACTTTCAAAACACCTAAAAATAACTGTCACTGCCACTACCTAATATCGACCGTTATCGACAACCGACCACTTTTATCAACCATGGCTTGCCAGCACTAAAAAATAAAACAAAATATGTATTATTTTCACATATCCAATGTGTTTTATTTCAATTTAAAACATAAATAAAATAAAATAAAAATATAAAATAGAAAGCAAAATAAAATATTGATCCCAATTTGTCCATAAGCTTTAGTAAGTTATAACAAATTAGCCAACTAAAATTTATAAAAGCTTGTAAGAAAATTTTTATGAAAATTTATTTAGAAATAGTATAATACTATAATTGCAATTTAAATATAATTAAAAGAGCAAAGTATAAAGTTATGTTATGATTATTTACATTTGTAAAGAAAGTTGAATTATTAATAGTTTGAATGAAATGATATGTTGAGTATTAAATTAAAGGAATGCAAACGCTAATTATGATTATATATTTGAACAAAAATAAAGATTAATTAAGAGCAATTTATAATGAAAGAAAGATATCATTAATTAGGATAATTAAGTCCTGGTTAAAAAAAATATATGTATATAATAAATTAATATGAATGTTTTATATGTTATTACAGGATGCTAAACTCGCAAAAACGGAGAATAAATTAAAATGGAAGACCAAGTCTCTTGAAAATAAGATGGATGCTCTTGTTACTAAATTATTGTAATAACGTTGTTTCCTCTAAAATAAATGCTTCAAATGATATTAATATTAGTCCAACCAAACTTTGTTGCAAGTTACTAATGGTTTATCCCCACTCCTGAATTTATTGGTGATGTTAAAATGAATATTATAGGCCTCTTATCATTTCTAAGTTGTTTAACTTATACATTATTTATTATAGAAAGAAATTCAATATCATAAAAAATGCAAATGAAATGAACTATATAGAAGTGTCTGCATCCGTATGTTTAAAGCTGGAATTCCTTCCCTTAAGGTACTAATTAGGGGTGTTGATGTACCCACATGTAAAATAATTGCTAATTTGTAAGTTTGAAAAAATATATTTGATATTGAAGTGACATAAATAATAAAATTTAGACTAAGTTCCTAAAAAAGATTTTTTTTTTCAAAAAATGACAAATAAGACTAGATATTATATGCTTATCACTTATTCATTTTACTATAATACAAAAGATATACTAATTGAAAGCCCAGATAAACAAAATTCAACAAGATATTTGAAACCACATGTTGATAAAGATTCACGGTAAAAAAAACTTTTTTTAAAGATTTGACTAGAAAGATATGACTAAAATCAAGATAAATGACTACGCAAAAATTCAACCACAAGAAAACCACGTTTTGATTTGGAATAAGACTATATTCTAGCTGAAAACTAAAAGTTAACAGATCTAAACTTAGATATCAAACAAAATGAGAGTATGCACGGGCAAAACATTATCAAATCTCAAATTACCTCCATGTTCCCAGTGTCAGGAGCACCACAATTAAAAAGTTGAGGCGCCCAGACAGAATGCCCCATAATTTCACACAAATATCCATACTCAAGATTGGAAAGGCCTGCACCGAGCAAGTTGTTGTCGACCCCAAAAGCACCAGAATCTCTTCCAGAAAAAAGTAGCTTCCTTGCTCTAGCAGCACTATCTAACTGAAAAGGATAGAATAGAATATCTCAAAATCATGTATCTTGACATAATATCCTAATTTAATTTCACATCAATTAGCAAGGCTCTTTAAATTATTAAAAAACAAGGCTTTGTAAAGCATAGCAAAAATATTGAAAAATCACATTCGGCTGACTATTTAGTATCAATAAAACTAAATTTAAAAGAACAAGATAGAATTAAATGGTTTAGTTAAAGAAATGCATACAGGTATAAACAAATTCCATAAGCCCTCTTGCTTTGCCAGTTGCTTGAGCCTCGATTCTTCAGGATGTATTGTCCAACGTGAACTTGATTGTGCCAGTTCATAAAACTCTTTTTCCATTGGATATATATGTTTTTCCATGAATTTTACTAATTTTCTTTTCAGATCTAAAACCTTCTGACTTGGAACAAATCTGCCTTGTTGCTCTGTTGGGTGCAGCTTTGCAGACTCTATGTCCTGATGTTCACGTGGACCTCTTGATATTTCATGACCTATGCTCCATAATCAGCGAATCTAGTTAATTGTAACAGTTTAATAATATTACTACAACGAATATTAATTTTCAATAGAACATTTTAGCCTTCACTAAAAGCTTCAGTCAGTTGACTTCACAAAGAAATGAAAATTCAAGATGTGCCTCAACTTTACTCAGTGATGCCGTACAAAAAAAAGTTCCCCGCCATAACCATAAATCCCTGTTATATTATATTTTTGAGAGAAAAATACAGGACCGCTGAAATCAAGTGTACCTTGAACTTTTCCATCACCTCTACAAATAAGCTTCATTTTATCAAAGAATTTCAAGAATAAAATAATTCGTAGCATAAATTCCTAAAGCAAACTTCTTACAGCACCAAACAAGATGAGGTTTGCAGCTACAGCTTGCACGATGTGTTTGCTGTAATGCATATGATAAGATCTGACGTACAAATCAGCACGATTTTCCACATAAATTAAGGCATACTCATATTGTATTGCAAGAACGTCAAACAATTAACATGAATACAAAGATAAGCACCTACAATTCTAGAGGTAGGCGATATCTCCCAATGCCTACAATTCAAGAGTAAGAAATCTCTCTCAAACCCTAAATCATAGACTCGCAACAATAATCTCATACATAATCCTAACCCTAAACTTTCAAGGCAATTTGCCCATAGGCTAATAAAAGACAAAATTTCTCTTAAGCGATGTGTAACAGTACTAAGAGCCTGTTAATGTTTGATCTTTACAAGGGTGTCCGGGGGCAAACTTCTCATCACACAGAAAATATAACCCCTCGGCACGCCTCTCCTGAATCTACTCTGGAAGGCGCTAGAAGTTAACCCTTGGACGGGCCCCGATATTCTTCTCCTTCAGCACCTCCCCCTGAAAGGACACCGTCCAAGTCTTCGATGTCATGATCTTCAAGGTATTCTTATGAAATTCCTCTATGTTGTTGCTTCTGTCGACTTTCTTTATCTGGTTCTTGTCCTCTCTGGGCTATCTCCATCATCTCCCTCAATCCCCGTGGTCTCAATAGTTGGAGCGCTGCCCGTATGTCGAGCTTTAGGCCCTTCATGAAATTCCCCTCCAATTACTTCAGAAATCACCTCCAGCAGTCCCGACAATAGCTTGAATCTCTCCATTTATTCCATGATAGTCTCCTCCTATGTTAAGGCATAGAATTGTTCGTGTAGGTCTCCTTCCAGAATGACTTGGAAATGTTCCAATAAACAATCCTTAAATTTCTCCCATGATTGGATCGGGTATCTAGTCTCATTCCATTGAAAGCATGCTAGTGTTTTCCCCTCCAACCATAAATCTATCATCATAGCTTCTCTTCCCCATTTTCCCATTCACCATAAAATAATACTTCGTCATGTACTCTCACCCATGTGCATCTCCTCTCCCCCGAAAATCAATAATTTCAACTTCCCGGGCATAAAATCACCCCAACTTCCTCTCCATCTGGTGTTTCCCCCATGTATTGAGAACAAAACTCTCTCATAGTCATACCTCATCCCGACTTCTCTCCTTCCCTCTTTGTACTCCTCCATATGCCTTACATGGCCCCTTCTCCATATTTCAGCCCAACCGCCTCCATTAGAAATCTCTAATACAACCCCCATCGGAGTCCTAAAGGGAGTTCTTGATGGTGGATACTTTCCTCCTTATGCACCTCAAGTTTGATCTCTTTCCCCTGTCAATCTGACAAAAGAATCTCCAGTTAACCTTGGTTGGGTTTGCGAATTGAGTCACAGGCGGGGTCTTAAATTGCATCTCAATAAGCTCATCATCATCTCCTCCAAGCTCTCGAATCAATCTTCCATGGAAGAAAATCTATTGTCTATGAGGAAAAACCTTCCTTCTATGATGGAAAACCTTTCCTCCATCCCGGATTTAAGTTAGCTCGCATTTTCCTCCAATTTTTCTCCCAAATCATCTACTTTCTTTATAGTCATCATTCCTCGGCAAGTTTTCGATCACAAAAGACGGAAACACCTGTACGCTGAAATGAAGTCGATGTTTTCGATTTTACTACACACCGGAATTGGAACCAGAGAAAGCTGAGAGTTTTGGGTCTCTCTACGCCGCGTAATATGAAAGTTTCGAGCCTCTGTATGCCGCGTCGTTGCATTCTCAGCTTACTCTAATCGCGATTATATTGCGTCCATGGAGCGGGGGGAAAGATCAGCATTTCGAGTCTCAATAAGTCGCGATCCCATCGTTGCGTTCTTTGCTAGCACTCTTTACTACAATGGAGGTGAAATATAGAAGATTCAGGTCTCTGTCGCGAGCCCCTCGTTGAATTCCAGGCTCGATCATGACTCTATCAGGCAAACAGACAAGGGAGGAGGAGAAAGATAGGAAATTTGAGTTTCTATAACAAGCCTGATGGGTGGGTTGAAAGCAAAATTATTTTCAGGCTGCGATTCTTTCTTCTTTCCTGGAATGAAACGCTTCGATATCTCTTTGATATAATTCGATGTAGAGATCGACACAAATTTTCACAGAAATTAGGGCAAAAAAAATATTTTATTGCAAAAACATCAAAACTTAATACAAAGAAAAGCACATACAATTCGAGAGGTAGGAGATCTCTTTTAACTCTTACAATTTGAGAGGTAGAAAATCTCTCTCAAACCCTAAACCTAAGGCTCGCAACAATAATCTCATGCATAACCCTAACCTTGGGCTATTAAGCTCTATTTATATCCAAATAATAATAATAAAAGACCAATTTACCCTTAAGCTAATAAAAGATAAAATTGCCCTAATGGCGATGCATAACAGCATAATGCATCAATTAGGCTGCGGCGTGTAGATTCTCCAATATATGACACATTTTTACAAACATCAAGAAAACCGATCCCAAACAAAATTATATTAGTGTACTGAGATGCTCTGCAAAGTCAACGCACATGATTGAATTGATTAACTAAACAGATCTGCCAGATTAAAAATAAAATGATATAGAAAAATATTCACAACCACAGCCTAGATAATTATTAAAGAAGCTGCTTAATCTGAGAAGTTTTAGACGTTTAATCTAGTAAAGGCACTGCACAATCTATGCGTACAGAACCTATTCATGATTCCTGGAATTTATAACAAAAGATTAGTAACATAAATTTTTTTTCGAAAGAAGCATACCAAATGGAGGTTTGTCGGGAAGCAAAGATTGTGTATTGATGACCTTCCAGGCAGTATCAATCAAAATATTAGCCAGCTTTCCAGTAAGTTGAGCACGCTCGCCACCCGAAGCATTACCCTGAAATAATATTCATTATCATACAATCAATTAGAAAAGTAGAACAAGTTTACATTGAAAACCAATTATACCAGTGTCCATCTGTGATATACTCCAGCATATATAGAGGCTCCACGAAACAACGAAAATGCAATATAAAACTTCCACTCAGAAACTGGCCAAGGTTTTCCCTGTACTAGGACATTTGAAATGAAATAAATAGTAATATCTAAATAATCAACAAGAAGGGTTAACATGTAGCTGAAAGGTAGTTGAGGATAGATTAATATAGGCAATGCTCACAGATGCAAAGCAGTACTCAGCAAGATACTCCGGGAGAGATGGGATGCCTTCAGGTCTCCCGGCAACTTCAAACCCTTCATATGGACCCACTTCAGATAGCTTTATATCAACTACAAAAGGCTGTAAAATAACATGCGTAATTACAGAGGAACAGAGCTCATAAATCACAAGTATTCTACGAAATCAAGTAAGCACGATGAAATACATTTTATAAGTATCACTGAGTCGATACAGGTTTTGATCATTAGGATGTGAAACCTATATATATTATAACAAGTTTATTGCCCTATAAAATGCACACAATCAAAAGTTAACAATAAGATTCATTAATACATAAGATCGGCAAGGACATGTAATTCGGATTATAGTAATGGTACAATTTGAAGATAAGATAATCATAAATAGATTTAGGTGGTTTGATTAAGAATGAAAATTGTGGATCAAGATAGAAGTTGGAAAATGATTGGGCGAAAAAATTTAACACCTCAAGTCGCGCAAATAGGAGGTAAGCAGAAGGATTCACGGGTGATGCAGGAGCGTCTGTTAAAGCCACGGAATCTCCGATCCGGCGACTCCTTAACACTAAACTCTGACGATCCTACGGATTCTGCAATCACAGGGAGCTGAACCACACGATTCCAGCCTGATTTTCAATTTCATCCAAAATTTTCTTCATTTTTTCTGATTTATTTCCTTTTTGTTATTTCTCTATTGTGAGGCTACTTATAGGTTTGTTTTCTATTTTTGGAAGACTTTTATTTTGTTTTGAGTATAATGAGATTATGTATGATTTCATACTTTATGGGTGTTGTATCCTCTTACTTTTGCAAGTGGTGTGTTTATATCTTACTCAGGAAGAAGTGGAGAACCTCATCCCGCTCGAATTTAATCGTTTCAGAGCTCGCTTCACGGTTTTCAACCGAGATAGCCCGTGAATGATGCTCATCCCCGTCGAAACAACATTAAACTTGTATATTATCATTCACTTGCCATCCCACAATGGTCTCCCTGCTAAATCTCCTTTCTAAACGCTTTCTAGGAGCTCTATAACTGTATCATCTAGTATCAGAGCCCTGTAAATCCTAAGTAAGATTTTTTAAAGTTTTAACTTTCTTGTCGCAATCTAAAATTCCAAAAAAAAAAAATACACCATACCCAAATCATTCATATTGCAATTCTCAGCCCCAACCTTAAATTTTCAAAATTCATCATTCTTACCTTAACAAAAATCCGCCCCAACACCTACCACCAAAACCCTAAACTTTGACCAACCATTTATCTACAACCCTACACCTATCAAAACCTTGCTGCCAAGAAGAAATCTACAAAAAGATGTCGATGAGCATACTATAAAGAATATACAGCGAGAAATCTTTCAATTATAACAAAAAAGTGATGTCTTTGTGATGAGATAATCTGGCAATGTCACCCACAATCGTAACATTGAAATGTCAAATCAACGTAAGAAAGAGAATATCCTACATCAAGAAGTTTCTAGTGGCAAAGAATCAATATCCCAACAATTTCACATGGAATATCAGAGAAAAGGCTAATATCTTGAAGTAAATCTAATTTGCCAAATTTTGACAGTCATATGAATCCAAATGAGTTTATTAAGTGGCTTCAAACAATGGAACAAATATTTTAGTATAAAAATATTTCTCAGGTGAAGATAATTAAGTTGACAGCCATCAAGCTCAGAAAGAACATTTCATTGCGATCAGAGAATCTGATACATATTCAAAAGTGGAGAAAAAATTAAAATCATAACTTGGTCTTAAGATGAAAATGGCGATGCATCGCAAGTGCCTACCAGTACATTACAAATATTAAATTTTTAAGAATTCACCAATTCACCATTTACAGTAACAAGATCTATCAATAGATGAGTACACAACTGAGTTCGAGCAGCTTATGTTGAAGTGTGAGCTAGTGAAGCCAGAGGAGAACACCATAACTCAAAAACTGAGAAGATTGAAATTGTCCATTGGCAATGTGGCACAATTACAACCTTTTTGAGCATTAAAGAATGTTCACACTCTACCTCTGAAGGTGGAGAGACAACAAAACAGCATCAAATCCACACCACCCTTCAAAAAAGGTTCAACCAAAGGATCAAGCATCAAGAGTACACAGTGGACCATCCCAACCTACCCGACAAGAGAAAAAAATAGTTCAGAGTGGAGAAAAATTTAAGACATCTAGCACTCCCAAATTTGTCCTAGTAAAAAAGTGCCTCGAGTGCCACACATTTTTGCACATTGCATCTGATTGTCCAAACATGAGGGTGATCTCTTTCACTGAGCAATGAGCAACTGAAGAAATTGACAGAGACAGAAGAGAGTGAAAACGATAAGGACGCAAAGGAGGAACAATAGTTATCAATTAATGAGAGAAATGCTAGTGATTCAATCTAAGCCCATGAGAGAGACTCCAACAGGATTAACATTAGTCGTCCTAGAAGATAACAAGTCAGATCAAGCAATACCAAAAAAGGTAGCACTTATTGAAGGAGTTGTCAGATGTCTTGTCTGGCAGTTTGCCTCCTGAGTGCCTACTACTGAAAAAGATTCAACGTGTCATAAACCTCATTCTAGGATTTATTAAGTCAATCCAAATTGCCTATGGGATGTGATCAGTCAAGTATGATAATTCGCAAAAACATGTTACACATGTTATGCTTTGAGTCTTGGTTCATGAGAATAAAAGCCCAGATGTTGCCCAGCTCTGCTGCCAAAGAATAATGATTATTTATTCTATCAGGACATACTTTGGAATGAGTATGTGTTTTAGAGTTGCAAGAATTGGACGTGAGCATATATTTTATAGTGGATTGCCTTAGAAATAGCAATACGATGATTTTGTTATGGTGATGATAGATCAATTCCAGAAGCCTACAGAGAAGAGTCTCACCTAGTCGGGGAAAATGATGCAGGATCATCTGCTAAAATCATGGGATCTCCGATCATGTGACTTCCGATCGCAGAAATCATGCGATCCTATGAATTTTGTAATCACAGGGAGCTAAACCGCATGATTTCAATTCAATTTTCGATTTCATCCCAAATTTGCTTCCTTTTTCTAATTTCTTTCCGATTTTCTTATTTATAATTAGATATTTTCTATTATTAAACTTTCTAGGATTTTTTTTAGGCTTGGAAAGATTTTTGCTTTTTTTATTTTTATAAATATAGAGAGTATAATATCTGATTTCTGCTTTAGGAGATTTGTAGCTTCTTACTTTTGCAAATGTTGTGTATGTAACTAACTCAGGAACAAGGGGTGAACCTCCTCACCACTCGTACATAATTGTTTTGGAGCTTGCCTTGCTTTCTTTAGTCGGGACAGCCATGGATGGAAACGTCGTTGAACTTGCATATTATCATTCCCTTATCATTCCACAACTATCTTCAGGATAATCTCCTTAAACCATCATGACGCAGCCCAGGAGCTCAGAATTATCAATGCATGAACTAATGATCGGACGAAGAAAAACTATCTAACAGCTTTATTTTATAAATAAAATGATCCAAAACACAAAAAAGTCAATCCATTTCATAACACTTTAATTTACAATAATTTATTTGTATTTAATTTTTACAATTGACAGAACATAAAAACTAAAGTGTAATACGTATCATTTTAAGCTCCTCAACTTCTATATATATACTTTCTAGAATTCATCTAATAGCTAATTTTTATATAAAAATGTTAGCAATTGAAAGTGCAAGTTAAACTACTCAGCGAATAAATATTTTAAGTTAAAATAATTCTTACTTTAACATATTTTTGTAAAAATATTGTAAATGATAAAATGACTGTGAGCAGTAAAAATAAATAATAAAGAAAATAATTTTTCATTTACTTTCATTTATTTCTGTTACATTTGTCATTATTGTGAGTCATTGTCAAAATATATACTTTTAAAAATATATGTTGAACATTTTCCAACGTACTAAAAAGATAGGCAACTATTTTCATTTTTATTTCATTTAACGTGCATGTGTGCATTTCATTTTCCTGTTTGTATTATCCAAGGGTGACTCACATGCATGCATATATCGTTTTTTTTTTTTTAATTTCTTGTATTTAATATAAAAAAGAATTAACTTTTGCATTTTAAAAAAAATATTGAAAACAATAAAAATAAGTGTAATCGCTTTCATAAATAAATAGAACTATTATAAAATAAAAACATATTTACCCGCTTATACAGTTATTTTATGTCTTTGGTGCACCTATAATAATCATTAAGCCCGTATTAGCCTCCAATAATTTTGTTTTCTTTTATTTGAGTTTCAACCTAAATACATAGACATCTTCATATATCTTTTATCAAATTAAATCACTAATTTATGTGGTTTTCCTACAATACATGCAATATGTTTGTAATTATAGAAACATAATTAAGCTTCTATACTTAGGGTTTAGTGTTCTTAGAATTTTAGTTAAATTTAACACTAATTGATTAGGAAAATAACATTTAAATATTAAAATCAATCTTCATACCTAAATTATTCCTCGTAGCAAAGTTGTTTTTACTAATTTGGTCTCCTCATCAAAATCCTAAAGATTTAGGAATTAAATATTAGATTTTCTAAAATTAATGAATTAATTATGAATTAATATTTCATAAATTAAATTTCATATTAGTGAAGATCGCAACTCTTCCCACTCCTCATTGCCTTGCCTTATTTTTGCAAATTGGGCATGTAGGGGCTTAGTTGAGCTCTCGATCAAGTTTCTCACATGTAGGGAAACACCTGCGAGCTTTTAGAGCTCTGTCGAGCTCTCATGGATGCGAAAAAAGACATATGAGGCCTTCCTACTTCTCTCATGCTCGATTAGGTTACAAGAAGTTGCACTCTTTCTTCTATCTAGCACAGGAAAAGAACGCAAGAGGAAGGCTTGCTCAAGCATTCAGGTGTTTGATCGAACATCTCTTGCACGAAGGAACACTTTCAGCATTCCGCTCGAGCACCTGCACACAAGGTTCATTTAGAAATGGAGGAACAAAGCATCCCTCGAGAGTGGAAATTATCTCACTCTCGCGGTATTGGAATTTCCCGCACTCCACTCTCGTTCTTCTTCGCTTTCTTTTTCCTCTTTCCTTTATTCTTCTTCTTCTCCTCCTTTCTTCTACTAATTCTTATGTTGCTTCTTCTTCCACTTTCTTGCTTTATGTTTCTTGTTGTATCATTCTCTCTAACTCCCTCTCGCTTTCTCTCGATCGCTGGTTTGAATGAGGAGAAATGAAGGGATAAAACCTCGCATAAGCTTTTCCATGATCGGTGGTAGATATAAAATTAGAACTTGATTAGTACATAAACACATTCTAGGAGTCATTGAATGGCAGCATAAAGTCAACCCAAAAATAGTGGTATGAGGCTAGTGAAAAGGCATGCTTCTCATCATGGTCTCTTAAATTGCATAAAGTTCTTTGAAAACAAATGTAAATCAAACTAATCACAAAACTTTAATAAACTAAAGAGAAAGTGAAAGAAAATTCTTCATGATCAAATATTTCAAGTGATTAATTTTATGTTTATCTCAATGAATAACAATGAAATTACACCATAATTTCACCTACATACCGAGTAATTAGAAAGAGATGCAAAATGGACAAAAGAGGAGCCAATTGCAAAGAACCAGCAATGGTGGAAGGTTGAAGCAAATAAGAGACAATAATTGTCATGACCCAACCAAGAATTTCCAAGATAGAAACAAACGACCAGGCTCAAGGCAATGTGCCCAAATTCATGTCTTCCAAAATATTTTTGAGTGGGAAATGTAGTAGTTGTGCTACTCTTCTCGGGCTTCTTCTCACATGAGGTGGCTCTGTCCTTATCCGAACTAGTTTTTCAACTCCCTGAGGCATGCTCCTACTTATGTATCCAAATACGAGTGGTTTCCTAAATAGTAGTGATTGTCTGTTCTATTTCTATTGTCTCTCCACCTTCAGAGCTAACATCTGGACATCTCTCAGTGACCAATAAGGTTGAAATTGCACAACATTGTTGATAGCGGCTTCAAGCCCCCTAGATAACGGACTATGGCATATTCCTCTAGCTCAACCAACTCACACTTCATTTAGAACTCGTCAAACCATGTCGTGAACTCTTCCACTGATAGGACTCTCTATTATAAATAGTGGAGTTTCAAAAACATATCCTGGCAGTAATTATGAGATAGATATTTTCTCTGCATTTCCTTCCTCATCTTCTCTCACTTGGTAATCTTGTCAGTGTCTTCTCTCTTTCTCTACCTCTACAAATTTTCCCACCACAAGAGGCACTCTTCTTCAATTTGATGACTGCTAGTTTTATCCGTTTATCCTTTGACACTTATACTCGGGATTCACTCAACAAATTACAACCAGTCAATAAATCTGTATGGATCCATTCCTCCTTCAAACTCCGGTAAATCCACTTTAATGTCAAAATCCATGTGTCCTCCATATGTGGCCTCCTCTCTCTCGGCCTCCTCTGATACTAAATTTCGAAGCATCAGAGTATGTATTCCTCATCACTGACGTCTTCCCTGTGAAACGGATTCAGATCTTCGTCCATTTCTTCCCTTCGACTCTCTAGATCATGATTGAGGAAAAGCTCCACCTGGGTTCCATTGTCAATCTCCGCAAGCCTTTGTTGAAGCTGACGGATTCTCATTGTATCTCATCTCGGGTAGGTTTCAAAATGTATCTCGTTGCTGGCATAAGTAGGGTAGGGGTGTCAATTCGGGTCATCGAGTCAGGTTCGGGTTCGACCTAAAAATGACCTGACCCTAATTGGGTCAAATCGAACCCGGCTAGAATAATAAACGGGTCAAAAACTAAGACCCGAACCCCGACCGAATTCGAGCTTAACCCGCTAACACGAACCCGACCAGAATTTTCATGTTTATTTGGGTCATGTTTGGGTTTTCGGTTTCAACCCGACCCGAATAATAAACGAATCGATGCTCTAATCTGAACCCGTCGAAAAATATTTTAGTCAACCCTAACCCGAATTTTTCGAGTGGTGTTGGCATGTTGGGTCAATTTTTTGACACCCCTAAGTTAGGGTTTGGGGATTGAAAAAAGTCGTAGAGGATAGAAAAAAAAAATTTTTTTGATGGGGGTGGGAGTCTAAGGTGGATGCTAGGAAACCCTGGGATAGGACTAATGTTAGGCTAGCTCTGATAGCAAGTGATACCAAAGTTAAGCCCCAACGACAATCGGAAAATAGGTCTTCCTGTTGAATTCAAAAGGGTTGCAAGCAAAAACTCTTAAAAACAGTAACAAAACGGCACGACACGAGAGTGACACCCTAGAGGATGAAAGTGGTGGTTGCGTGTTGCAGTGGTAGAATCGAGGAGTTGTAGTTGAGGGGATAGGGCTAGCGGTAGCAAGATGGATGTAGGTGTGCGGTTGGACAGCAATTAAGGCTGTGAGGGAGGTGCAGCAACAGGTCTGGAGGAAAAAGGGAGGGCGGCAGCAGCTGCTATGGTGCGCAGGTGGGGTGTCAGCAAGCAGGAGAGGGATGCAGGAAAGCTGGCAGCAAGCAAGTGGGTGTCAAAAGGATGGCAGCTAGCAAGTGGGTGGAAGAAGTGAGGATATATCTGGAGATAGTCATCACCTCGGAGCAAGATACAGCCAAAGCATCACCTGTCTTTGGATACATCCCTAGAAGGGAGAACTTGAGACGCCGACGACTGTCCCTACAGAAAACTCAACAAAAAACTGAATCCTAAAACAAGAAAACACACATAAATACTAGTAAATAGTTAGGAGAGGTGAAACCCCTTCCTATTTGGGCGGCGGCCCTCTTTCTTAGGGCCGGCCAGCCCTAATTTCCACCCTAGCTGAACCCCAGCTAAACCGGTCCAGTTCAGCCAGGAAAGCATCCAGAAAACTTCCACATACAATAGTAGAGAAAGATGGCGGTCAAATGAAAGTTTAAAATTATAAAAGAACTATCAAAGTGATAGCAAGCAGAAAGAGCAAAACACAAATGAGAGAGCTAGCAAAATATTGAAAAGGAAGCAAAGTTAAAATGTGGTCCAACAATAAAGTGTTCTGGCTTTAAACTTAACATGCAGCGTCCATTCACACCCTTACCATTAAACAAAGTTCATTCACAACACAATGCTACAGAATTGCCCAAAAAAATGACAATATTGCTTTGTCCCATAAGATGAATTTAGCCAACAAAATAACTCTGATCTTGAAGTAATGAATAACGACATGTATTAATAGAAGCTCAAATCATTTGATAAAGTTGTCCACATGAGGCCCATGCTTATTGAAAAAGCAGATGTGTCTTTAACTAAATGTCCATGGCTAAAATTATAGATAGATCGAAAAAAGCGGTCCAAAAGTAAAAGATCATCAAGAAAAAAAAGAAGCCATCAAATTATAAAGAAAAAAAATTTGAAATACAAAATAGGTGAATAGGAAAAAGAATGGTGCTTTAAAACCTTCAAAAATTTTAAGGTGCGACTAAAATGTGTGCGTGTATAAGAACCAACAAAGACAACCTTAAAATAAGAAAACATTGAAAGGACTAGATCATGAATAGAGGAAGAAGTTACCAAACTACTATATGCAACGTCACACATTTGGTTCCCTAATGTTGATAGTTCCCAATCAAGGATTCCAATTACACGACCCTGCAAAAAGAAATATCACAAAACGCAACCTGCAGATTAATAATTCTACCCTGGTGTATGTGTATATATGAATACATACATATATATATATATATATACATAGAGAGAGAGAGAGAGAAAGAGAGAGAGATACAACATGCAAAATAATACACGATAATAAGTTTTTTCTAAATCAATCTCCAAAGCAATAGTAAGTTTGAATTCCAATTGTGCCCCAACAAAATAAACAATCACAAAGTAAGAATACTAAGCTAGGTAAATGGTCAACAATTCATGAGAGCATAAAACAAATTGGATGAGATGTTGGAACATTGTAAAAATAAAACTCTCAATTGATTTGGTGCTTTGTTTAAGGAAAATAATACAAATCTGAATAGATTTAATTGATGTATAAAAATGACTATTTATCATCATCGTTTATTACAATAGTTTTATCAAAACTACTTGGAACTGGTTTTCTAAATTTCCATTTCCAATTCATTCCTAATGAGTAATAAGCACTCAAAAATGAATGGACAATTTCTAGCTGTATTGCATATGGCCTACTTCTTTCCTTCCAAGTTCTACTAAATTGACCAAGAGGTACAAATAAGGTATAAAAAAAAATTATTAATTAAAATTAAAAGAAGAAAACAAGATGGATGGATGATTATGTATATTCATCCTAATAGCATGCAATCTATCAGCATAAGATAAAACTTGTAGCAGAAAAAACCCAATACACTGGTTATCAAGTAAAACAATTATAAAATAGCCTTTTTTTCTACAATATATTGATTGGGCATTATATATGATAACTTAATTCTATTCATTAAAACAGAGAAAAAACTATGATTAATCTAGGCATATTTCAATATTGAAATACTAAATTACAAACCTCTGTAGGATGAAAGACTAGATTGTCAATACGAAAGTCCCCATGAACCAAACCGGTGGCAGCTGTTCTAGATGAATCTTCAAATGAATCTTCGAATGGTACATGATTCTTTAGCCAACTTGCCAATTCTAGCATGTTAGGATTCTGATAAGGTTTTCCTTCGCCAGTGGAAGAGAGATATTGCCTTTCCCACCTTTCTACCTAGAAAAAGATGCATTCAACTCAAACCATCAAAAGTGAACAAACGCAAATGCAAATATGATTTACAAAAATATGTCAGAAGCTAAATAAATTAGTCAAGAAAAAAACAAGTATCTCCTAAACATCGAAACATGAATAATAATTCTCAAAAATGAAAATCCAATATTCAAGTAACTCAATGCAGATACGATGTTAAATTCAAACAAAAGTTAGCAATCATCTATAATCAAACTGTTGCACGCCCAAACATAGCATATATGTGTTGACCTCATTTTTAGTGAGGTCTTAATTTCCTACTCCCAGAACCCAAAATCTAGCCTTAAGAGTCCCTAGTTGACCGTCCTAGTGGATTAATAATTGAGCCCACCTCCCGTAGAGCTTCGAGCCACTTCTTGACTCATTTTTGTGAAGAACTCGCATGAGTGGTTTCAAGCACTCAACTTCTAGTTGCAATTGCTAAGAACCAACATGTAGAGGGCATGTAGAGGGCCCGAAAATGAGTCAAACGACCTTAAGTAAACCCTTTGTGACTCGAATACTCGCGAACGCCGCAATTCACGCACTCATTGCACCACATTGCACCACACAACGACTTTGACTTGATTTGACTTGCCCACCGGTGAATTTGTCCGGACGACCCCGGATGACGAAATGGACCACACTGACGCGTCCGGAACTTCAACTTTAGCTAGGAAGGACACTTGTATTGCTATGGTTACGCGCGCGCACAAATGGCACAGAAATTGATGCAATTTTTTAGCAGGCGTGGGCCCGGGCTCAACCCAGGTTCATTTCGAGTTTGACTTGGGCTGGATATGGGCTAAGCCCGGGCTAATTACTTCAACCCACAAATTTCAAATATATCATTAATTCCACAATAATCTGATATAATGAAGGATTAATTCTTTTTCAATTAAGCCTCCTCTGCTCAATGAAGGTATTCAATTCCCCGCCAATGCTTTCAAGTAACGGCTCCTCAAGTCTTTGGCTATACAAATTAGCCCCATATCTTCCAAGAGGGGACTCTTCATTTGACATCCTCCGCTCGCTCCCGTTCCCGTCTACTTCCTCTCTCGTGCGACCCAAGACTTCCTCCTCGCGTCTTCTCTCTGTGACGAAGACTCTCCCGTTCGACTCCTCCTTCTTCCTCACTGCACTGCATCCAACGTCTCCTGCCGCCGAGCAGACCAAACCGCTCGTCTCCTTCTCACGATCGAAGCTCCCGCGCATCTCTTCCTCCACCAATCGGAGCTCCAGGAGGCCTCGCTCGACTCCCCCCACCGATCGAAACTCCTGCTCGCCTCCCTCACTTGCCTACTTCTCCTTATTATTCTGAAGCCTACTCCTCTGCTCGATCGAAGGAGCCCCTCTCCAGCTCGCGATCGAGGCATCTAAGCTCGCCCTCTCCTCTCGCGTTCAACCGCGTTCGACCGAGGACCCCTGTTCGGCTTCTTCCGCTTGAGTTCACCTCGCTGCACCGAAGTCCTAACCCTAGAAGCTGCTCTTCCTCCTCGCTCGCGCCCCCTGATTATTCTAAAGTCCTCTTTCTCTTCCTCTCTATTCGTCAGGCATTTGGAGGTAAGTTTTACTATTCTATCACAAGACTTTCGGTTTCATCGTAACTGTTTGGATGAGACATGAGATCCAAATTCCTATGTTTTAGTGAAATGTGAAATTCGAGCTTCTCCGTATTAAGGGTTGGCCCCGTTTTAGCTATATTAAAAGGGGAGGTTTTGTAGCATACAGAGATTACATGACGTGCAAGTAGAAATTTCTGTTATCAAAATGCTTAGTGGATAATCATATATTTGATTAGTTGTGAAAGCACTATCATGGCATATACACTCTTGACCGTGTTACGACGGAGTTTTTTTTTTTATGTTCTCATTGACTTGTTAAAAGACGAGGTTAGGAACTTTGAATCGTCATGGATTATTTTATATTCTTGATTAAATGCTCTAAAAGCTTGATTTTTTTTTCTTATGTTCATGAATAGAGTCTGAAGCTTTTTATACACTCATGTCCATGATCTGACAATCTCATCTGTTTTCATTTAACAAAGCATGAATTGTCTTTCTTTTTATATATTGAAAAGTCTGAAACTCACACGGTTCGACTTGATGCAAATCTGAAATATATTTGATTTGGCTTTATGTGAACTGAGAATACATTTCATTCGATTTATGCAAATCTGAAATATATTTGATTTGGCTTTATGTGAACTGAGAATACATTCTATTCAATTTATGCAAATCTGAAATATATTTTGGCTTGGTTTTATGTGAATACAGAATTCATCCCATTCGATTGATGCAAATCTGAAATATGTTTGGCTTGATTTTATGTGAATTGGGAAAACAGTCCATTTGATTTATGCAAACCTGAAATATATTTGGATTGGCTTTATGAGGAATTTGAAAAATTCAGATGCATACCATACAATGCTTATATTTTTTGCATGCCCAGAACTTAAACCTTACATCTACACCACCCAAATCCTTAATTTTACAAAATAAGTACCTTTGTTTTTTTAACATGAAGGACATCTTTTCATGTTTAGAATTCATTCACTTCTTTGGGACTGCTTTATTCGCTGTTTTGGAGAGGGATTTGAGGAATTTAATTTTTTTTTTTTGGACCGTTTCAAGGAGTTTTGCTTTGTTATTTGGAGAGTTAAAAGTAATGAAAGTATTTGAAATTCGTTGGAAAGTATTAGAAAATTACTAAGAGTGTTGTCCAAAGCTTTAAAGTGTTGTTTGGTGATGAACAAGTACTGTTCAGTGATAAAAAATTGTTGTAGGTACCTTACAAGCTCTGCAAATTACAGTTTGGAAAACTTAAAAGTGCTGTAAGATGTTGTTTAGGACTTTTTTGGAATGAGAAATGACTGTATAAGTATTGTTTGGAGTCGTTGATCGCTATAGAAGGCTGTAGGAAGGGTCTAAGTTGCTGTTTGGAGTCGCCGATCGCTGTAGGAAACTTAGAATTAACATTTGGGTGTTGTAGGAAACTTGGAATTAAAGTTTGGGTGTTGTAGGAAGCTTGGAATTAATGTTTGGGTGCTGAAATTGTAGATTGGGTTGCTGTAGGTAGCTTACAAGTGCTGTAAATTACTATTTGGAGGTGTTAAAACTGCTGTGAGAGCTTTTCTGCTGTGAGAGCTTTTGGGAAACTGCTGTGAGAGCTTTTGGGATGTGAGAGCTATTTGGTATTATTTGGGACACAATTAAGTATTATTTGGGGCATTTTGTGTGCTAATTTTGACATGGTTTTAACACCGTTTGGGCACCATTTTGGCACTGTTTCGGAGCTGATTTTGAGAGTTTGTTTTGGGGTTGGATTTTGATAACTCTATTTACTGTTTTGAGGCCAAATTTGGAGAGCTTTATTTATTGTTTTGTGTTTCACTTAATTATCATTTAAACATTTTTTTTAGGTCGATTCACTTTTTTTTCCCCCATTCGGCTTTACTAGTTTTGGAGGTGGGTCGGCCTCCTTCTTTCGTTTCATTTTTTTTTAATGCTTAAGTCAAAAAAATGGAATTTTTTTATTTAATTACTTGCAAGACACTTAGAAATATTTGAGGATTAGTTGGAAACACTTAATTGGGGGTAGAACACTTTAAATCATTTTAGGCACAAGCTAAAGTGTAGATTTCCTCAATTTTAGGAGCACGCCCTAGGCGAGAGTCTATCCATCTAATTCTTAGCATAGGCTTCCTAGATTTTAGGAGCACACCCTAGGTGAGAGTCCATCCACCTAATTCTCAGCATAGGCTTCCTAGATTTAAGGAGCACACCCTAGATGAAAGTTCATCCATCTAATTCTCATAATAGGTTTTTTAGATTTTAAGAGCACACCCTAGGTGAGAGTCCTACCTAATTCTCAGCATAGACTTCCTAGATTTTAGGAGCACACTCTAGGTGAGCGTTAATCCACCTAATTTTCGAATAAATAACGAAACTTAACACTTGACCCTGATTCATAAACTGATTAAGACGTCAGACATGAAAATGCACCGAGACGTAGTTCATGTTTCTTTAATTAAATCAACAGTGAAATTCCCCCACAATGACTCACAATGACTTAACCTACAATAAAACTCAGTGCATCAGAATTTGAGCTCGGATATTACGCTCAAATTCTCCTGACAATTGGGGAAATTTGTTAACACCACATATAGATCATCGGACTAGGATAAGTCTGACTAAGATAAGTCTAGTCTAGAGTCTAGGTGGAGAGGGCGATGACGACATTGCTTATGTGTGTTTATACGAGGGATACAAAATGGGATTATTAGAAAAGTATTTCCTACCTCAAGGATCTTCAATAAGGGAGAGAAAAGAATCAATGATACTATTCGTCGATTCTTGATGGGATCGTTGCCCCCGACACTCTTAGGTTGTCAGTAGTTCTAGCACGATTAGAGTGACTAGTCTGTGGACTAGAGTGACTAGTCTGCGGATTACACGACTTTATAAAATATTTACAAAAATAAAACAAAAATCTCTTTTGCATGTTAAAAAAGAACTCTGCATAAAAAAAACTTAAACAACAGCTTTTGCATAAAAACCAAAGAATTTTTATGCGAAAATTTATAAAGGTCCATGGCTAATCATTCGGATTGAGGTTAAGAACTGTCTTCTATAGATTTTCGGGTTGGTAACTCTTGTTCAAGATCGAGAAGCACACAGTCCAGTTCTGAGCCCCCACTTTTACCAATGTCTTACACTCAGTCCTGGTCTTTCATACGTGGCTAAGGCATGTAAGGGTTTCTTTTGCTCGTGATTTTTATGACTCATTTTTCTGACTTTCGTGTTGGGTTTTCTCGTCTTGTTTATTTTCTTGCAAGTTTATTTAAATCTGCTGCAAATCATATTATGCTCGCAACACTAATAACGCGACAGTAACAGATGCTCAAGTACGTTTTTACAGTTTATCTTACAGCATTTTAGTTTATTGCATTTTACTTTTCAAGTACCTCTTATTCACCTGCAATTTGTTTATTCTTTATGCAAAACCAAAATTGAAACAAAACAAAACCAATTTTTGATATCAAAACTGTGAAACATAAACCCCAATCTCAAGCACTTAAACCCTGGAGTCATCGCGACGACAACAAACTTGGAGCAACTTCGTGGGCAGCGCGACATGGAGTATGGAGCGGACTACAAGTTGAGGTGGTCATCATTCTACAACAGCAAAATGAGTCTACATCAACTAAATTTTTCTAGTTTAAACAACCCACAGGACTTCGAGGTAGCTCGCCCAGCACGACGTAATTCTTCACCCTCTTTTAGGCCCCTGCACAACCATGTTGTGCAGCGTAAGTCCTAATTCGCCTTAGGTTCCGAGGTTGTCGTCAAAAAATATGTAAAACTCTTATCTCTGCGGGTTATTTGCATAACCAGTTATTATGCAAGTGTAAGTCTCAAATAATAAAATTGACAGGATTGAACACTCAAATAACATCTTCTTTAAAACACAGCCACACAGTAGAATAGTCTGGAAAGTCACTGAGGTTTCTCCTCAGGATCTATGACATCTCCTACATGTTCCTTCTTTTGGACTACTGAAATAATTGTTCATATTTGAGTCACTCTCATTTGTCTTTCCACGTCCTACCGTGAAAACCTACACTTTAAAATTTTGAAGACTAGTACTTCTGATTATTATCCAGAGTTTTCTCAAGTGACCGCAGTCATTTGAGATGTAATTAACTATAGGGGTTTGCCTCTATAGGGGACTTGGAACCCAGGAAAAATAAACCTTATTTAATATTTGTATTAGATAGGGGAACTTGTCGGTCACACATAAAAGGTTCGCAGACCAAACGGATGTCACAAATCTCTTAGTTCGCAGGATTAGGTCTATCGCCGAGGTCTACACTTATATTTCGGGAAGGTGTAATATTCGCGGTATCGAACACGATTATGCAAACTATTGGACTGATGAGGTCCATTTGGTCTCCCTTTTTTCAAAAATTAAAACATACTACTTTCAAAACTAAAACTATATATCTATTATAATAAATTAAATCTCAAAAATTATTTTTATATTCATATTTTCAAATAATTGAAAAGTTGACCGACAAATTATGACGACTCCGCTGAGGACTAGTTCCTCTCTCCATTTTGATCAAGAGGATTTGTCTTCATATATCGGTAGTGTGTCCATACCCATCGTGGGCCAGACTGTTGTTCTTCCGTTGGCATATTGTGTTCATTTCTCTCTTGAGCCAGTATAGTCAACTCTTCTTGGATTTCAGGACCATCTATTTAATCATCCTTAAGCAGAGGAGTTCAGGAATCCCTAGGGTTTAGTGGGATGGACCCCCAATAGGTTAGGGTCGGAGAGAGTCCGATGTGGAACGAGTCTTTTCCAATTCTAGACCGGGTCCTGTACCTCGTGATCGTTTCATCTCTCTTCCGAGTTCAGCTTGTTCTTTTCACAAGTCACCTCAAATTTTACCTTTGAAACTTTCCTCGATAATATTAAAACTTCACAACCCAATGCCCAAAACAAACATTCACAGTTAAAGAATCAGACAAAATTTTGAACAAAAGACACAACATGACAACAACAAAATGAATTCAAGTCAAAATCAAAAATCACAGTTTCGAAAGAAACGCCCAGTTCATAAGACAATTTCGTCAACTTTTGTACTTTTAGCAAAGTTATTTTACCCAGAAAAGAAGCACAGTACTCTGACATTCAACAATTTTTCAACTGTCAGGAAAGATGTCGTCCCCTACGTTGACCTTCTTGTGCAACTTGCCTACCAGCAGGGATGCCCGCCAGGTGGGATCCAAGATTAAGTTTGGGTCTGGATTCGACGAGTTTGAAGTAGTACTCGGCAAGGCCCTTCATATGGGATCCAAGATTAAGTTTGGGTCTGAATTTGACCAGTTTGAAGTAGTACTCGGTAAGGCCCCGTTCGTCATAATGAAAGTCGTTGCCCCGGATCCAGATGTCCAGGAGCCGTCCACTAAATTCAACTTGAATTGTGGCCAAGACTTTCCTTCCCTCAAGAGGGCAAAGGTCGTTTCTGTTCCCATTAAGTCAGCTGCCCCTGTTACTACCAGAGCTACTCCCATTTCTGCAAAGACTTTTATTGTCACTCCCGTTGGGATTACTGTGGTTGCACCTGCTCCCCCATCAGTGTCTAAAGGAAAAGGAATTTTGTACGAAGAGAATCCGGTTCTTGCCATTGGCCCACCGCCATCTGTGTTTGAAATTGGTCTAGTTCGAAGTCCGGTCGACTTACCAATACTCAACGGAGGAACCGCAACCGTAAGATTCTGAAGGCTAAAAGGGCAGAAGCTTTGAAAACCGAAAATTTGCAGAATTGGGTCTATCACTGAGGTCTACACTTATTTTTTTGGAAGATGTAGTATTCACGGTATCGGACACGATTATGCAACCTATTGGACTGATGAAATCCATTTGGTCTCATTTTTTTCAAAAATTAAAACAGACAAAAAATAAGGGATTGTTTACATAAAAAGCATCTGAAACATTGTTGCTGACAAATCTAGCACTCCCTTTCATCCATTTTTCAAATTCTCACACAAATATCAAAACTCATGATAAACCCTCTACCTTTTTTTTTTTTTTAAATCAAATTCTCAAGGGTTTGATCGTGGAACGCGTAAATACATTGATTCGCTAGTTTGAAAATATCATATGAGTGCTAAATTGTTTAAATACCACTGTTTTGGATGCTATGTACGTAATTATCCTTAAAATTAATTGAATATTAGCATTTTCAAAATCATCCAGGCATTATAGAAAGTAGAAAACTGAAGATTCAGTTCATTTAGCTTTAATGAGTGCACTTACCTGTCTCCTGCAATAATTTTCCCTCCTACCAAATCTCCCAAGACCAATTGCATCCACATTAACGCTATGCAATGAAGCCAAAGCTTTGGCAGAAGCTTTATATATAGCCGTTCGAGTTTCTGGTGCCACTCCCTAACAAAAGAGATTAAAAAAGAAGATGCATAATTACTGTGCAACAGAAAAAAAAATTTAATAAAATAAAATACTATGGCACAGCTATAAGCTTCAGGCTTGAGCGTTCTTACTGGTAGCTTACTGTCCAAAAATATCCGACCTTCTAGGTACTCCATAATATAAAACGGCGTCCCAATTATGCTAGGATCATTGCACAAACAGAAAACTTTTGGAACTGGAACATCTGTATGATCACCCAAAGCTTTGAGGACCTGTTACATAAGAAAATCAGCACCTTAACCAAAAGAAAATGATCAAACATGGAGTAGACCGTTACGGAGAACAAAGAACGGAAAATCAAGGGGTATCAGTAACCGGATAACTCTTCCACTTCTAGCAGAACCCCACTCTTCAAAAAATCAAGAAATTTATTTGATAAAAAAGGCAGTATGTGCCAACAATGAGTTTTAGGAGTTTTACGTCGTAGATTCTAATCTTGTTCATCAAAAGTACAGTTGTGCATTTGTTTCTAAGTGGCGATCCAAGCAGAAAAAAAAATTTAAAACGAAAGAAAACAAAGTGTGGAGAGAGGGTTCAAAGAATTTAAAAAAAAAAACAGCTTCATATCTGTTTTGTAAGTAAAGAAAATTGAAAAATAAACGTAAATGATCAAACCAATTCATATTTGGCTAAATTGAAGCACGCATGGGAGGGCTGATAGAGGTTTTTAATATTATTCATCATCGAGTTCACTAAATATAACAAAAATGGTATGATGCGGGAGTTCGACGGATTTACGAATTTACTAAATCCAATTTTGCATTCAATTTGATCTCAAGCCCGGATTTATTAAATCCGGGAGTTCAGTAAATTTATGGATCGACTTACAGATTTATGGATTTTCCAAATCCTATTTAAGCCCTCGTGCACCGATCCCGAATTCCTTCTACTAGAAGTTCATGAAGGTAACTCGCAGCTAATTTGTGTATGGAGGGAAGAG
Organism: Phalaenopsis equestris; assembly: GCF_001263595.1. Taxonomy (NCBI): domain Eukaryota; kingdom Viridiplantae; phylum Streptophyta; class Magnoliopsida; order Asparagales; family Orchidaceae; genus Phalaenopsis; species Phalaenopsis equestris. The sequence goes on along the minus strand of NW_018164444.1, from coordinate 27,293,119 downwards.
AAAAATACCTGGAATTCCCTCTCTACCGCGTGGGCGGACTCGAGAAGCGCGCCGTGAGGCTTCTTCCTGAGAACATAGCGCTTGGAGGGCGGCGCTCCGGTGAAATCTCCGGTGGCCCGGGTAACTTCGAGGAGGAAGGTGGGGTTGGACTGGCCATGGCCAAACTGTGAGACGACAAGGCGGTTGGGAGCGCTGGGAAAGCCCTCCACATTGGCCGTGGCATAACGGAGAAGCGCCGCCTCGTCGAAACGGTGAGACGAAGCTACCCGGCTGTGGAGCTTCGAAGTCATCGTTGCCATGGCGGAAGAAAAGCTTGCGAGGGAAAGAAAGGAAAAATCTTTTGCACGGAATACTGCTAACACCAATTCTGAAAGAACTATTAAAACTTGCCTCTCAGTTGATCAGACTCAAACAAATAATTAAAAATTAAAAATCCACGAAGCTGACAGAATACTACACAAATATAATTAAGGATAAGAATACAATAAAGGTTTAGAGTTGACTTCTAGTAGAAGGAATTTATTGTATTTTACAAGTGATAAGTTGTTGCTTAGGGGCACCTTGACTAGGTCGGTGGAGCTTCATTAGCTTCGGACCGATGGGATCAGCTCGCTCGGCTAAGCACAGTTAATAAGGTTCAATCAACTAGCTAACCCAATTGACTATGTTCAATCCTTCGCAAGGAACTCTTGGAACTCTACTGATCGATTCAAAGGTGCTTCGTGAAGCCAGTTATCCACTGGAACGACTCTCTTATGGGATAGGTTTTTGCATCAGATCGGTCTCCCTTCCATTGGCAAGTGAGACGTCTTCCGGCTCATTTTTATGTGAATGGTTTTTATATGGATCGTTTGGTCACTTTTTAGTAAACCTTTGTAATTAGTTGGCTTTGGTTTGGTGGACTTGCACATCCAGCTTGATTGGTTCGACCTGGTGGGCTTGACTTGTCCGGCTTAATTGGTTTGGCCTAATGGGCCTCACAAGTTATTTCTAGACATCTTTTTTATGAATGTATTTTAGTTCCCATATTTTCTTACTTATTTAAAGTGAGAGTTGAAATAAGAATAAGATAATTTATTGCAAAAACAAGATCATGTTTAATTTTAATTAATGATTCAATAATTGAACCTCTTTGATTTTGGCTCCTTTGGTTCTTAAAAATACTGCACAATGGAACTCCTTCCCATTGCTCATTTACTCCACATCTTTTCTTGTTTGTGTTGATCAGCTTTCATTTTCTTAGCATTGTAATGGACAAGTACTTGAAGTCACAAGCTGATATTTCCACCAAGGACACAATCTGCTTTGCCTTTGGGAAACTGAAAGGAAGGGACCGGTCGAAGTGAACCTGGGTTGGACCTGAATTGATCTTTTTTGGACTTGGATTGACCGAGTTAGACATAGATTAGACCTAGGTTAACCTAAGATGAACCTGGGTTGAACCTAGGTTGAATCGGGTTGACCTGGGTGGACCTAGGTTAGCATATATCTGACCGGATTAACATATATCAAACTGGGTTGAGCTGGTTTGAGCTGGGTCAAACCTATGCTAGCTTGGGTTGGACCAGAGTTGGACATGGGTGACTTGGGTTAAACCTAGGTTGAACTAGATTAGACTAAGGTTGGACCTGGGTTCACCTGGGTTAGACTTAAGTCGGATTTAAGTTGACCTAGGTCACACCTGAGACAGTTCGGGTCAACCTAGGTCGGACCCAAGCCTAAGCCTAATCCAAGTCTATTGATTTGGTTTTATTCAAACTTAAATTATTCAAATAAACTTAAGCCAAAGCTAACTTAAATGAAATAGAGAAGATAAAGAGGTTTACCGCTGAGGAGGCGGGACGCAGTGGCTCCTCGAAGGAGGAGGAGGAGGCTCAGACTCTTCTTCTTCCTGCGTGGTATTCTCTGTGTCAAAGACAATGACCAAGTGTGTGAAGGCTTATCAGTGCTCAATATTCTCGAAGGCAATGGAGAGGTCCTATTTATATGCTTCAAAACCCATGTCAGCAGCCCCAGTGATTGTCGGCGGTCGCAATTATTCTGATGGTTTGAGCTCCCACAGATCGTCGCTGACAAACCATCACATACATTCATTACAAGATCTAATGGTGAACGCCAAGGATCGCTAACATGGCTTGAGGGCATGCACATGCCAACATTGAGCATGACCATGCCTAGAAATTTTTGGGCCTGTCCAGGCTGATGTGATGTCAGATCCTCTTGTGAGATATATTGCCTCAAACTAGTTTCTAATCATTTTGTTATAATTTGAGCATTATTTTTGAAAAAGAAGTATTTTTTGCCTTATTTCTTGTGTTGATTTGATCCTATTGATAGATTATTATAAAAAATAATTATTTTTCATTTTTACCCTTGTGCGATGGTTAAGCTTTAAATGTTTTCCTATATATATATATATAT
>NW_018164444.1:27281266-27290639 GCF_001263595.1 Phalaenopsis equestris | reverse complement strand
TATATATATATATATATATATAAAGGGTGTAGAGTTGTGTGGGTATGCTTCCTCATTTTTTTCTTCTTCTCACTCTCTGTAATTCTCTTATTGCAATTTTGTTAATGTCTCCTCGGTATTCTGCACAAGATTTCAAGTCAGTTCCCCTATACGACCGATCCTGGATGACCCAACTTGAAGTTGATTTGCTGCAAAAGAGTCATGTCTCTGACTCTTCTTCACTCTAGTGGCATCCTCGTCACTTTAGTAGGTATAATTCCCACATTTGCTCTTCCTGCTTACATTGGGTCATAAGACTCAGAGTTTCCTTCTTTTGACCTTAGAGCTACTGAGGTCTCATTAGGTGACGCAATTCACATATCACTGACAAGGGGGGTCTCCAGTTATTTTGGGTCAACTCACTTCACGAACAGGTAGACTAGGGGTCCTAATAGCTTGAGATGGAAAATCCATGGTATACTGACTCGACTATCTCTACCCGCTTAAGATTAATCTACCCTTCTTTTTCTACCCTCTTTGAGACTTGTTGCTTCGTTGATGTCATCTTGTAGGCCCAGATTGTGGATAAGCTGCCTCTCATTCGGGATACAGTGATTAAACCTCTACCCTAATGGACTGGTTTGGCTTTGGAAGCATAGTGTGGATCCTACGAGTTGATCGGGTTACTTCACAGGCCTCGTGTGCCGATGAGCCGCTATCCACATGGGATGTGAGAGATCAACTCTCTATCCTGTGGCTTAGTGAGAGCTTTAAAAGCCACGGGATGTTCCCTGTGAGGTAACTCTCATTTGCGACACCATGTACTAGTCGTCACCTAAATGTAAGCAGGACTCCTTTAATTGAGAGTATTCTTTGGCGCTCCCAAGCTGCAATTAACCAAAGGAATACATTTCTTTAGGAATTGGTCTTGACCCCAGAATAAAATACTCTTTTGGTTTTTTGATTAATTTGGTAGCTTATGTATGTATTCTTTCATGGATATCTGGTTCAAGGTGTCTCAATCTGATCTTGCTCGAACGTACACCCTTGGCCTATCAAAAGAGGTTTACCTCACATAAGTTCTTCATGTTCTTTTCTTCAAAATTTCAGCCTAGTTTTCGTCTTAACTCATTCTTTATCAATCCATCCTCTACTCTGAATCGTCCCTACAATTCAAGTAAGAGGGTCCATTGGAAAAGGGAATCCTAAAGCGATGATTAGACAGACTCACGACTCTGAGTTAAAAAAAAAAATCTAAACAATCATATTATTACCTTTTGTCTCTATTTTGAGAGAATCTATAATGAGATATTTCTGGTATGTTACAATTGATGAATTATCGTATAATGGCTCCCTGACATGGTTGGTTGAGCTTATTTGGCTTCAGATCGACATGGTCAGCTCAGTCGACTAAGCACGGTTGGTAAGATTCAATCAGTTTGTCTAACTCGATTGACTATTTTCAATTATTGACAAGGAGCTCTTGGACCTATGCGGATCAATTCGAAGGTGCTTGTGGAGTCGAATTTTCCACTGGGTTGGCTCTCTTATGAGATGGGTTGTTGTATTGGATTGACTTCCCCTTGGTTGGCAAGCGATATACCCTTCCAACTGGTTTTTATGTGAATGGACTCTATCTAAATTGCTCTATTTTGGATTGGTGAACTTAACTCATCTGATTGATTGGTTTGCTCTGGTGGGTTTGACGCTATTTACTGGGAATCTTCTTATCGTGTTCTCCTCTTATGGATCGTTAGAACTATGTGAGATTGATGTACATACATGAACAATTCCTTAAAGATTTTGTTGGCTTAAGAGACTATCACTTTGGAATTCGTAAGCTTCTTCTGAAACCTTAAAGGAGTGCCTTTGGAGTAGGCAAGTTCACATATGGACTTGTCAAGAGTCTTCTCAACTTGAATCCTTTGATTTAGGCAAGTTCCATATAAGATTAGACCCTATAATCTAGTTGAGTTTAGTCTAGGCAAATTACTTTGAGGCACCTCACAAGTGACTTTGGGAGCTTGATCCTTTGATTCAATGATGCCATCTAAATCGGGTTCTCTAGAGCAGAGCTAGGGTCTATGATCTTGGGTTTATTAGTTTGGGAGAGTGAATTATGATTCCCATATACATTGGTCTTTGATGAGTATTCCTATTCTTTTAGGCTTTAAATTGAACTCAATATCTATCTATCTATCTATCTATCTATATATACTTTTCCTTACATCAATTACAAATTTTTTTATCAATTAAAAAAAAAGATAATTTTATTAAATTTATGTTTTTTTATGATAAATAAATATTAATTTAAATTCATTGAATTGATCTCTTATTTTATCTCAAATTTATTTAATAAATCAAATGTGAGCTTCAACGAGATATTGCTATATATATATATATAGATAGATATATAACACCTAAAGTTAAAGTATTGCATACACCTCATATTACTTATGCACATAAAAGTGTAATTTAATTCATTCAAATTTTTTGAATGAATTAACTCTCAAACACGTACACATCCTAAATCCTAAATGTTTAACCCACTACTCTTTTTTATAAGAAGTTAAAAGAGTGGTCTTTTTGGATGTGATGTGAAAATTTTGAGTTCTACAAATATATAAAAATAAAACTCCGGGGGTTTAGATCTGTAAACTGTTTGTTGCGGCAAGCACTGTCGTTTGCATCAACTTTGTATACTCTTTTTTCTCTGTGATAAGATATATTATGGACAAGGGGGGTAACCACAGCACATTATTAAAATAATTAGATAAATATATTTATAATTGAAAATTAATGTATCTGTGAATGTCTAAATTAGAAAAATACTATTACATACCGATAACATAACAGTGGATGTAGAGGTCACGTCACCACAAATTAACATGATTGTGATGTGACATTATTCGTACATCTAGTGTTGTTAGTAGATAATAATTTTTCTCGAGTTAGATGCTACGAATAAGGGTTGAGCCCTCAAAATTTTAGAATATCATTATTATTATTTTTTTTGTTTATTTAGAATCAAGATGTGAAAATAAGTTAAAAAAATCAAACCAAATTTGAGCTTATGAGTGAACTCGAGCTCATCTTTCAGCCTGCGGTATCTCCGCATGGATAGAGTTGAGCAAGTCCTGATTTTTGAAAGCCCGGCCTTAAAGGAATGAGGAAAGATTAAGAAGGAAGTCCAAATGAAACCCAAAGCCCAACAATGCCCTAAGAGCTAAAATTGGGATAGATTTGAGTCAAATATCAAGTATTTTCAAAAGATTTGGAATAATTTAGCCTCTTTTTATGGCTTGGGATTTCGATTAGAGAAATTTGTGTGGTTTTTACCTCTTTTTTTTTTTTTTATTTTTTTATTTGAAGGTCTATATTTCATGGAGCGAAATTCATAAATAATGGTTGGAAATTTTCATAATAGGTTTATTATTGTAATAAGAAAATAAGTATGTGTTGAAATGACCATGTTGTCCACATATAAGATGCAAGATAGAAGGGTTTCTAAATTGGTTTCTTAACTCTCATAAATTTCAATTCAATTGAAAGAAAAACGTTGGATCGGTGGCTAAGGGTGCGTTTGGGACAACTTCTGCGTTTCAGAAGAAATAGCTTATCCTGAAACGCGGTCTATTCGGTTTGACCCGCGGTCTATGTTTAGTATAAAAATTAAACCGTATTTTCACATAAGCGAGCAAAATGTGACATCCAAACGGTACCGCGACGTTTTCAAAAATGCCCCCGCACTTATAAGCTGCCCCAAATGAGCCCTAAGTATATCAACGAGTCGAGCTGAGTTCGGCCTATCCTTAATTTGGGCCTGAGCTTAATTTACTTAAAGATTTTGACAGTATAAATATTAAAAATAAAATTATGCTGTTGGAATGGTGTCTATGTAAATGTGTCTGTGCCTCTCAATTATACTAATTCATTTAGATAATTGTTTTTTAACTTGAAATATAAATAAAACATTTGATGAATCATCAATATCTATAATCAAACATTGTTCCTTTTCTTGGTGGCTGGCGGGATCATTACGCTGGATGTTCAGAAGAAAATACTGCGTTCAGAATCTTGTCACGGTTTTGCATCCGGACTCTAATAAGATTGTACAGCTGCAGGTCCTATATTTTGCAACAATAAAAAATGGGAAAAAATTAGAATTTTGGCGTGACCCAACCCAAAACCTGTCTAATAATTGGAAGTAAAAATGGAGCACCGTTCAAAATCCCGCACATGTTTCATTTCCATTTTTAAGTTTTAGGTTTCACTTACGATTTCTTATTAAGATTTTTCTTGCGATTATCAAGATAAATTGAAGTGATAACTCTGTGATTTCTGAAGAGCACGACAATGGTGCAATTTTGAAGATGGGAAGTGAAAATTTTGGTATTATAAGCTTTCATTCATTTCATACATTGGAGGAGCAGGAAGGCATAATTCATTTGTGAGAAAACACACAATATTTGCATCACAATACCATTAAATATCATCATAATATGACCACAATATTATCATAATACGACAAAAAGACCACCACAATACCACTTTAATATCACCAAAATACCTCCCCAATACCAACATAATATACCACCATTTAGTTGATCGTAAGATGTGATTTTTTTATTTTGACCTTAAGGCTACCAAGGTCTCCATAGATGATGCAATACATTGGTTGTTGAGAAGGAATTTCGGGTCGAGTTGGGTCAACTGCCTCTACGACTATGTAGACTTCTGGTCATAGTAGCTTAGGATGGCGATTTCATGGAATATGACCCGACTGCCTCTACCTGATTAATACTTCCTTTCCTTACCTTTTAGTATACTCCTTTTGGGCTCTTTATGTTCCTTTGACACTTCGTTGATGTCATCTCATAGGTCCTGATTAAGGGCATGGTTAGGCATTGAAGCATAGTGTGCACCCTATTGAGACGACCCGATTATTTCATGGGCCTCATTTGACGAAAAGTCGCCACTTATTTGGGATGTGAGAGACTCACACTCTACTCCTATGAATTTGTGTGGGCTTTGATAACATTGAGATGTTCCGATCGAATAACAATCCTTCGTGACATACATTTTTGTTGGTTGTCACTTGAATATAAGCATGACCTCTATTTTTGAGAATATTATTCAGTATCACTCAATATTTAATTAACCAAAGGGATATATCTCTTTGGGTGTTGCTCTTGACCCCATAAAAAAATGTTTTTTTTTATTATCTGGTTAAGTGTTGCTTATGTAGGGGTTCTCTTAGTGAATATTGTATTTCGAGGCATTTTGATCTGATTATGTTTTAGACGTATATTCTCGATCTATCACACACGTATTACTTTATATAAGCTTTTAAAGTTTCTTTTTAATGTGTTTGTCTATTTTTAATCATATATATGCACATCATTCTGATTCATTTCTTATCTGGACCATCAAACATATTTACTTTGAAAAGAGAAATCATACGGCGATATATATATATAAATAGACAAGCTAACGTCTCTAATGTTTAATTAAAAAGAACAAAAAATTATGCTTTTTTGGATTGTCTTTACTTGTGATGGTAGTTTCTAGCGTTGTTTTTTTTTATTTTGTATTTTCTTGTTGTTTTTTGATGAAGATATTTGATGTGTATTTTGGTTTTGGTTTGTATATCATTGGGCTGAGTTATATATTCTGTTTTTCAGTAATAAAGCTACGAATGATCTTCATTTTCTCAAAAAAGAAAAAAAAAATGAAAAAATGTAAATATGATACTTTTTTTTATGGTACTACTGATTTATGTAGTATATATGTTAAAAACAAAATTAAGGTGTTTGATATGTAGAGACGTAGGGTGTGTGAGTGAGTGTGTGTGTGTGTGTGTGAAAATGTGTGATACGAACCAAGTGCAGCTATGGACTAGCGAATCACACAAATAAACATGTCGTATAAATAAAATATGAAATTGGTTTATGTGTATCGATCCCACAGGGAGCGAGCAAAATTCCAAGATAAGAAAGGTTTTAGCCTATTGATTATAAATCTAACTTGAAAGTTTGTGATTTAGTTTTTAGTAAAAGTTTCTGCCTTAATTTTTAAAAATGATCAACACCTAAGCTAACTATGTGAGAAAGAAAAGATTTGGTGTTTCAAGTGTTAACTAACTCTCTTTTGAAGAGATTATGTAGGAATTTAGGCTTAAACATAGTGATCCCACTGTAAGTGTTAAACAAGAAAAAAATCTTATATCCTTCTGGTAGTCTGAGGAAGTTTGGTTATTGCACTAGTTTAGTTCTCTAAATCTAATGAAAAGCCTGGAATTTTGAAGCTCACTATCTACTTTCATAAATTGAGAGACAATATCCTTTTTTCAATAAATTTATGTCGTTAACTCAATCATCCCACTAAGATCTCTTCTGAGTTTCTATGTTCACGATTGGTTTTAACGTTTTAGCTGATCTAGTTAAAAGAAAATTAAGAATCCAAAGTTAACAAAACACTAATTGCAAGTTTCAACATGAATCACATCAATTATGCAAACCTACCTTTTCTACGCATCCACAACAAAGGAGAAATGAAGATATACTCTCTACACATGCTAGAACACATCAACACAATCATTAAATTAGAAAGTGAAATCTTACACAAAATTCTAGAGATTAAATCCAATTAAAAACAACTTCAAATGCTTATCTCTTTCCTTCTTAGAATAGGATGCGATACACAAGCAACCAGTTTTACACACTCTCAATCTCCCAATCACTCTCCTCACTTCCCTAAGTAAGACTTTGAAGTTCTTCCCTGAATTATCCACAAGTTCTTCACGCTTATAACAGGCCAAAAGAATCCTCTAATCATTGGGCCGAGCAACCTCTACAGTTTCCCTAATGAAATGTCACGTCAAAATGTTGCCTATGCGCTGCAGTCACGGCGCCAAATCGCTTCACTCGCGATGCCTGCTCGTTGTAGTCACGACGCCTATTCACTGCAGTCGTGACACCTACTTTCCATTTGCTTTGTATTTGGACAAAGGCTGAGTGGCATTGAATGCCTAGGCACCCAAAGGCAGTGCCTAGCTGCCAAGTTTCTAGTGCCTAAGCGTCATTATCGCAGTGCCTACTTTCCAATCACTATGTATCCTGGACGATTTATGTTTTCTTCGAGGGCTTAAGAACCCAGTCCTTGTGTTGGGTCATTATCACATGCTTAATATACTCTCATCACCTACTTTCTATTCGCTCTATCTAGAGGACGAAAATTGTTGGACTTAAGCATCCTTGGTCGCCTGGACGCCCAGACATTGCACCTAGGCGCTACTCAAATACTTAGAGCACTATTTTTTGAGATTTTTTGAGCTGCATTGAATCACCTTCCCTTGGTCATACAAACACATCACTAAAATCCTCCAAAAAAACATAAAATGAACATAGAAGGATTAGAATAAGTCAATATTTATACATGTAATAAGCTCGTGCCTCTCATTTAAACAATTACAATATTTATAGTAATTCATTTACATAATTATTTTCTTAAAAACTTGAAATATAAATAAAGAAATTGATGTTAGCTCAATGATTCAAACATGATCCCTTTACTTTTGGGGGTGAGGTAGGGTGGGGCTAATTTGATGCATGTTCGAGCACATGAAACATACTCAATGATTATCTGACAAATAACAAACTTAATAATAATTAAAAAAAAAACAATAAGTGAATAAATTAGATCAACATAATGCTTTCCCCACCAAAAATAAAAATAATACACAACTCAACTTGATTGAATTCACCTATACTTTTCTCTGCTATATCTGGAAGAAATATTTAGTAATTTGCCGCCCATAACTACAACATAAGAAAATTATAAAGTAAACTATCAAAATAGTCCATGACCATTTACATAAGATCATTATAGTTTCAGAGTTTATAAAAGTATTAGAATAGTTCTCAAACTTTTTAAACTGAGGTTGAAATAGTTTTAAATACAGACTATTGGATCACAATTTTAAAGTAATGAGAAATTGTTTTGATGTAACTAAAACGATAGTGAGTAATATTTTGGCACTTTAATGGATAAGTATGTCATTCAACAACCTGTTTCATATAAATGCAATACGATAAATAAGTGAAGATAGCTAAATAAAAGTTTAATCCCCATGAAAAGATTATAATATAATCTACAACAATAAGCACTCCATGTTAAAATTTCATGATGAACAAGAAAGAAGGGCACAAAAAGCATAGGCAATCTCAAAGTTCCTAAAGTTAATTAAAAATAGGCAGGGGATGCAATATGAAAATATTATAGGAAGATAAAACTAAGAGAAGAAGGTAGGTGTAGTAAATAATAATTAGTTTAAGCCGGGGGTGAAGGGCAAATTATAAGAAGCCAACCACTGATCTCCGTCGATAAAATTGGCCACCGTGAAGTTATCAGCCTCCGCCGAAGAATTAATGACTCTATAACCCGGCCACCTCACCCTCCCCGTCGTATTCGCTCCGGGGCCTCTGTTCCTGTACTCCCCATAATACAGAGTATCCAATGCAAAAGTGCCGTTCCACTCCAACCACCCCGCCGGATCAATCAGGCTGTCCAGAAAAGAGTGCAGGTAAACGGTTCTCGAGTATGCCTTCCACGGCCGGCCGAGGTAATTTTTGAACTGGGAGACAACGGGGAGGAGATCCGAGGCGGCGGACAGCTTGCAGTCGTGGATCGAAATGCCGGTGTTCTGATTGGGGTCTTCTCGGCCCTGCGCGGTGAATATGTTTTTCTGATTGGGATTGGGCTTCCGGGCGTAGAGACTGCAGTTCTGGAAGACGACGGCGGCGTTGCCGAAGATGAAATCGACGGTGCCGTAGATGTCGCAATCGCAGAAGAACTGGCGGAGGGAGTGGACGTAGAGGGTGTCTTGATACCCCACGAAGCTGCACCGGTAGAAGGCCGACAGATCGGCGCCGATGCGGAGGGCTACGGCCTGGTGTTTGATGGGGCCGGCGGAGTTCTCTACGGTCAGGTCACGCCCGATAAACCCTTTTCCCACCACAGCTGCGTTTTTTGTCTTGCCGTTGGTTATATAAGTAAAATGCATAGGAATTTGAATTGGTGGAATACATGTAAATGGGCCTATTATAAATTATAAATTCTAATACAGCATTTGTTTATAGGCCCCCACAGAAACTCTGCTGGTCAACTCTATTATTAAATTATGAACTTCAATTATTTCGTGCTTGCCAAAGCGAAGTGAAGGCGATGGATTAGGAGATTAGCTTTTCATAATTACAACCAATTTGACTTTTTTTTCTTTTTTTTTTTTGAAATTTAGTAAAAACAAATGAAAATTGTAAGTGTTTTGAATAGCACCTTCATCTTCATCAAACATACTAAATACATATTATTTCAAAATAAAAACATATATATA